>NC_074715.1:19190541-19533458 GCF_947242115.1 Biomphalaria glabrata
AAATGTTTCATGAGGATCGCCGTGGAAAGTGTATGTGAAGTTTCCACTTCTGCCTCCACCGCCGTTCGAACCGCCTCCCATTCCTCCTTTCAGTCCGTCTTCACCATACTTATCAAATATTTCTTTCTTCTGTGGATCACTGAGAACATCGTAGGCTTCTGCGATCTCTTTGAATTTCTCTTCAGCACCAGGAGACTTGTTTTTGTCTGGATGATATTTCAGTGCCATTTTACGATACGCTTTTTTAATTTCATCATCAGATGCACCTTTCGCAATACCAAGAATTTTATAATAATCCTTTGCCATTGTCAATGTTCACTTTTGAATTTGCAACACAATAACAAATGGTTAAGTTACAATGTACACTTCCAACGATAGTACACGTTCAATTGCGTTTCAAGACTAACGACTTTTCTCTTACCCAGATGTTTTATAGTCTTGGCAAACTTGACCGTGAAATAACACGAAGAATGGCGAATATAGTCGACTACACCCGAACATTCGAGAACATTACTCACTTCCGCTACGACAAATTAAAGTTTCTACGTTGTCTTACCTATTTTATAATTACATTTGCTTTGTCGAACAGGTCTCTATGCGATCATTAACTAGATATCTTCAAACTTACTGTATTTTGTTGGTGGTTTTATAATTTAATTGCAAATATTCAATTTTCTTGTTAGATCTTTTTTTTTTTAAATAAACAAACCAAAAGCCTCCGCAAAGTATGGCTAAAAATAGCCATAACTAAATATAGATCTGACCCACTTAATGCTTATTGGTTGTGTATTTTTTTTTTTTCCATGGTAAAAATCCAGGTTTCTGAGTTGCTAGCAAAGCTTAGGCTGACATCTAGATCTAGAACTTTCATCTTATAGCGCAATAAGATATAGGCTAGGGTGGTTGTTTTTTTCAAGACCTAGATCTATTATTTTGCCCCCTCGTTTTTTTTTTTTAAAGTTGCTTCATTTATTTTTTTAAACTTTGTAACTATATATATAGAATTATTATAGATCTAAATCTATATACATATTATATTGTCTGTATGCTATTAACAGAACACTTAATTGGCACATTCTGAGTATTTAGTTGAGCACTTATATCTAGCTTTTTTTTAAAAAAAAGATATTAATTTATGTGGTGGCCTACTAGTTCATGGAACACCTATTCAAGCCTCGCGGAACACTGACGATTCGGATAGGGTTCTGTGGATCTTAGTCTGGGAAGCACTACTCCACTAGTCTATATATCTAGCTACTACATAGATCTAGAAAATTACCTATAAAATAATAGAATCTAGCCTTAGACAACTTATTAGGCCTATGACTACCTAGATAAGATCTGTTAATTAGTAGCCTAAACCAGAAATAGTTTCCAGGTTAACATCTATGTCGATCTACGCAAACATTTGGATTAATTAAGATACTTCAAGTGTATTACACTTTTAACGATCTAAATTAGTGTTGTCGTTACTAAAGATAATTTAGCCATTTAAAAAATAAATAGTAAGATAGCTGTGTACATTATAGCCAAGGCTACCTGCTGTGCTGTGACCTAGTCATGAACATAGACATAGCGTAGAAGGCTGGACCACGCGATTAATCGAGAAGGGCTAAAAATATACGTAATAAAAGTGGGTCATTGCGAACTTAGAAACCTGTTTATTGTAAGGGCGAAAAGTTGAAGCAATATATATTGGAGAAACTAAGCTACAATTGATTATTATAGGCTTACGTAGGACTATATATTTTTGTGCAATTTTCAATTTATACATTTTGCGCTAAAATACCTTAGACCTACATTTGGTTTCTAAATTTTAAATAATTATATTATTTAAAAAAGGTCAATAAATTAAAAAAAAAAAGATTCTGTTCTAAAGCTAATCGAGGTGGATGCCACAATGAATGTTATACGGACTCTTCAATGCCAAGATTTGGATTCCCAAGTCATCTCAAAATGTATGCCTACATATGTTGTTATCATCTGAAATTACGAAATATGGTTTAGTCAACGTTAAGTTTTAAAATCTCTTTTAAAAAATCTCATTTGATTGAGGTTTCATTCCAGATATTAAAAGTGGAGTCTTGCATGAATTGGTTTAAAAGTTTACACTAATGAAATTAAACACTGATTCCCGTTTGAGGCTGGTGATTGTCTAAAGATTGCAAATGCATTTTATTTTTCTAGAGGGTGTATATTAGTCCTATTTCAACGCTTATTTGAAACGCCCACATCCTAACAAAAAAGAAAATATGTTGATATAAGGAAGTCCAAGGGCGAACTACCGTTGCAGCCTTAAAATATGCTCCACTGGGAGTCATAGGTCTGGGCTGCATAAATCACTCCTGGGTGGCTGTAGTTTGTCCACCCTTGGTTTAATTTGTGGACTTGGAATGAGGTTATAGCTTAGCCTTTTGAGTAGTATAATCCACCCTTGGTTTAATTTGTGGACTTGGAATGAGGTTATAGCTTAGCCTTTTGAGTAGTATAATCATGTAAGCACAACAGGATGATGAGGCAAAGCAATAAGGGCTGAGAAAGGTCTTCAAAATCTGATTAATTATGGCATGTATGTAGTTTATTTTCAAATATCCGTTTTTCTTAGAGACTGCTCAGACATTTATTTTTACTCTAGCAGCTTAGTGGTTTTTTTTTAAACAATAAACATTTTTTTAAAAAAAGCTTACATGAAGATGTTTACCATATATATAAAAAAAAAAAGAGAAAAAAAAAAACAAATGCATTAAGTTTTAAAAGTACAAATTATTAGCTTTTTTTAATCTTGTTGTAAAAAAAATTCCATTATGTTCTGAAATCGTAGTCATCAAAAAATATGTTCTTTTTTTAAAGTAAAGACATATATTTGCTATGAATTAAAGTTAAAGTATTTAGAAAAGACTTTACCAAGAAAATTTATTAACAAAATAACATGTAATTTTATGCAAATATTAATCAATACAGCATATCTTCTTTCAAGCAAGTTAATATTTAGTTATAATACTTATTAATATTCTTTCACATAAATCTATCACAAAAGGTTAAAGTCAGCAAAATATATTTTCTAACATACAAAATCTTTCATTCTCATATGGCAACATCCAAAAATATTTACAATTTTCCATGTTAAATTCTTATCTTCAATTATGGTCACATATAAGACAAATATTCATATTTATATATATACATATATATGGTTACAGTGATGATTATTAATGGTAAAATATCTATTGGACTACAAACATCAAACCAAATAATTTGTATAGTTTCATATAAAATATACAGCACTTCATCAAACTAGCATTAACATGGATAACTGGACCACATACTGTAAGCTAGATTTCTGACCTTGACACTGAAGTAGCTATGTCCCCTTTAACCAAAGGATATGCACATTAATTTAACTCATTCATTACATAACAATCACACATACCAAGATTGCATTTAGAAAAGAAACCTTTGTAGTATTAACTTTTTTCCAATTAAAAACTGTTCAATTCAGATAGGTAGCTTTCAGTAGCATAAGAGCTATAATATAATAATACTATTTGACCGTTGGTGTAGCATACACCGCTTTTTGCAGGGCCGGCCTTAGGGCACTACAATCTATGTGACCACAGTGGGCCCGCACTTTCAAAGGACCCACACTAATTCTAGGTGTATAAATTATTAAATTAAACCATTTTATAACTTCTAACAGATTTCCCGCAGCCTCCTGTCAATTTACCAGGAGCTCCTGGAAATCTCCTGAAATTGCAAAATATATGAAAAAGTCCTGGAAATATTGGGAAATTATTAAAATATTTTGAAAACACATACAAATGTCCTAAAATATATAGACAAAAATTGTCATTTTGGGGTGTCATTCAATGGAAAACACCAATCCTACGCGCGATAAAAAAAAAACAGCATTAAGCAATACCCGTAATTGTGGAATCTGGTGAAAGTCGCTTCCCGCGCCTCAAACTAATGAAGAATTACTTGAGGTCAACAATTTTCGTAGATAGATTGAAACATTTGGTAATTCTTGCTATTGAGCGTGATCTATGTAGGAAATAAAACTTTTATGATATACTGTATGACTTCGCTACACGCAAGGTTCTTAAACTAGCTCTGTACATAGTAAAGAATGAATAAAATGCAAAGACGAATTTATTTTCTAATAAGAACTCTTTAAATTTCACTTATTATCTGTATCCCTAACCAAACTTGACCCTGGTAAGACTGTTTCGCATAGGGCCCCAAAATGGTTGAGTCCGGCCCTACTACTTAGTAACAGGTGAATACAGAGTAGATTACTTGTTCTCCTCCCCCCTTCTTTTTTTCACTGCTAAAACTATGTGGGGTAGAAAGAAAAAAAAAAGAGTGATCTTTCCATGACTTTTTGGTCACAACGGTTAAGTCCGGCCCTGCTATTTTGTGATGGGTGAATACTACTTGTTATCCCCCACCCCCCCTCTTTTTTTTTTTTTTCGTAGGGTAACTCTAGTCCGTCCAACTTGCAGAAATAAAAGAGTAATCTTTCCTTCACTACTTGTCCAAACTCTTGAGCCACGAAGAGAATTATATATATAGATGTGGTGACAGTGAATTTTACAACAATTTTTTATTTGGTCTGCCAGCAATGACATTTTTTCTCACACCACTAGCCTGAAATCAAATTTCAGGCTTAAAATTGACACTATTAGGAGCAAATGTACAATCTTTCATTAAGTAAGTTTACTGTTAATAAGGGTGTCATTTGGCAAGCACAACGACCAATCACCTTTACTTTTCCCCAACTAATATCAGGTAACCTTTAGAGTTGGGTGGACTCAGAGGCACCCTAATGATCCTGAAAGTAAAACTTCCAGTCTTCTCCAGGATTCGGAAACCAAGTGAACCGCTCAGCCACAGCGCCTCTACTTATCCCTTGCAACAATAATTTTTTTAAGCTTTTTGGCTGTAAAACAAATTTCAGACAGAATGAAAACATAGCAGTTGTCTTGAGTCTTTTTTTTATTTTTTTAAATCTTTTCAATGAACTATTGAGATTTCACTTTGAATTATATACCTAGTCCACTAGTGGTTACTCTCCCAAACAAAAACCTTGTCAGCACAAGCAGTTAGTAGCAATGGTTCAGATGGGTGGAATGAAAGAGAGTGAATCGTTCTGCTAGTTTCATGGTCCAGTGTGTCTACAAGTTTGGCCTGTTAAATTAATATTCAGTATTTGAAATGTAATAAAGCAGATGATTTCATTAAATAATCATTACACTTGATTAAATTGTTCACCATTAAGTATAATTAAAAAAGTGAATCAAATACAATTAAAATTGAGAATTTCATCAAAGACTCATTTAAATGACAGATACTGGTACAACTATTTAGAGCCTTTTTGTTTGTGTATCAATCAATTTAACAATTCTTGCATCACAACTCACCTCTACCAAATCCCAAATAAAAACTTTGCCATCTTCTGAGCCACTCAAAACCTGAGTATCTTGATGATTCAAACAGCAGTCAATTTTGTAGCTGACATTTTTGTGACCTTGATATCTACAAACAAAACATTTTCAATTAATCATGAATCTTTAGGACATAGTCATTTGTTACTTTGACAATGATTTTTTTCAAATAGCACAAAAATTAAACACAAGCTCATTAATCATGCATCTTTATGACAGTCATTTGTTAATTTAACAATGATTTTTTTTTCAAATTGCACAATTAAAAGCCTGGCAAAGTCTTACTGGTTTAGCATTTCTCCAGAATCTTTATCTATTAACTTGACAGTTGTATCTGTCGAGCTGACCAGAACACATTGACCATCTCTCGTAAATCTCACGCATGAAATAGGCTCTATAGAAAAAACATGAGAAACAATAATGTATGAACACACAATTGCTAGACCAAAGTAAACGATCTCCTCTCAGATATAAAAAAAAAACTATAAAAGAATTATTTTAAGTACTATAGAAATATTTTCTTCAATTTTTTAAATTTAGATCCTCCACAATATAGAAAAAACATTTCCAGCATACCACAGCAAACCAAAGGCCTTTCAGCATACAGTGGATGGTAAATATTTTATCAATCAACCATGGCCGTTAGAAAAATGATCTAGATGTACTCACTTCCAACATAATCTGAAAACATTTTCCCCATTCTTAAATCATATCTTCGCACTTTGCTGTCTGCAGATCCTGTAAGAATTTCATGATCAGAGACCTGAACAGAAGTCACACTGTCTTTAGCTTCATTCAATATCTGATCAGAATATAGAGAGAACATGCACATTAAGATATGTATATGAGCATAAATAAATAAGCGTTTTCTAAAGGCATCTACATCATACATTTCATCATAGAAAAGTAGAAAATAGAACACAGGTGTAATAAAAGAAGGGATTGGAATAAGTGTTGAGACATCCAAGACACATGTAGTCCACAAACATCTGTAATGTGCTTGATCCTAATAAGATCATCTCTGTGTAAAGAAATAGATATTGTAGTAGATGTCTCTTTATTTTAGTAATTTTATTATTTAAACATTAGCAGCAATGTCCTTTTTTTTATCTGAACAATGCTCAAATATAGAAATGTAATGACAATGCCAATAGAACAGAATTTGTATCACTTAAAAAAAAAAAAGACTTGTAACCAGAAAGAGATCTAATGATCAATTTCATTTCAACCAATTATGTGTTGACATAGATGTGAAGGGATTATTAAAGAATCTTACTTAGTGGACATTCTTAGAGAATAGCACAACCTGAATCGGATACCTTCAAAAAAGGATTATTGAATATGTTTATCGGATACCTTCAAAAAAAATTTATTGAATATGTTTGTTTTGTTTTTTTCAGTCGAATTAAGAAAAAACAAAATCACCATGATTGAGATACAAAATAAAAATAGATAAATTTCATAAATAAAGTTCCAACAATAATTGACCATCTTCTACAATATCTCATTATAGTTTAAGCCCACAGAGAGACCAAATGCTTTCTACAAAATTTATCTGATTTTATCATAACAACTTCAACATTTCATCAAATGCTAATTTACTAGTTTAAAAAAAAAAAATTTCAAGAGGGGAGATAACTTAGTTTTATTTTTTAAAGTCTATAATAATTTGTGGGACTTTTCTTTTTATTCATAAACCAAATTGTGCTCAATAAAACAAAACAAAAAAAAATGCTACCATAGAAAAGGTAATGTCAGTCATCAGAAGCTGACATACATAAAGAAAAACAAACTTATTCCAGACTGAATGCAAAAGATCCAAGAAATCTGATAAGAAACAATAACTATGTCCTGAGTATTGAGACAGAAAATAAACACAAATCAATCAGTGTACCATCAAAAATTATCTTTAACTTGACTTTTGAAATATCTGCAAAAATATTTACTCATAATGTTATTTATTATTATAATATTAATTATAATATATTCAAATATACATATCAGCAATGCTTATTAGCCTCACTGTGACTCTCAGGTGGAAACAGTTTTAGAGGAGATGATTAGGCCAAAAAAAGAAGCAAAAAAGAACCCCTGCTATGGTGCCTAAGAGCCGAGTCCATTGCAATGGTGGGGATTGAGAAAGTCAAATCATTTATGTCACTATTCACACACTGTTTCCCATGGGGCCGTTTATTTTATGGTGGACACCGGCATGGCTGATGTGGTAAAGAGAAGAAATATGCTAGAGTTACCTAGGGTGCTTATCCTTTGCCTCACTTCTAATCTTCTTGGGATACAAGCCATCGGTAATAGGGATGTAATTATTTACATCTGCTTGTAAGTTTCCCAAACAGAAATTTGTTCTGACAGACAGATGGAGGCAGAGTTCAATGGGCCTAAAGTTCCGAAAATTTGAGGGAGATACCAATAATAGCTTTATCTTGAGTCTTACAAATTGAAAGTGTCTGTAGATATTGCAAATATGTCAATATTGTTTTCTGTTTGAATCAGCTTTTGATTTGTTTTTTTATTCGTTTATTATCAATGAACACAATTCTTGTAGAATTTCAAATTTATATTTCAGTCTAATAATGAACATAGCTATTATGGAACTTTTTAAGTTATGGAAATGTTATTCACTCCTATATATATATATGTTTGAAAATCTGATGGTTTTAAAAACTGATTATAGTGTGCTGTTGATGGCTTATTTCCATCACAAGTTAAAAGTGTTTATTTTACAAATCTCTTTTATTCCCTGTTTCTAAGATTTAGATTTAGAAGAAAATTATTCAAGAGTAGCTTTAATTATTCCATATCATAACTTTAATAGTTTTTTAGTTAAAAAAGTTGTCATGGCATTTTAAAAAGTACAGTAACCAAAATTTCTTTTAGCAGCACCAGCTTATAAGGTTAAGCATGTTATAAGCTGTTGTGGCTTTACACCTGAACTGGTTCATGCTTTTTACTCCTTATATCCCAAGCTCTGACTGAACAGTCGATAGATCCAGACAAAATGACAGTTGATTCCTCATTGAAGCATACAGTGTTTACTGTTCCTGGAGAAGATATAAAATGGAAATATAAAATATCTAAATCTGTGATTTCCAACTGTTCAAGAAAGAAGGCAAGAATACAATGTTTGATCCTTCCCTTTTTTTCAGCTTAATGATACAAAACAAAATAAAGTATCAGATATCAGATTTTAAAATAGTTGTAATGGTCTCAATCTCAAATTTAGTAGAGGCTAGGGTTGTGATTTAGGATTTGAAATGGTCCATTCAGTTTTTGTATTTATAAAGCTTATCAACTTTGTCTGTCTGTATGGTAAAAAATATGAACATGTTTTCTCTCATTTCCCATTCACAGAAAAAGTTAAAACTTTGTACAATTATTCAATGAACCTAATTCACTATGTCAACGAGCACCTTAACTAATTAACTCTTAAGTAGGATTGAGATAATTACCAGTATTCTATGCACACAGTATTTTAAAGGGCTGCTTAACTATCTAAAACTATGCTGTGTGAATTATTCTGTTACCTGGTGTTGCATTAACATAATACCCACCGGTAACTTATAAACATTAGAACCTATAACTTGAAGTTTGAATCTACCATACATTAGCCAGCTTACCAGCATGATCCCTAAACTTCCGCACAGTTTTCCCGGTGGATACATCAAATAGCACAACAGCTTTATCCATGCCACCAGAACAGATATGGGCATTATCTCCAGAGCTGTGAGCATCCAAGACCTCGTATCCATGGCCTATGTAAGCCTTCAGAAGTAAATTCTTGTGCGGGTTCCACAACTTGACAGTTTTATCACTTCCACAAGTCAAACAGTAATTGCCATCAACTAAAAAAAAATATTACTAACAATTTAAATTTTGGCAAAAAAAATATATATATATACCTGATATATATATATATATTTCAATTAAAGTACCATTATCAGACAAAGGCGTTACATAAAGCCTATCAGACAACCCACATTATTATTATTAAATAGTCTAATTTTAATGTTTACAACTAAATTTTCATATAGGTACTGCACATGTACCATCTTTTTCACACTTCCTACATGTGTAGCTTCCTTTTTCATTGAGAGAAGACAATTTTAGCGGGGTCAAAGTTCACTAGTATAAAATTAAACTTTTTTTATATTAACTTTTTTTCCTTGGGAAAAAGAAGATGGGTCTGAGCTTAACAAGATGTTTTAGCCCCAAGATGCATCAGCTAAACAAAACCCAGATAGAAGGGAAACATATATTTCACAACCCTGGCTATCCTTGGCAAACTAAAACATGTAAATAGGGGGTTATAACTTTTACCTTTCTCGATATTTGCAAAAGAATATATATAAGTTATGTAAGTGTTCTTGTGTGCATTAGTTACACATGTTTTACTGGGGGAAAAAAAGCTTAAAAATATTTTTTCTTTAAAAAGCTAATACAGGTACAATGTATGCAAAAAAGTATAAATACTTTTTAAAACCATTTAACAGTCAGCTTACAAGAAATTTTTACAGATGTATTTTTTAACATATACACAGTTTCAATAGTTGTTAGTTGTATCACTTTTAGTGTAAACCATATAATATTTTATAGTTGTATCTGACCTACTGTCATAGCAATTTATTAATGTGTCCATCTATATGTCTACATATCACTGTCCTACTGAGGGACAAACTAAAACAGTGATGCCCAAAATACAGACAGTGCGGCCTGCCGAAATGTCTTCACAATAACAAAAAAAGGTTGAAAAATGTTTCTTTACCTACGTTAGGGGATAAGGGCCCTCAATTTTTCTTAGATGGATTGGTGCCATGATATTTAACATGGGACTCTGAATGTAGAATCTACCAGGAAAAGTGAACAGATCTTTACTTTTTTGTGGAGCAACATATTTGCTTTGTAAAGAAAGTGGCTGTTTTAAAAAAACAACAACATATAAACAGCATAATAACACAAATATTACGACATTCTTGGTCTGAACTGCAATTAAAAGATTGTTACACTATGTCTAAAAAGAGACAAGAAAATGAGTTGATGGTAAAAGTAACTACAATGTTTCTGATATTTTAAGTAGAGAAATGAAGCCATTTTCCGGCACCTGAAAAATTTTGAATATCCCATTATTTATGAAGCACTGTATCTACGTGCTTCTAATCAAACTGTTTCAGGTCAATGTCATTTAGTTTTTTGAAGGCCTACATTTTCGTTCATGTGGCCCGTGACACGAGTGTCGAAAATTAAAATGGCCTGTAGGTCGAATTATGCTGGGCATCACTGAACTAAAACAATGTTAGAAAAAAATCTATAGTCCATAAAGTCTAAAAGATTGTGAAAATCAGAAAAGGGTGTGAAGCATTCCCTCCCTCCATGTCCACTAAGCATACTAGAAGAGTGGGATGCTCTAAAAAAAAAACACCACTGGTGAGAGAGCACAAGCGCAAAATTATCGATCAACCAGGTAGCTGTACCAAAAAAGGCTTAGTTGTGATTGATACATGCACTGAGCTTGTGGAGTTGTGCTACAAAATAAATTGCCTCCTTAGTGACAGTAAGATAGAATGGAGAGAAGACTACAAATGACTTCTCATCTCCCCTGCAAAAAAAGGTGATTTTTTACCTAGCGCAACCAGCTACAGGTAAAACTGTAGTGACTATGGTAAGATGCCACCTATAAGCCAAGTTAAAAGCCAAGAAGGGAGTTACGGAGCAATAACTATCAATCGACCAGGTACTGTTGTGTCTAACAGGAGCGATCCTAAAAAACACAGGATGGGGAAAAGTAGACTAACAATTATTGATTGACCAAGTACTGTACCAAAAATAGGTGCGATGTCAGTTATACAGCCTGTGCTAAGTTTGTGGAGTTATGTTTCGGAAAAATAAAATGCCTCTGTTGCCAATATTTGAGTGTAAAGAGTACGAGAACACCAATCACTCCTCCTTCACTTCCGCTCTAAATTATTCTCGCAATGAAGGAATTTTTATTTTAATAACATGGCCAGCTACAGGTAGGGCATATAACAGTAACAACCTTGGTCTGACATCAGTTACAAGCTGACAAAGATAATGTGGAGCATGGGAAAAGGATAATGGTTTGTGTCTTAGCTTGGAAATGACCTAACAAACTGGACAGTATTAACTTTCTCCTCTCGACATGTATGGCGACATTTATGCACTACGCAAGACAGCAGGGTTTCTGTCCAGGGGGGTTTTGCAAGAGAGGATTTGAGCCTCTCAAGCCCTCACTCAAATGGAGTTTGATGATGATGAACTTCCTCCCCCACACAGAGCAATCTACAATCTTCTAAGAATAGGACAAACACCCCTGTTAAATTACCATCTTAACAAAATAAATTCCACACAAGTCCACCCTTATGAAAACGCAAACCATATCATCTTTGAATGCCTCTTCTTAATGCAACTTAGGCAGACCCTAATACCACTACAGCTCAACGTAACCAACACCCTGTACGGCAGTGCTGAACAACTGAAGAGAAAAGCACACTATTTTTCTTTGGCCAAGTCTGCAAAAGAGCTCACAGCTCAGTAGCAAAAAGCTGGCTAGAAGAACAAGAAGTGTCCTAGCTTTCTCTGGTGTAAAAAGAAAATGATTAAAAATAAAAATATGTTTATTAAATAGTTCCTTTTAAACTTCCTTTTTCCTAGTTCCTTATTAAACTTTAAAAAAAATTACCATTAAATTTTACGCATCGCACAGCTCCTTGTTTACAGTCAATAATTTGAGTTCTCTTATTTGGCCAAGCCATGATGATGATTAGATGATCTATCTTAATAGAACTTGTGTTATTAGAGATCTGTTGATTGAAAATCAATTGACATAGAATGATAATTTTTTGATAGATCCGAACTAGAGATTTTGAATCCATAGGCTGAGTAGTACTAAAACTAGTAGTGTAGTCACTGTAGTAGTGTAGTTACCTGGCTGTAGTAGGCTACTGACAGGACTGTAGTATACTACTACTCTAGACTCTAACTCCATTATAACTGTATATATATATATATATATATATATCTTATATATATAGATCTATGATATATATTTAGATTTCTAGATCTAGATTTTAGTACTAGTAGATAATGTCTAGATCTAGACTCTATCATCACTCTATGATACTCTATCTCTATCTATCTATTTATATATATATATATATATCAAATATAAGTAGACAATGTAGTTACTAGGTCTACTAGGTACTAGTAAGTAAGAAACTAGTTAGTGACTTTTAGTCTATTTAAAGTTATAACGATCTAGAAAATTCTAGATCTAGTATAATCTATGAGTAGTGAAGTATTTTATTTTGTCACTCTCGTAGACCTCTTCAGGCTCTTGTCTTGTCCTTGTCACCCTTGTGAGGCTTGTGACAGAAGCCTTGTGTTGCTCTTCAGCCTCTTGGTCTTGGAACTAACTGGTTACTAGATCTAACTCATTTACTAAACTAAGGAAATCGTCGTAGACCCCTTCAGTTCAGGCCCTTGTCGTCACTTGCCCTGGCCTGCCGCCTACCCTCCCTAGCCCTAGGTAGATCTAGATAGATCTAGTACTCACTCAGTCAGTAGTACTCAGTAACTCAGCCTGACTCAGGTCTAGGAATCAATCACAGTGACAGTCACTCACTGAATCAGTGATTTGAGTGATCTAGTCTAGATTCAATCTAGCTAGATTCTAGATCTACTCTAGATCTAGATAAATCTTATGAATCTAATCTAGATATAAGAGATAGATCGTAGATCTAGATCTATAGATTTTTTAGTCTAGATTTAGATCTATGAAACTATGATTTTATTAAATCTAGATTATTCTAGATCTATGCATCTTTATATCAAATAGGCCGCTACAAAAAAAAAAGTTTATAAATATCCCACTTTTTAATATTCCGCTATTTACACGGAGAACGTTACACACACAGACCTATATTATATATAGTTATATCTACAGACTACAGCACCGCTAAGATCATTCGATGGTTCTACCCTATTAACTAACAAGGCGGACATACTAAATCGCTGGACAGAACACTACAGTATGCTGTTTGGTGATAAAAGGCACGTATCGGAGGAATCGCTGGCAAATGTCCCCCACTAAACTATGAGAGAGGAGCTCGATGATCCACCGACATCTGAGGAAATTGAGACAGCAATATCTAAACTAAAAAAAACACAAGGCACCTGGCTCTGATGGACTTGCGATCCATCACGAACATACGGTGGCGACCGCACTACAAACAGCGATGTCCTTGCGAACGCCGGTATGGACAGTATAGAGGGACTTCTTTTGGTCCGACAGTTGCGCTGGGCAGGGCACGTATCCCGTATGGGAGACGAACGTATGCCAAAGGCAGTCTTTTTTGGTGAGCTAAAAGGTGGTCGACGTAACAGAGGCGCCCCACGGAAACGCTTCAAAGACCAGCTTAGGCGTCAACTTTCCTTGGCTGACATAGAAGAGAGCACCTGGTTGCATGCGGCCTCAGAACGAGACAGCTGGAGGTCACTCACGAAGGCCGCGGGATACACATTTGAGACCAAAAGAAAATCTGCTGCCGAGGACAAACGAAGACGGCGAAAAGAAAATCTAAATCGACCGCCTGCGGACAATGGTTATGCTTGCCCTGGATGTGGCAAAATATGTAGGTCACAGCTGGGACTGCGCAGCCATGGGAAATACTGCATTCCTCACTAATCTTCGGACTCGAAGACTAGCCTTATTATTATTATTATATATTAAAGTCATTATTGCAAAACAGTTTGCTGCTACTTTTAGTTTTCATTTTTTGTGTGCTCCGTCATGGTTAGATCATAGACTTAGGCCTATATATATTATTCGTATAATATATAAGTCTATGGGTTAGACCTATGGAAAAAAATAAAAATATCTAGGCATTGCCCATCCATTTCCGATCAAAAATAGATGCATTGTTTAGTTTTGCAACACATATTTAAATTCTATATTCAAATCGACCCTGATAGAGTCAGTCAGGATTTTAAAGAAGTCACAATTGCGGAATACCGTAAAAATGTCGGAACGGGGAACAAAGCATAAATAAAGCACCTTTTTATTATTCTTATATAATACTTGAACTCCTTCCTTTAAAATAATTTTACTTTTATTAAAGCTTAAGACATCCATTGTCCCTGTAATTTCTTCACCTCCTCTTTACCTCTTCTTTCATTGTAATTGACGTCACACTTCCCTGATTTTCCTTACAATGTTTTATTTTCCACAATTCTTTATTTCTTTTTTTTTTATTATATTTATATTATTTCTTCCTCGTTCTCACTTTTATGTTGGAGCGTTCAGATGACTAGACCAATATATGAGATGAACGGCGCAGTGTTTTCCAAATCAGTGAGCTCTCCATATAGTTTTCTTTATATTGGGGTGTTTAGGGGCCAGTGCCTTAAAATTATATATTTGATATTATGATTCAACTGTTAAAAAAGCAATAATATTAACAATTAAACCAACAAACTAAAAAATAAAAAAAAGTAAGAACTTACTAACACAAATTTATGAGATCTATATATTTAGATACAGCGGATGGGTTAGGGTTACATAATTATATAAAAAAATATTTATACACACATAATAATTTGTTTGGTTAAAGGAATTGTTTCTCGCAGTCCTATAGCAGCCTGAAGCTATCTCTGATGCTGCCACTTTACTCCAGACTTTCTTCAAAACCCCTCCAAAGGACTCTCTAGATTAATCCAATCGCTGATCATGGCAACATAATATATTATGCTTGTTGAGGGCGTTTGTCCAATAGAGCGCGCTTTTCATATGACTCTAAATCAGTGTTTCTCAAACTTTTTTGTCTGGCGGCACAGTAAAAAAAACTACAAAAATTTCGCGGCACACCACGAAGAGCAACAGTTGTTTTATAATAAAAAAGAAAAAAGATTTTACCCGTTTTTAAGTATCACATTTAATGTGAAGGGTGTGCCTGTTTTTGAGAGCAAATTCGATCTAATCGAGACTCCAGAGCCGACAAACAAATCGCATTTCATCGTCTATTGTAAGAAGTCTTTCTCTTTTCTTAGACTTGATTTCAGTCAGTGCTGAAAATCCAAACTCACAAAACCATGAAGATGCAAATGGAAGAATTATTTTGATTGCTTTTAAACTGATTGCAGGATATAACTTGTTGATTGAAATCCAAAAGACATCCAGGCTTTTCTCGGCAAAACTTGACTTAAGAACTGCATCGTTTTTTAAATCTATGAGCTGTTCTGCTTCTTCAGTTGTCAGATTTGTAGCTTCATTGTTTCCAAACGGATAGCTGACCCATCCATATTCATTACTTCCAATTGTTGGAAAGTAATGCTGCAATGCTGACTGCAGGTGTGTCAAAGTGTCCAGAATTTGGGGGTGATTTCTTCATTTGAAGCACATTCATTGTAAGTAGGAAAGCAGTCGAAGACTCCTTTCGAGATCTTACTTTGCCACAAAGACAATTTTTCCCCAAATGACTTCAGTTTTGAGGATGCAGTGATGATGGTTTCCGATGGTCCTTGAAGACTTAAATTCAATGAATTTAATTTATCAAATAAATCAGAGAGAGATGTCACCTTAACCCACCAGATCTCGTCATGAATTGAAAATCCAAAGTCTTTTTTTTCAGCCTCCAAGAATGATATCAACTCGGCCTTGAGTTGGACGACACGTTTTAACACTTTTCCACTGGAGAGCCAACGAACGTTGGTATGATACAGCAGACATTTGTAGTCTGAGTCCATTGCTTCACAGAGCTGAGAGACAAGTCGGGATGCAAGCGGTCGAGATTTGATAAAGTTTACAACTTCAATCACTTGATCCAGAACAGACATAAAATTTTTCGGCAAAGATTTGAAGGCAAGAGCTTCTCTGTGAATCATGCAGTGAACAACTAATACATTTGGATTTTCTTGACGCACAAGAGTGACGAATCTCTTTCTATTTCCTTTCATGGAAGGACAGCCATCGGTGCAAACGCTGACACAGTTTCTCCACTGTAGTTTGAATAGCAAAATGTTTTCGTTCACCACTTTGAAAATATCTTCGCCTTTGGTCGTAGTTTGTAAGTCTTTTCAAAATAAGAATTTGTTGACACATTTTTCATCCTTTATGAACCGAATAAAAGCTAGCAGCTGGGCTTTGTCGCTAACGTCTGTGGATTCATCAACTTGAAGAGACCACAGCAGAGACACTTCATCGTCAGTCACGTCGAAGTGTTCGCAGATTTGATCTTGTAAATCTGACGATAAGTCTTCAATTCTGCGCGAGATAGTATCATTTGACAAAGGAACTTTTTTATTTTTTTCGGCGGCATCGGGTCCAAGAATAGTTTCAACAACTATTGCTAAAGCTGGTGCAATGACTGATTCAGCCTCTGTGTGTGCTTTCTTGCGTTTTGCTAATAACTGAGCTATATTATAACTTGCAATTAATCCCTTTTCTGGCAGCTTTAGGTAGTTCGTAAGTTTCTTAGCTTGTTTATTTTGTTGAACCCTGATGTTTTCAAAGTATTCCTTCGGTTGCGCTTTTACAGCTGGATGTTTTGTTTCCATGTGTCTCTTCAATTTGCTTGGAACAAGCGCTTCATTCGACAGAGTTGCATTGCAGATCAGACAGAATGGCAATGGAGCATCTTCAGGTCCCGAAGATATGAAACCATATCCGATGTAATCTTCTTTGTACCTTCGTTTGGTTCCTTGCTTTTCATTTAACGCTTGCGCAGTTTCATTCTTGCTAACGTATTTCTCCATGGATAACAATGAATAATGCTTATTGATAATTTTTTATTATTAAAATTCACCTAAACAATTTACATGAAACACATCGCTTATTATTTGTAATAGTAGGCTAGTACAGACTAACAAACACTTTCTTGTCTGTTTAAAGTTTAAATGCTGGTTTATTCAAGTTAGATCGTCCATATATATAGGCTTAAAAGGAATTCAATTATCCCCCCCCCCTATCTGTTAATGAGCACATTCTTTCAACATGCCAGCATTGTGGGTTACTGGGTTACACTAACAGGACGGGGCTGACAAAACAATAACATTTACTATCACATTATTATCGTAACCAATTCAAGAACTGACGTGAGTCTGCTAAGGCGGCCTACATTTGAGTCATTATAATAATATTTGTATAGTGGACAATGCCATAACGGCCATAACCTGAAGAGCTAACAACCCTTTCCGTCAATATGGAGCGACCCACTACTATTACTGGTCATTGCAAATGGGGATGTCATCGCAACGTAAAAAAAAAATTAATAGTAGGCAGACTTGTGTAACGCTGCACTTGTGGCTTTCTGAAAACTCCCGCGGCACACCTGCAAATCTTCGGCGGCACACTAGTGTGCCGCGGCACACAGTTTGAGAAACACTGCTCTAAATGAAAGCATGGTCAAGAGGCTTTACCGAGGTGTATAGCGTGAGACATGATACAGTATTATAAACTGTTTTCTACTCAAGGTACAGGCCTTTTGAGAATGGACGTATATGGCTTTCATGACTAATAGGTTTTGGGATAAGGATGGTAGCAGGAATAAAGGTGTCTCTAGTATTAAGCCATGAATAGAATATGTAAATTGTTAACCAACTCTTTTCTGAAATTTGTAAGGCATCAGGGAAGTGTAAGTCTTTCAGTACATATTATGTTTACAGGGATTACTTTTGTAGGTATACATTAATAAAAGATGGGTAGACGCTACACGTACGTCTTGCTGAGCTTATAGGCCTACACGTTAGCAGGCCGTTACCTGTTTTACAGACTGATGTAACCGTGTATAGGCCTACACGTTAGCACCGTTACCTGTTTTACAGACTGAGGTAACCGTGTATAGGCCTACACGTTAGCAGGCCGTTACCTGTTTTACAGACTGAGGTAACCGTGTATAGGCCTACACGTTAGCAGGCCGTTACCTGTTTTACAGACTGAGGTAACCGTGTATAGGCTTACACGTTAGCAGGCCGTTACCTGTTTTACAGACTGAGGTAACCGTGTATAGGCCTACACGTTAGCAGGCCGTTACCTGTTTTACAGACTGATGTAACCGTGTATAGGCCTACACGTTAGCACCGTTACCTGTTTTACAGCCTGAGGTAACCGTGTATAGGCTTACATGTTTACTGCCTTACACGCAATAATACCGCCCGTCTTTTCGGGTCAAATATAAATCCGCTTTCATCAGCGATGAAAATGCGGGTTGGATAATTTAATAGACAAGGGTCAATCTATAATGCTGTTGATATAGTCTTGAAGCTCTATGAACCATTTTTCTACATCAGAACGTGAAATAGCGGCTCTTTTCTTGCCTAAACTAAATTAAAGGGTTCGTAAAACTAGTCTGTGTGTCTTTTTATAAAAACCATACAGCCATTGTTTTGTGGGTGTCATAGTATGGCTTTGAACTGTAGGATCTCTGGAAGCTATTATAAAGACCTTTAGTGTCTCTCGAACTTCAGAATTTGTTTTTCCAAACGCATGGTGATATAAGACAGATATATAAGCCATTTAAAAAAAAATTCTCTTCCTCATCACTGATATAAAGTTTCTTTCATGAAATGATGGGATGCTTCCTACAAAGCTTAAATTATTAGGGAGGGTGGCGTCTGGTATTTTGAAGTTCCTAGATGCTTGTCTAAGGGAAATTTCCTTACAAGACATGAAGCCTAAATGGCTAAAACAGGATAGATTAGGAGAGAAAAGCCTCTTTTTAAAAAAAGACAAAGAACTTTATTTAAACTTAAAAGTAATTGATTAAAAATATATTTAAATCTTTCTCTGTAAAAAAAAAACAAAAACATAGGCCTATATTTTATACCAATAGCTAGGATCTTTAAAATATCTACCGGACAGAGGACACGCCCTAAAAAGGAGGACATGTCCTCTTTTCACCGGAAGTAATCATAAATTCTATATCATATGTAGTATTATTCTCTAAATGTTTTCAATTTAGATCTATGTATACTAATACAAACTCATAGTAAAATTCCGATAATCTAAATCACTATGTAAATTAAACTAAAAGTGCAGGTGAAATAAAAAAAAAAAAACACAGTTGTGACTGCCTTTAAATAGGTAAAAACTGGGTAAACACCTCCCAGTTTTTTTTTTATTCAATTCTCGGTAAGTTGCTATGTAATTGCGTTTTTTTTTCACATTTATTTATAAACTGAAAAAATATGTGTCTCATGCAGGTGATGGGTCATCATCATTTTTAAAAAGCCTTAAGCCCTGACCTATGCGGTTCTCCTGGAACGTGAAAAATAATGGACGATTCCATACCTGTCAACTATTTAACCTGGAGTCAAAATTAATATTCTGCTGTGAAAGGAAAACCAATATAATATAGATACAGGGCCGCCGCTACCTATTGTGCAATGTGTGCATTGCACGCAGGCGGTCGACTTTAGGGGGCGGCCAAATCATTATTCCAAGGTTTCCTTTTTTTTTTTTTTAAATTAAAAATTTTAAATAAATTCGAACTATTCCATTATTCTTTGAAAATATAAACGATATTCGTACTTAAGAAATTATTTTGAAAACTAGAACAAATAAAATATAACAGCGGCCCAGGGATTCCCACGGGTTTTTTTCCAAAAGCGCCTACTCATTTCTAGCGACCAAACTGTTCAAATGTTAACTTTAACACACACACAAAATAAATCTTTTAATTAAAAAAAAAGAGTTTTTAATTTTTTCGTTCTGTTTCTATGTGAAACAATATAAAATCGAATCATAAAAATATTTTATAGACCTAAGATCTGATAAAAAACAACTTCCTGAACAAAAAAAAAACCAACAAAAAATGGCTTGCATTCAACCGGAGTCTATGGAATCTTTGAGATGAAATGCTAAAACTGCTGAATATTAAATATCAGGAAAAAAAACAACAAAAGAATATGTTAACATTCTTGCTGGAAATCAAGAAGAAATCCATAATACTGTAAACAAACGAAAGCTGATGAGTGTTTTTCTGTCATATTGTTAGACACGACTCACTTTGAAAATAACTCTTCAATATACAGAAGTAATGAGATTACAAATAAAAGCTAAATGGTCAACGTAAAACAAGGGAACAACCTCTCTCAAAAATTATTTTTTTTTGGCGCTTCTTGAGTCCATCAACTCTAATGGGTACCTGACTTGGGGAAAGCAAAAGCAGTTGGCCGTTGTGCTGGCCACATGACATCCTGATCGTTAACTTTTGGCCAAAGAAACAGATGACCTTAACATCATCTGCCCTATAGATCGCAAGGACTGAAAGGGTACTTTTAGCCTTTCTCTTGATTTTCTGCTAAAGATAGCTGCTGATTGAAAAGAGTTGAGAAATTTGGTAATGCAAATTATTTCAGCATTCTACAACTGCATTTTATTTTATTTTAATTTATCTTGACACAGGCTCTTCATATAGAAAGACAAAATACAAGACAAAAAATGACATGATGGAAAATTGAACTTCGTACTCTAGGCATTGTTAGCCAATGGTATACCACACAGCCATACTGTTCATATAAATATATTAGGATTTGCTCCTAACTTCAACATAAACGGGCGGTAGAGTTGCCATCTTAGGTTTGCACACGAGGTAGATCTCATAAGAGAAAATGCATATCAGGTAAAGGAACTCACACCAAAACTGAATTTTGCAATTTAAGCAGTAAGCATCGAATCGAAATTATTGCTCAAAAACATAATACTATTTTGTTCGGCGCTATTTTGTCGGGGTACCGATCTTAACAATGAGGCGCGGTGGCTAAGCGGTAAAGCGCTTGGCTACCGAACCGGGGTCCGAATCCTGGTGAGGACTGGGATTTTTAACGCCTCTGAGTCCACCCAGCTCTAATGGGTACCTAACGTTAGTTTGGGAAAAGTAAAGGCGGTTGGTCGTTGTGTTGGCCACATGACACCCTCGTTAACCGGTTAATTTCTTTGAAAATTGTACATTTCAGTTACAAACCAATTTTGTTTTTAATCTTGTGTGCTATACAAGTAGAAAACATTGCGGAAAAGTGTAGGCCGGTTACTCTGCACATTTCAAATATCCTGCTACATTACCTTTTTTTTTTGGTTTGATTCGTTATTTTTATTTTTATTTAAAAAAAGAGCATTATGACATATATTAAAAACGTAGTATAATTTATTCTTATACATTCAAAATAAAGACTGAAAAAAAAATTAAACATACACTCATAACATCTGTTTGGAAGGCTATTCGTACATAACAGTTTCCTCTTTATAGGTTGTTCAAATATGTGTGTTACTGATTTAAAAAAAAAAACCTATGTAGACTTGCCAACTAATCTAAGATTGATCCAATTTAAAATTGCCTAGTATTTGTGTTGCAAGAATGTATTCTCTCTTCAGTTTATTATGATATTTTCTCAAAGCAAATCATAATAGAAACTCTAGAAGGATTCGCTCTTAAATTCAACATAAACGTGCGGTAAAGTTGCCATCTTAGGTTTGCACACGATGTAGATCTCATAAGAGAAAATGCATATCAGGTAAAGGAACTCACACCAAAACTGAATTTTGCAATTTAAGCAGTAAGCATCGAATCGAAATTATTGCTCAAAAACATAATACTATTTTGTTCGGCGCTATTTTGTCGGGGTACCGATCTTAACAATGAGGCGCGGTGGCTGAGCGGTAAAGCGCTTGGCTACCGAACCGGGGTCCGAATCCTGGTGAGGACTGGGATTTTTAACGCCTCTGAGTCCACCCAGCTCTAATGGGTACCTAACGTTAGTTTGGGAAAAGTAAAGGCGGTTGGTCGTTGTGTTGGCCACATGACACCCTCGTTAACCGTAGGACACAGAAACAGATGACCTTTACATCATCTGCCCTATAGACAACAAGGTCTGAAAAGGGGAACTTTACTTTTTTAACCGATCTTAACATAATCTGCCCTACAGATCGCAAGGTCTGAAAGAGGTGTTTTTAGCCTCTTTCTAGATTTTCTGCTAAGGATAGCTGCTGATGACAGGAGTTGAGAAATTTGTTTATTGAAATTGTTACAGCATAAAATTTTATTTTTAATTTATCTGAATACAGGTTCTTCATATAAAAAAAAACAAGAAAAAAAAGTGACATGATGGAGGGTGGAACTCTGTACTCTTGGCATTGTTAACCAATGATATACCACACATCCATACTGTTCATATTTATTTGTCAACATAGAGCTTAATAATGCATAGTTTGAAATACAGCTCATTCAGAAGATAATTCTACACATTTTGTATGCTTTTTTTCAAATATTGCATCGAAATTTTGATTTTTATATGAACTAAAATATTTCATATAGTTTAAAAATCATTAAATAAATAAAAAATCCTTTTAAATACTGGAAGTATTGTTGTCCTTTCAAATTCTAAATTTAGTAACACTTATTAAAAAAAAAGAAAAGATTGCCCCTTTTTCCAACAGTTATCTCCCTTCGAAGAAATGATTTTTGATTTTGTATTTTCGTTATATAATGACATAGAGAACTCTATAGAAGTTTTATGAACAAAAATGTGCATGTTTTGATTTCAAAAAATAATTTTTCTAATTAAATAGTCAAAATGACTTACAATTATTTAAAACATTTTAAGCTTCTATATTTTTAAAAATGTACAAAAGAAAAATTGTATTTCTATTGCCATTTAAAAAAAATTAAAGTCTTTGAAAATTGTACATTTCAGTTACAAACCAATTTTGTTTTTAATCTTGTGTGCTATACAAGTAGAAAACATTGCGGAAAAGTGTCGGGCGATTCTCCACACATTTCAAATATCCTGCTACATTACCTTTTTTTTTTTTGGTTTGATTCGTTATTTTTATTTTTATTTTAAAAAATAGCAGTTTGACATATATTAAAAACGTAGTATAATTTATTCTTATACATTCAAAATAAAGACTGAAAAAAAAAATTAAACATACACTCATAACATCTGTTTGGAAGGCAATTCGTACATAACAGTTTCCTCTTTATAGGTTGTTCAAATATGTGTGTTACTGATTTAAAAAAAACAACCTATGTAGACTTTCCAACTAATCTAAGATTGATCCAATTTAAAATTGCCTAGTATTCGTGTTGCAAGAATGCATTCTCTCTTCAGTTTATTATGATATTTTCTCAAAGCAAATCATAATAGAAACTCTAGAAGGATTCGCTCTTAAATTCAACATAAACGTGCGGTAAAGTTGCCATCTTAGGTTTGCACACGATGTAGATCTCATAAGAGAAAATGCATATCAGGTAAAGGAACTCACACCAAAACTGAATTTTGCAATTTAAGCAGTAAGCATCGAATCGAAATTATTGCTCAAAAACATAATACTATTTTGTTCGGCGCTATTTTTTTCGGCGCTTTTTTGTCGGGGTACCGATCTTAACAATGAGGCGCGGTGGCTGAGCGGTAAAGCGCTTGGCTACCGAACCGGGGTCCGAATCCTGGTGAGGACTGGGATTTTTAACGCCTCTGAGTCCACCCAGCTCTAATGGGTACCTAACGTTAGTTTGGGAAAAGTAAAGGCGGTTGGTCGTTGTGATGACCACATGACACCCTCGTTAACCGTAGGACACAGAAACAGATGACCTTTACATCATCTGCCCTATAGACAACAAGGTCTGAAAGGGAAACTTTACTTTTTTAACCGATCTTAACATCATTTGCCCTACAGATCGCAAGGTTTGAAAGAGGTGTTTTTAGCCTCTTTCTAGATTTTCTGCTAAGGATAGCTGCTGATGACAGGAGTTGAGAAATTTGTTTATTGAAATTGTTACAGCATAAAATTTTATTTTTAATTTATCTGAATACAGGTTCTTCATATAAAAAAAAAACAAGAAAAAAAAGTGACATGATGAAGGGTTGAACTCTGTACTCTTGGCATTGTTAACCAATGATATACCACACATCCATACTGTTCATATTTATTTGTCAACATAGAGCTTAATAATGCATAGTTTGAAATACAGCTCATTCAGAAGATAATTCTACACATTTTGTATGCTTTTTTTCAAATATTGCATCGAAATTTTGATTTTTATATGAACTAAAATATTTCATATAGTTTAAAAATCATTAAATAAATAAAATATCCTTTTAAATACTGGAAGTATTGTTGTCCTTTCAAATTCTAAATTTAGTAACACTTATAAAAAAAAAAAGAATACATTGCCCCTTTTTCCAACAGTTATCTCCCTTCGAAGAAATGATTTTTGATTTTGTATTTTCGTTATATAATGACATAGAGAACTCTATAGAAGTTTTATGAACAAAAATGTGCATGTTTCGATTTAAAAAAATAATTTTTCTAATTAAATAGTCAAAATGACTTACAATTATTTAAAACATTTTAAGCTTCTATATTTAAAAAAATATACAAAAGAATAATTGTATTTCTATTACCATTTTAAAAAGGTTAAAGTCTTTGAAAATTGTACATTTCAGTTACAAACAAATTTTGTTTTTAATCTTGTGTGCTATACAAGTAGAAAACATTGTGTTGAAGTACAGGCCGGATATGCTGCATATTTCAAATATCCTGCTACATTACCTTTTTTTTTTTGGTTTGATTCGTTATTTTTTTTTATTTAAAAAAAGAGCAGTTTGACATAGGCCTATATTAAAAACGTAGTATAATTTATTCTTATACATTCAAAATAAAGACTGAAAAAAAAAAATTAAACATACACTCATAACATCTGTTTGGAAGGCAATTCGTACATAACAGTTTCCTCTTTATAGGTTGTTCAAATATGTGTGTTACTGATTTAAAAAAAACAACCTATGTAGACTTTCCAACTAATCTAAGATTGATCCAATTTAAAATTGCCTAGTATTCGTGTTGCAAGAATGCATTCTCTCTTCAGTTTATTATGATATTTTCTCAAAGCAAATCATAATAGAAAATCTAGAAGGATTCGCTTTTAAATTCAACATAAACGTGCGGTAAAGTTGCCATCTTAGGTTTGCACACGATGTAGATCTCACAAGAGAAAATGCATATCAGGTAAAGGAACTCACACCAAAACTGAATTTTGCAATTTAAGCAGTAAGCATCGAATCGAAATTATTGCTCAAAAACATAATACTATTTTGTTCGGCGCTATTTTGTTCGGCGCTATTTTGTCGGGGTACCGATCTTAACAATGAGGCGCGGTGGCTGAGCGGTAAAGCGCTTGGCTACCGAACCGGGGTCCGAATCCTGGTGAGGACTGGGATTTTTAACGCCTCTGAGTCCACCCAGCTCTAATGGGTACCTAACGTTAGTTTGGGAAAAGTAAAGGCGGTTGGTCGTTGTGTTGGCCACATGACACCCTCGTTAACCGTAGGACACAGAAACAGATGACCTTTACATCATCTGCCCTATAGACAACAAGGTCTGAAAAGGGGAACTTTACTTTTTTAACCGATCTTAACATCATCTGCCCTACAGATCGCAAGGTCTGAAAGAGGTGTTTTTAGCCTCTTTCTAGATTTTCTGCTAAGGATAGCTGCTGATGACAGGAGTTGAGAAATTTGTTTATTGAAATTGTTACAGCATAAAATTTTATTTTTAATTTATCTGAATACAGGTTCTTCATATAAAAAAAAATAAGAAAAAAAAGTGACATGATGGAGGGTTGTACTCTGTACTCTTGGCATTGTTAACCAATGATATACCACACATCCATACTGTTCATAATTTGTCAACATAGAGCTTAATAATGCATAGTTTGAAATACAGCTCATTCAGAAGATAATTCTACACATTTTGTATGCTTTTTTTCAAATATTGCATCGAAATTTTGATTTTTATATGAACTAAAATATTTCATATAGTTTAAAAAAATCATTAAATAAATAAAATATCCTTTTAAATACTGGAAGTATTGTTGTCCTTTCAAATTCTAAATTTAGTAACACTTTTAAAAAAAAAGAATAGATTGCCCCTTTTTCTAACAGTTATCTCCCTTCGAAGAAATGATTTTTGATTTTGTATTTTCGTTATATAATGACATAGAGAACTCTATAGAAGTTTTATGAAGAAAAATGTGCATGTTTCGATTTCAAAAAATAATTTTTCTAATTAAATAGTCAAAATGACTTACAATTATTTAATTCATTTTAAGCTTCTATATTTTTAAAAATGTACAAAAGAAAAATTGTATTTCTATTACCATTTTAAAAAGGTTAAAGTCTTTGAAAATTGTACATTTCAGTTACAAACCAATTTTGTTTTTAATCTTGTGTGCTATACAAGTGGAAAACATTGCGGAAGAGTGTATGCGGTCATTCTTCACAATTCAAATATCCTGCTACATTACCTTTTTTTTTTTGGTTTGATTCGTTATTTTTATTTTTATTTTAAAAAGTAGCAGTTTGACATATATTAAAAACGTAGTATAATTTATTCTTATACATTCAAAATAAAGACTGAAAAAAAAAATTAAACATACACTCATAACATCTGTTTGGAAGGCAATTCGTACATAACAGTTTCCTCTTTATAGGTTGTTCAAATATGTGTGTTACTGATTTAAAAAAACAACCTATGTAGACTTTCCAACTAATCTAAGATTGATCCAATTTAAAATTGCCTAGTATTCGTGTTGCAAGAATGCAGTCTCTCTTCACTTTATTATGATATTTTCTCAAAGCAAATCATAATAGAAACTCTAGAAGGATTCGCTCTTAAATTCAACATAAACGTGCGGTAAAGTTGCCATCTTAGGTTTGCACACGATGTAGATCTCATAAGAGAAAATGCATATCAGGTAAAGGAACTCACACCAAAACTGAATTTTGCAATTTAAGCAGTAAGCATCGAATCGAAATTATTGCTCAAAAACATAATACTATTTTGTTCGGCGCTATTTTGTTCGGCGCTATTTTGTCGGGGTACCGATCTTAACAATGAGGCGCGGTGGCTGAGCGGTAAAGCGCTTGGCTACCGAACCGGGGTCCGAATCCTGGTGAGGACTGGGATTTTTAACGCCTCTGAGTCCACCCAGCTCTAATGGGTACCTAACGTTAGTTTGGGAAAAGTAAAGGCGGTTGGTCGTTGTGATGACCACATGACACCCTCGTTAACCGTAGGACACAGAAACAGATGACCTTTACATCATCTGCCCTATAGACAACAAGGTCTGAAAGGGAAACTTTACTTTTTTAACCGATCTTAACATCATTTGCCCTACAGATCGCAAGGTTTGAAAGAGGTGTTTTTAGCCTCTTTCTAGATTTTCTGCTAAGGATAGCTGCTGATGACAGGAGTTGAGAAATTTGTTTATTGAAATTGTTACAGCATAAAATTTTATTTTTAATTTATCTGAATACAGGTTCTTCATATAAAAAAAAAACAAGAAAAAAAAGTGACATGATGAAGGGTTGAACTCTGTACTCTTGGCATTGTTAACCAATGATATACCACACATCCATACTGTTCATATTTATTTGTCAACATAGAGCTTAATAATGCATAGTTTGAAATACAGCTCATTCAGAAGATAATTCTACACATTTTGTATGCTTTTTTTCAAATATTGCATCGAAATTTTGATTTTTATATGAACTAAAATATTTCATATAGTTTAAAAATCATTAAATAAATAAAATATCCTTTTAAATACTGGAAGTATTGTTGTCCTTTCAAATTCTAAATTTAGTAACACTTATAAAAAAAAAAAGAATACATTGCCCCTTTTTCCAACAGTTATCTCCCTTCGAAGAAATGATTTTTGATTTTGTATTTTCGTTATATAATGACATAGAGAACTCTATAGAAGTTTTATGAACAAAAATGTGCATGTTTCGATTTAAAAAAATAATTTTTCTAATTAAATAGTCAAAATGACTTACAATTATTTAAAACATTTTAAGCTTCTATATTTAAAAAAATATACAAAAGAAAAATTGTATTTCTATTACCATTTTAAAAAGGTTAAAGTCTTTGAAAATTGTACATTTCAGTTACAAACCAATTTTGTTTTTAATCTTGTGTGCTATACAAGTAGAAAACATTGTGTTGAAGTACAGGCCGGATATGCTGCATATTTCAAATATCCTGCTACATTACCTTTTTTTTTTTGGTTTGATTCGTTATTTTTTTTTATTTAAAAAAAGAGCAGTTTGACATAGGCCTATATTAAAAACGTAGTATAATTTATTCTTATACATTCAAAATAAAGACTGAAAAAAAAAAATTAAACATACACTCATAACATCTGTTTGGAAGGCAATTCGTACATAACAGTTTCCTCTTTATATGTTGTTCAAATATGTGTGTTACTGATTTAAAAAAAACAACCTATGTAGACTTTCCAACTAATCTAAGATTGATCCAATTTAAAATTGCCTAGTATTCGTGTTGCAAGAATGCATTCTCTCTTCAGTTTATTATGATATTTTCTCAAAGCAAATCATAATAGAAACTCTAGAAGGATTCGCTCTTAAATTCAACATAAACGTGCGGTAAAGTTGCCATCTTAGGTTTGCACACGATGTAGATCTCATAAGAGAAAATGCATATCAGGTAAAGGAACTCACACCAAAACTGAATTTTGCAATTTAAGCAGTAAGCATCGAATCGAAATTATTGCTCAAAAACATAATACTATTTTGTTCGGCGCTATTTTTTTCGGCGCTTTTTTGTCGGGGTACCGATCTTAACAATGAGGCGCGGTGGCTGAGCGGTAAAGCGCTTGGCTACCGAACCGGGGTCCGAATCCTGGTGAGGACTGGGATTTTTAACGCCTCTGAGTCCACCCAGCTCTAATGGGTACCTAACGTTAGTTTGGGAAAAGTAAAGGCGGTTGGTCGTTGTGATGACCACATGACACCCTCGTTAACCGTAGGACACAGAAACAGATGACCTTTACATCATCTGCCCTATAGACAACAAGGTCTGAAAGGGAAACTTTACTTTTTTAACCGATCTTAACATCATTTGCCCTACAGATCGCAAGGTCTGAAAGAGGTGTTTTTAGCCTCTTTCTAGATTTTCTGCTAAGGATAGCTGCTGATGACAGGAGTTGAGAAATTTGTTTATTGAAATTGTTACAGCATAAAATTTTATTTTTAATTTATCTGAATACAGGTTCTTCATATAAAAAAAAAACAAGAAAAAAAAGTGACATGATGGAGGGTGGAACTCTGTACTCTTGGCATTGTTAACCAATGATATACCACACATCCATACTGTTCATATTTATTTGTCAACATAGAGCTTAATAATGCATAGTTTGAAATACAGCTCATTCAGAAGATAATTCTACACATTTTGTATGCTTTTTTTCAAATATTGCATCGAAATTTTGATTTTTATATGAACTAAAATATTTCATATAGTTTAAAAATCATTAAATAAATAAAATATCCTTTTAAATACTGGAAGTATTGTTGTCCTTTCAAATTCTAAATTTAGTAACACTTATAAAAAAAAAAAGAATACATTGCCCCTTTTTCCAACAGTTATCTCCCTTCGAAGAAATGATTTTTGATTTTGTATTTTCGTTATATAATGACATAGAGAACTCTATAGAAGTTTTATGAACAAAAATGTGCATGTTTCGATTTAAAAAAATAATTTTTCTAATTAAATAGTCAAAATGACTTACAATTATTTAAAACATTTTAAGCTTCTATATTTAAAAAAATATACAAAAGAAAAATTGTATTTCTAATACCATATTAAAAAGGTTAAAGTCTTTGAAAATTGTACATTTCAGTTACAAACCAATTTTGTTTTTAATCTTGTGTGCTATACAAGTAGAAAACATTGTGTTGAAGTACAGGCCGATAACGCTGCATATTTCAAATATCCTGCTACATTACCTTTTTTTTTTTGGTTTGATTCGTTATTTTTTTTTATTTAAAAAAAGAGCAGTTTGACATAGGCCTATATTAAAAACGTAGTATAATTTATTCTTATACATTCAAAATAAAGACTGAAAAAAAAAAATTAAACATACACTCATAACATCTGTTTGGAAGGCAATTCGTACATAACAGTTTCCTCTTTATAGGTTGTTCAAATATGTGTGTTACTGATTTAAAAAAAACAACCTATGTAGACTTTCCAACTAATCTAAGATTGATCCAATTTAAAATTGCCTAGTATTCGTGTTGCAAGAATGCATTCTCTCTTCAGTTTATTATGATATTTTCTCAAAGCAAATCATAATAGAAAATCTAGAAGGATTCGCTTTTAAATTCAACATAAACGTGCGGTAAAGTTGCCATCTTAGGTTTGCACACGATGTAGATCTCACAAGAGAAAATGCATATCAGGTAAAGGAACTCACACCAAAACTGAATTTTGCAATTTAAGCAGTAAGCATCGAATCGAAATTATTGCTCAAAAACATAATACTATTTTGTTCGGCGCTATTTTGTTCGGCGCTATTTTGTCGGGGTACCGATCTTAACAATGAGGCGCTGTGCCTAAGCGGTAAAGCGCTTGGCTACCGAACCGGGGTCCGAATCCTGGTGAGGACTGGGATTTTTAACGCCTCTGAGTCCACCCAGCTCTAATGGGTACCTAACGTTAGTTTGGGAAAAGTAAAGGCGGTTGGTCGTTGTGTTGGCCACATGACACCCTCGTTAACCGTAGGACACAGAAACAGATGACCTTTACATCATCTGCCCTATAGACAACAAGGTCTGAAAAGGGGAACTTTACTTTTTTAACCGATCTTAACATCATCTGCCCTACAGATCGCAAGGTCTGAAAGAGGTGTTTTTAGCCTCTTTCTAGATTTTCTGCTAAGGATAGCTGCTGATGACAGGAGTTGAGAAATTTGTTTATTGAAATTGTTACAGCATAAAATTTTATTTTTAATTTATCTGAATACAGGTTCTTCATATAAAAAAAAATAAGAAAAAAAAGTGACATGATGAAGGGTTGTACTCTGTACTCTTGGCATTGTTAACCAATGATATACCACACATCCATACTGTTCATATTTATTTGTCAACATAGAGCTTAATAATGCATAGTTTGAAATACAGCTCATTCAGAAGATAATTCTACACATTTTGTATGCTTTTTTTCAAATATTGCATCGAAATTTTGATTTTTATATGAACTAAAATATTTCATATAGTTTAAAAAAATCATTAAATAAATAAAATATCCTTTTAAATACTGGAAGTATTGTTGTCCTTTCAAATTCTAAATTTAGTAACACTTTTAAAAAAAAAGAATAGATTGCCCCTTTTTCTAACAGTTATCTCCCTTCGAAGAAATGATTTTTGATTTTGTATTTTCGTTATATAATGACATAGAGAACTCTATAGAAGTTTTATGAAGAAAAATGTGCATGTTTCGATTTCAAAAAATAATTTTTCTAATTAAATAGTCAAAATGACTTACAATTATTTAATTCATTTTAAGCTTCTATATTTTTAAAAATGTACAAAAGAAAAATTGTATTTCTATTACCATTTTAAAAAGGTTAAAGTCTTTGAAAATTGTACATTTCAGTTACAAACCAATTTTGTTTTTAATCTTGTGTGCTATACAAGTGGAAAACATTGCGGAAGAGTGTATGCGGTCATTCTTCACATTTCAAATATCCTGCTACATTACCTTTTTTTTTTTGGTTTGATTCGTTATTTTTATTTTTATTTTAAAAAGTAGCAGTTTGACATATATTAAAAACGTAGTATAATTTATTCTTATACATTCAAAATAAAGACTGAAAAAAAAAATTAAACATACACTCATAACATCTGTTTGGAAGGCAATTCGTACATAACAGTTTCCTCTTTATAGGTTGTTCAAATATGTGTGTTACTGATTTAAAAAAACAACCTATGTAGACTTTCCAACTAATCTAAGATTGATCCAATTTAAAATTGCCTAGTATTCGTGTTGCAAGAATGCAGTCTCTCTTCACTTTATTATGATATTTTCTCAAAGCAAATCATAATAGAAACTCTAGAAGGATTCGCTCTTAAATTCAACATAAACGTGCGGTAAAGTTGCCATCTTAGGTTTGCACACGATGTAGATCTCATAAGAGAAAATGCATATCAGGTAAAGGAACTCACACCAAAACTGAATTTTGCAATTTAAGCAGTAAGCATCGAATCGAAATTATTGCTCAAAAACATAATACTATTTTGTTCGGCGCTATTTTGTTCGGCGCTATTTTGTCGGGGTACCGATCTTAACAATGAGGCGCGGTGGCTGAGCGGTAAAGCGCTTGGCTACCGAACCGGGGTCCGAATCCTGGTGAGGACTGGGATTTTTAACGCCTCTGAGTCCACCCAGCTCTAATGGGTACCTAACGTTAGTTTGGGAAAAGTAAAGGCGGTTGGTCGTTGTGATGACCACATGACACCCTCGTTAACCGTAGGACACAGAAACAGATGACCTTTACATCATCTGCCCTATAGACAACAAGGTCTGAAAGGGAAACTTTACTTTTTTAACCGATCTTAACATCATTTGCCCTACAGATCGCAAGGTTTGAAAGAGGTGTTTTTAGCCTCTTTCTAGATTTTCTGCTAAGGATAGCTGCTGATGACAGGAGTTGAGAAATTTGTTTATTGAAATTGTTACAGCATAAAATTTTATTTTTAATTTATCTGAATACAGGTTCTTCATATAAAAAAAAAACAAGAAAAAAAAGTGACATGATGAAGGGTTGAACTCTGTACTCTTGGCATTGTTAACCAATGATATACCACACATCCATACTGTTCATATTTATTTGTCAACATAGAGCTTAATAATGCATAGTTTGAAATACAGCTCATTCAGAAGATAATTCTACACATTTTGTATGCTTTTTTTCAAATATTGCATCGAAATTTTGATTTTTATATGAACTAAAATATTTCATATAGTTTAAAAATCATTAAATAAATAAAATATCCTTTTAAATACTGGAAGTATTGTTGTCCTTTCAAATTCTAAATTTAGTAACACTTATAAAAAAAAAAAGAATACATTGCCCCTTTTTCCAACAGTTATCTCCCTTCGAAGAAATGATTTTTGATTTTGTATTTTCGTTATATAATGACATAGAGAACTCTATAGAAGTTTTATGAACAAAAATGTGCATGTTTCGATTTAAAAAAATAATTTTTCTAATTAAATAGTCAAAATGACTTACAATTATTTAAAACATTTTAAGCTTCTATATTTAAAAAAATATACAAAAGAAAAATTGTATTTCTATTACCATTTTAAAAAGGTTAAAGTCTTTGAAAATTGTACATTTCAGTTACAAACCAATTTTGTTTTTAATCTTGTGTGCTATACAAGTAGAAAACATTGTGTTGAAGTACAGGCCGGATATGCTGCATATTTCAAATATCCTGCTACATTACCTTTTTTTTTTTGGTTTGATTCGTTATTTTTTTTTATTTAAAAAAAGAGCAGTTTGACATAGGCCTATATTAAAAACGTAGTATAATTTATTCTTATACATTCAAAATAAAGACTGAAAAAAAAAAATTAAACATACACTCATAACATCTGTTTGGAAGGCAATTCGTACATAACAGTTTCCTCTTTATATGTTGTTCAAATATGTGTGTTACTGATTTAAAAAAAACAACCTATGTAGACTTTCCAACTAATCTAAGATTGATCCAATTTAAAATTGCCTAGTATTCGTGTTGCAAGAATGCATTCTCTCTTCAGTTTATTATGATATTTTCTCAAAGCAAATCATAATAGAAACTCTAGAAGGATTCGCTCTTAAATTCAACATAAACGTGCGGTAAAGTTGCCATCTTAGGTTTGCACACGATGTAGATCTCATAAGAGAAAATGCATATCAGGTAAAGGAACTCACACCAAAACTGAATTTTGCAATTTAAGCAGTAAGCATCGAATCGAAATTATTGCTCAAAAACATAATACTATTTTGTTCGGCGCTATTTTTTTCGGCGCTATTTTGTCGGGGTACCGATCTTAACAATGAGGCGCGGTGGCTGAGCGGTAAAGCGCTTGGCTACCGAACCGGGGTCCGAATCCTGGTGAGGACTGGGATTTTTAACGCCTCTGAGTCCACCCAGCTCTAATGGGTACCTAACGTTAGTTTGGGAAAAGTAAAGGCGGTTGGTCGTTGTGATGACCACATGACACCCTCGTTAACCGTAGGACACAGAAACAGATGACCTTTACATCATCTGCCCTATAGACAACAAGGTCTGAAAGGGAAACTTTACTTTTTTAACCGATCTTAACATCATTTGCCCTACAGATCGCAAGGTTTGAAAGAGGTGTTTTTAGCCTCTTTCTAGATTTTCTGCTAAGGATAGCTGCTGATGACAGGAGTTGAGAAATTTGTTTATTGAAATTGTTACAGCATAAAATTTTATTTTTAATTTATCTGAATACAGGTTCTTCATATAAAAAAAAAACAAGAAAAAAAAGTGACATGATGAAGGGTTGAACTCTGTACTCTTGGCATTGTTAACCAATGATATACCACACATCCATACTGTTCATATTTATTTGTCAACATAGAGCTTAATAATGCATAGTTTGAAATACAGCTCATTCAGAAGATAATTCTACACATTTTGTATGCTTTTTTTCAAATATTGCATCGAAATTTTGATTTTTATATGAACTAAAATATTTCATATAGTTTAAAAATCATTAAATAAATAAAATATCCTTTTAAATACTGGAAGTATTGTTGTCCTTTCAAATTCTAAATTTAGTAACACTTATAAAAAAAAAAGAATACATTGCCCCTTTTTCCAACAGTTATCTCCCTTCGAAGAAATGATTTTTGATTTTGTATTTTCGTTATATAATGACATAGAGAACTCTATAGAAGTTTTATGAACAAAAATGTGCATGTTTCGATTTAAAAAAATAATTTTTCTAATTAAATAGTCAAAATGACTTACAATTATTTAAAACATTTTAAGCTTCTATATTTAAAAAAATATACAAAAGAAAAATTGTATTTCTATTACCATTTTAAAAAGGTTAAAGTCTTTGAAAATTGTACATTTCAGTTACAAACCAATTTTGTTTTTAATCTTGTGTGCTATACAAGTAGAAAACATTGTGGTGAAGTACAGGCCGGTCATGCTGCATATTTCAAATATCCTGCTACATTACCTTTTTTTTTTTGGTTTGATTCGTTATTTTTTTTTATTTAAAAAAAGAGCAGTTTGACATAGGCCTATATTAAAAACGTAGTATAATTTATTCTTATACATTCAAAATAAAGACTGAAAAAAAAAAATTAAACATACACTCATAACATCTGTTTGGAAGGCAATTCGTACATAACAGTTTCCTCTTTATAGGTTGTTCAAATATGTGTGTTACTGATTTAAAAAAAACAACCTATGTAGACTTTCCAACTAATCTAAGATTGATCCAATTTAAAATTGCCTAGTATTCGTGTTGCAAGAATGCATTCTCTCTTCAGTTTATTATGATATTTTCTCAAAGCAAATCATAATAGAAACTCTAGAAGGATTCGCTCTTAAATTCAACATAAACGTGCGGTAAAGTTGCCATCTTAGGTTTGCACACGATGTAGATCTCATAAGAGAAAATGCATATCAGGTAAAGGAACTCACACCAAAACTGAATTTTGCAATTTAAGCAGTAAGCATCGAATCGAAATTATTGCTCAAAAACATAATACTATTTTGTTCGGCGCTATTTTTTACGGCGCTTTTTTGTCGGGGTACCGATCTTAACAATGAGGCGCGGTGGCTGAGCGGTAAAGCGCTTGGCTACCGAACCGGGGTCCGAATCCTGGTGAGGACTGGGATTTTTAACGCCTCTGAGTCCACCCAGCTCTAATGGGTACCTAACGTTAGTTTGGGAAAAGTAAAGGCGGTTGGTCGTTGTGATGACCACATGACACCCTCGTTAACCGTAGGACACAGAAACAGATGACCTTTACATCATCTGCCCTATAGACAACAAGGTCTGAAAGGGAAACTTTACTTTTTTAACCGATCTTAACATCATTTGCCCTACAGATCGCAAGGTCTGAAAGAGGTGTTTTTAGCCTCTTTCTAGATTTTCTGCTAAGGATAGCTGCTGATGACAGGAGTTGAGAAATTTGTTTATTGAAATTGTTACAGCATAAAATTTTATTTTTAATTTATCTGAATACAAGTTCTTCATATAAAAAAAAAACAAGAAAAAAAAGTGACATGATGGAGAGTTGAACTCTGTACTCTTGGCATTGTTAACCAATGATATACCACACATCCATACTGTTCATATTTATTTGTCAACATAGAGCTTAATAATGCATAGTTTGAAATACAGCTCATTCAGAAGATAATTCTACACATTTTGTATGCTTTTTTTCAAATATTGCATCGAAATTTTGATTTTTATATGAACTAAAATATTTCATATAGTTTAAAAATCATTAAATAAATAAAATATCCTTTTAAATACTGGAAGTATTGTTGTCCTTTCAAATTCTAAATTTAGTAACACTTATAAAAAAAAAAGAATACATTGCCCCTTTTTCCAACAGTTATCTCCCTTCGAAGAAATGATTTTTGATTTTGTATTTTCGTTATATAATGACATAGAGAACTCTATAGAAGTTTTATGAACAAAAATGTGCATGTTTCGATTTAAAAAAATAATTTTTCTAATTAAATAGTCAAAATGACTTACAATTATTTAAAACATTTTAAGCTTCTATATTTAAAAAAATATACAAAAGAAAAATTGTATTTCTATTACCATTTTAAAAAGGTTAAAGTCTTTGAAAATTGTACATTTCAGTTACAAACCAATTTTGTTTTTAATCTTGTGTGCTATACAAGTAGAAAACATTGTGGTGAAGTACAGGCCGGTCATGCTGCATATTTCAAATATCCTGCTACATTACCTTTTTTTTTTTGGTTTGATTCGTTATTTTTTTTTATTTAAAAAAAGAGCAGTTTGACATAGGCCTATATTAAAAACGTAGTATAATTTATTCTTATACATTCAAAATAAAGACTGAAAAAAAAAAATTAAACATACACTCATAACATCTGTTTGGAAGGCAATTCGTACATAACAGTTTCCTCTTTATAGGTTGTTCAAATATGTGTGTTACTGATTTAAAAAAAACAACCTATGTAGACTTTCCAACTAATCTAAGATTGATCCAATTTAAAATTGCCTAGTATTCGTGTTGCAAGAATGCATTCTCTCTTCAGTTTATTATGATATTTTCTCAAAGCAAATCATAATAGAAACTCTAGAAGGATTCGCTCTTAAATTCAACATAAACGTGCGGTAAAGTTGCCATCTTAGGTTTGCACACGATGTAGATCTCATAAGAGAAAATGCATATCAGGTAAAGGAACTCACACCAAAACTGAATTTTGCAATTTAAGCAGTAAGCATCGAATCGAAATTATTGCTCAAAAACATAATACTATTTTGTTCGGCGCTATTTTTTTCGGCGCTTTTTTGTCGGGGTACCGATCTTAACAATGAGGCGCGGTGGCTGAGCGGTAAAGCGCTTGGCTACCGAACCGGGGTCCGAATCCTGGTGAGGACTGGGATTTTTAACGCCTCTGAGTCCACCCAGCTCTAATGGGTACCTAACGTTAGTTTGGGAAAAGTAAAGGCGGTTGGTCGTTGTGATGACCACATGACACCCTCGTTAACCGTAGGACACAGAAACAGATGACCTTTACATCATCTGCCCTATAGACAACAAGGTCTGAAAGGGAAACTTTACTTTTTTAACCGATCTTAACATCATTTGCCCTACAGATCGCAAGGTCTGAAAGAGGTGTTTTTAGCCTCTTTCTAGATTTTCTGCTAAGGATAGCTGCTGATGACAGGAGTTGAGAAATTTGTTTATTGAAATTGTTACAGCATAAAATTTTATTTTTAATTTATCTGAATACAAGTTCTTCATATAAAAAAAAAACAAGAAAAAAAAGTGACATGATGGAGAGTTGAACTCTGTACTCTTGGCATTGTTAACCAATGATATACCACACATCCATACTGTTCATATTTATTTGTCAACATAGAGCTTAATAATGCATAGTTTGAAATACAGCTCATTCAGAAGATAATTCTACACATTTTGTATGCTTTTTTTCAAATATTGCATCGAAATTTTGATTTTTATATGAACTAAAATATTTCATATAGTTTAAAAATCATTAAATAAATAAAATATCCTTTTAAATACTGGAAGTATTGTTGTCCTTTCAAATTCTAAATTTAGTAACACTTATAAAAAAAAAAGAATACATTGCCCCTTTTTCCAACAGTTATCTCCCTTCGAAGAAATGATTTTTGATTTTGTATTTTCGTTATATAATGACATAGAGAACTCTATAGAAGTTTTATGAACAAAAATGTGCATGTTTCGATTTAAAAAAATAATTTTTCTAATTAAATAGTCAAAATGACTTACAATTATTTAAAACATTTTAAGCTTCTATATTTAAAAAAATATACAAAAGAAAAATTGTATTTCTATTACCATTTTAAAAAGGTTAAAGTCTTTGAAAATTGTACATTTCAGTTACAAACCAATTTTGTTTTTAATCTTGTGTGCTATACAAGTAGAAAACATTGTGGTGAAGTACAGGCCGGTCATACTGCATATTTCAAATATCCTGCTACATTACCTTTTTTTTTTTGGTTTGATTCGTTATTTTTTTTTATTTAAAAAAAGAGCAGTTTGACATAGGCCTATATTAAAAACGTAGTATAATTTATTCTTATACATTCAAAATAAAGACTGAAAAAAAAAAATTAAACATACACTCATAACATCTGTTTGGAAGGCAATTCGTACATAACAGTTTCCTCTTTATAGGTTGTTCAAATATGTGTGTTACTGATTTAAAAAAAACAACCTATGTAGACTTTCCAACTAATCTAAGATTGATCCAATTTAAAATTGCCTAGTATTCGTGTTGCAAGAATGCATTCTCTCTTCAGTTTATTATGATATTTTCTCAAAGCAAATCATAATAGAAACTCTAGAAGGATTCGCTCTTAAATTCAACATAAACGTGCGGTAAAGTTGCCATCTTAGGTTTGCACACGATGTAGATCTCATAAGAGAAAATGCATATCAGGTAAAGGAACTCACACCAAAACTGAATTTTGCAATTTAAGCAGTAAGCATCGAATCGAAATTATTGCTCAAAAACATAATACTATTTTGTTCGGCGCTATTTTTTTCGGCGCTATTTTGTCGGGGTACCGATCTTAACAATGAGGCGCGGTGGCTGAGCGGTAAAGCGCTTGGCTACCGAACCGGGGTCCGAATCCTGGTGAGGACTGGGATTTTTAACGCCTCTGAGTCCACCCAGCTCTAATGGGTACCTAACGTTAGTTTGGGAAAAGTAAAGGCGGTTGGTCGTTGTGATGACCACATGACACCCTCGTTAACCGTAGGACACAGAAACAGATGACCTTTACATCATCTGCCCTATAGACAACAAGGTCTGAAAGGGAAACTTTACTTTTTTAACCGATCTTAACATCATTTGCCCTACAGATCGCAAGGTTTGAAAGAGGTGTTTTTAGCCTCTTTCTAGATTTTCTGCTAAGGATAGCTGCTGATGACAGGAGTTGAGAAATTTGTTTATTGAAATTGTTACAGCATAAAATTTTATTTTTAATTTATCTGAATACAGGTTCTTCATATAAAAAAAAAACAAGAAAAAAAAGTGACATGATGAAGGGTTGAACTCTGTACTCTTGGCATTGTTAACCAATGATATACCACACATCCATACTGTTCATATTTATTTGTCAACATAGAGCTTAATAATGCATAGTTTGAAATACAGCTCATTCAGAAGATAATTCTACACATTTTGTATGCTTTTTTTCAAATATTGCATCGAAATTTTGATTTTTATATGAACTAAAATATTTCATATAGTTTAAAAATCATTAAATAAATAAAATATCCTTTTAAATACTGGAAGTATTGTTGTCCTTTCAAATTCTAAATTTAGTAACACTTATAAAAAAAAAAGAATACATTGCCCCTTTTTCCAACAGTTATCTCCCTTCGAAGAAATGATTTTTGATTTTGTATTTTCGTTATATAATGACATAGAGAACTCTATAGAAGTTTTATGAACAAAAATGTGCATGTTTCGATTTAAAAAAATAATTTTTCTAATTAAATAGTCAAAATGACTTACAATTATTTAAAACATTTTAAGCTTCTATATTTAAAAAAATATACAAAAGAAAAATTGTATTTCTATTACCATTTTAAAAAGGTTAAAGTCTTTGAAAATTGTACATTTCAGTTACAAACCAATTTTGTTTTTAATCTTGTGTGCTATACAAGTAGAAAACATTGTGGTGAAGTACAGGCCAGTCATGCTGCATATTTCAAATATCCTGCTACATTACCTTTTTTTTTTGGTTTGATTCGTTATTTTTTTTTATTTAAAAAAAGAGCAGTTTGACATAGGCCTATATTAAAAACGTAGTATAATTTATTCTTATACATTCAAAATAAAGACTGAAAAAAAAAATTAAACATACACTCATAACATCTGTTTGGAAGGCAATTCGTACATAACAGTTTCCTCTTTATAGGTTGTTCAAATATGTGTGTTACTGATTTAAAAAAAACAACCTATGTAGACTTTCCAACTAATCTAAGATTGATCCAATTTAAAATTGCCTAGTATTCGTGTTGCAAGAATGCATTCTCTCTTCAGTTTATTATGATATTTTCTCAAAGCAAATCATAATAGAAACTCTAGAAGGATTCGCTCTTAAATTCAACATAAACGTGCGGTAAAGTTGCCATCTTAGGTTTGCACACGATGTAGATCTCATAAGAGAAAATGCATATCAGGTAAAGGAACTCACACCAAAACTGAATTTTGCAATTTAAGCAGTAAGCATCGAATCGAAATTATTGCTCAAAAACATAATACTATTTTGTTCGGCGCTATTTTTTTCGGCGCTATTTTGTCGGGGTACCGATCTTAACAATGAGGCGCGGTGGCTGAGCGGTAAAGCGCTTGGCTACCGAACCGGGGTCCGAATCCTGGTGAGGACTGGGATTTTTAACGCCTCTGAGTCCACCCAGCTCTAATGGGTACCTAACGTTAGTTTGGGAAAAGTAAAGGCGGTTGGTCGTTGTGATGACCACATGACACCCTCGTTAACCGTAGGACACAGAAACAGATGACCTTTACATCATCTGCCCTATAGACAACAAGGTCTGAAAGGGAAACTTTACTTTTTTAACCGATCTTAACATCATTTGCCCTACAGATCGCAAGGTTTGAAAGAGGTGTTTTTAGCCTCTTTCTAGATTTTCTGCTAAGGATAGCTGCTGATGACAGGAGTTGAGAAATTTGTTTATTGAAATTGTTACAGCATAAAATTTTATTTTTAATTTATCTGAATACAGGTTCTTCATATAAAAAAAAAACAAGAAAAAAAAGTGACATGATGAAGGGTTGAACTCTGTACTCTTGGCATTGTTAACCAATGATATACCACACATCCATACTGTTCATATTTATTTGTCAACATAGAGCTTAATAATGCATAGTTTGAAATACAGCTCATTCAGAAGATAATTCTACACATTTTGTATGCTTTTTTTCAAATATTGCATCGAAATTTTGATTTTTATATGAACTAAAATATTTCATATAGTTTAAAAATCATTAAATAAATAAAATATCCTTTTAAATACTGGAAGTATTGTTGTCCTTTCAAATTCTAAATTTAGTAACACTTATAAAAAAAAAAAGAATACATTGCCCCTTTTTCCAACAGTTATCTCCCTTCGAAGAAATGATTTTTGATTTTGTATTTTCGTTATATAATGACATAGAGAACTCTATAGAAGTTTTATGAACAAAAATGTGCATGTTTCGATTTAAAAAAATAATTTTTCTAATTAAATAGTCAAAATGACTTACAATTATTTAAAACATTTTAAGCTTCTATATTTAAAAAAATATACAAAAGAAAAATTGTATTTCTATCAACATTTTAAAAAGGTTAAAGTCTTTGAAAATTGTACATTTCAGTTACAAACCAATTTTGTTTTTAATCTTGTGTGCTATACAAGTAGAAAACATTGTGGTGAAGTACAGGCAATACACGCTGCATATTTCAAATATCCTGCTACATTACCTTTTTTTTTTTGGTTTGATTCGTTATTTTTTTTTATTTAAAAAAAGAGCAGTTTGACATAGGCCTATATTAAAAACGTAGTATAATTTATTCTTATACATTCAAAATAAAGACTGAAAAAAAAAATTAAACATACACTCATAACATCTGTTTGGAAGGCAATTCGTACATAACAGTTTCCTCTTTATAGGTTGTTCAAATATGTGTGTTACTGATTTAAAAAAAACAACCTATGTAGACTTTCCAACTAATCTAAGATTGATCCAATTTAAAATTGCCTAGTATTCGTGTTGCAAGAATGCATTCTCTCTTCAGTTTATTATGATATTTTCTCAAAGCAAATCATAATAGAAACTCTAGAAGGATTCGCTCTTAAATTCAACATAAACGTGCGGTAAAGTTGCCATCTTAGGTTTGCACACGATGTAGATCTCATAAGAGAAAATGCATATCAGGTAAAGGAACTCACACCAAAACTGAATTTTGCAATTTAAGCAGTAAGCATCGAATCGAAATTATTGCTCAAAAACATAATACTATTTTGTTCGGCGCTATTTTTTTCGGCGCTATTTTGTCGGGGTACCGATCTTAACAATGAGGCGCGGTGGCTGAGCGGTAAAGCGCTTGGCTACCGAACCGGGGTCCGAATCCTGGTGAGGACTGGGATTTTTAACGCCTCTGAGTCCACCCAGCTCTAATGGGTACCTAACGTTAGTTTGGGAAAAGTAAAGGCGGTTGGTCGTTGTGATGACCACATGACACCCTCGTTAACCGTAGGACACAGAAACAGATGACCTTTACATCATCTGCCCTATAGACAACAAGGTCTGAAAGGGAAACTTTACTTTTTTAACCGATCTTAACATCATTTGCCCTACAGATCGCAAGGTTTGAAAGAGGTGTTTTTAGCCTCTTTCTAGATTTTCTGCTAAGGATAGCTGCTGATGACAGGAGTTGAGAAATTTGTTTATTGAAATTGTTACAGCATAAAATTTTATTTTTAATTTATCTGAATACAGGTTCTTCATATAAAAAAAAAACAAGAAAAAAAAGTGACATGATGGAGGGTTGAACTCTGTACTCTTGGCATTGTTAACCAATGATATACCACACATCCATACTGTTCATATTTATTTGTCAACATAGAGCTTAATAATGCATAGTTTGAAATACAGCTCATTCAGAAGATAATTCTACACATTTTGTATGCTTTTTTTCAAATATTGCATCGAAATTTTGATTTTTATATGAACTAAAATATTTCATATAGTTTAAAAATCATTAAATAAATAAAATATCCTTTTAAATACTGGAAGTATTGTTGTCCTTTCAAATTCTAAATTTAGTAACACTTATAAAAAAAAAAGAATACATTGCCCCTTTTTCCAACAGTTATCTCCCTTCGAAGAAATGATTTTTGATTTTGTATTTTCGTTATATAATGACATAGAGAACTCTATAGAAGTTTTATGAACAAAAATGTGCATGTTTCGATTACAAAAAATCATAGGTCTAGCAATGTTTTTAAATAAAATACTCAAAGCAAAAATTAAAAAACTTAAAGATATGAACTTGATTTTATTAGCAGAGTATAGAATACTTATATGGAACATGTATTTAAAAGCTACTTATGACAACGGGATCCTAAATAGAATATAAGTACATCATATATATAGAAGGATTATACAATGTAGGATAGAAAAGTTTTAAATAAAATATAAAATTAAAAAAAAAAGTCAAATGTACATTAATTAAATGAAAATTGAAATGTATAAAAATTTAAAGACTATATTTTTTTTTTTTGTATTAAAAAATTACAAAGAAAAATGTGTAAATATATATAAGGAGATAGATGTGCTTTTCTTTAGCATATAATAATGTGACTAAAACAGAAGATTTCACCTAAGCATTACAAAGAAACATGTAAATGTATAGAAAATAGAAAAACAGCACTACGGCTACGTTCTGAACACGCCTTTCCCTTCTGACTCATACAGTCTACGTAGATCTACCTATACAATCCGGAACTAGCATTCTGCGACGGGGAAAGTTGAGACATCTTCAACAACCAAGTCACCTTGATGAAGTCTCCCACCGCTAGTGCACCCAACAAACGAACTCGCAAGTGCTTACAATCCTCTTCTATAAGAGGCAGTACATCAGTAGCACACAGTTACCGGAAGTCGGAGTCTTACAACACCGACAAGGAATTCCTTTTTCATGGAACTCACACAACTACAAACTTGAAAAAATGAAGGGAAAACTGAGACAACGCCAAGAATACAATTTAATGCTAAGCATAAAGAGAAATAAGACACCCAGTGCTTCATCCCAAGGGAGATTATAAGGATTAACAAACCACTGAAATATTTTGATCCATCAATTGTTTCATAAACAAGGAACTCCAATGGTATTCTCACATTAAGGCTCAGAAAAAATACCCAAAAAGTAGTGAAGGAGATCTACATTCTTGTCACCCTTGAGGAGGTGGAACTGAGTACAGTGCTTTCTGCTCTGTACTGCCATGTTTGTTAACATTTTGACAATCATTCCAGTATTTTGCCTAATTTATAGATTCTGTAATTATGTTTTGTAAGAAAATGCTCTTACACCTTGCTCCTAGCTTCATGTTGTTCACAATTCTTATATTTATATTTAACGCAACTAAGATATTGCCACGTTACATGTCATATGTCAAATAAATACTTTTCAGTTGGTATTTAAAAATTTTTTTAAAAAAATTTAATAAAAAAAATATTTTAAAAAAGTTTTATCAGTACGACTCTAATAGACCCCTGTGACTAAAAGTCAGTCACAGAGAAATTGTCGCAAGCAGAGACTCCCCGTATTCTGACTCTACCAGACATGATTGCCAGCTTGACGATAGGAAGTAATGTTCCAGGTCCCAAGGGAGGCAATCAAAAAGTGTCAAATGAAGGGAAGATAAAAAGAAAAAAAAATTTAAAAAAATAATAAAAAATTATTACATTAACCTTGCCCTTTCTTTAGAAACGCTTGCTGCAGTCTTATCCACAAACATACAGAAAGTGCTGGGATATAGGTCTTTGAAATGTTTCTTGTTCATAAGGACGTGTTGTTGTTGTTTTTTTGTTGTTTTTTTTAATTTATTAATCTATAATATCTATATTATCATTAGTATCAAATAATATATGTTAATTTATAGAAATAAAATCCCCCACTTGATGATGCCTCCAAATGAGTGTCCTAAATTTGTTTTTACATTGAACATGAAGCCATTAAGCCTATGTCATGATGTCGAAATGCAGGGGCTCTAAAGAGATCAAGCCCCCCCCCCCTCCTCCCAGGGCCCCCTAATCCCTAGCTACCCGACTGTGTTGAAGTTTTGTTTTGTTTTAAACACGACGCTCAGGGGGCCCCTTTCACCACAGGATACTATAAAATCTTAAACAATCAATACTTTCTATAGCGACATTCACGAGGCCCCACCGGCCCATATAGCTAGTCCGCCCCTGCATTTACTGTTACAATTTTAGGACATATCAATTTAAGATAACTCGAAGAAACTTAAATCCAGAGCGAATTTGTAGGATTTTATGACCAGTGCATTGGGAAAAGATTTAGATATTTTCAGAGTTTCTTCATTGGGGGTGACACATATTTTGCTGACGGCTAGGTATGTGTATGTTACGTAAACCAATTAAGGTAGGCCTACTTTTTATTTTATTTTCCGACTGCGAAAAAAAAAATCCTTATAATCATAACATTATTAGAAGGCCTGCTGCATATCAGTGAAACAAACAGGAGCTATTCCATTTAAATATTGTCTGACCCGTTTGATCGCCTATGAAGGATCTAATTAATAGGCCTATATGTCAATATTCCATTTTTTTTTAATTAAAAAGACACATAAGGTTTTCACACACGAAAGGGCCCTTGAGAGTGTGCAAACGTTTGAGAAACTCCGTCACATTATTACACAGCTAAACAAAAGAAATATTCTAACTGCGAGGATCTGTGCTTCGAAAATTCATGTCTTTCTTGTGTTATTTTTAGAAACCGGTCTGACGGGTAATGGGCGCTTGTTTTCAGTCGAAAGTCATTCACGTTTAACATATGTGTTGTTCAGAGGCAGACTCTTCTCCACACACGAACTATTGAACTATTTATTCTGCTGTAGACGCCCATCACGGACACACTTATGAATGGGCCGTTGGAAATAAAATAAAGGTGTGTTGCAGATGTCACTGCGGTAGTAGTTTCACTTTGTATCATATGTTTATGGTAGACGTAATTGACACGCCTTCGCGATTTCCTTACAGTCTAGTTCGCAATAGTAACGCGTGTAACGAGGACTTACTGAACACAGTGTTTATCAGTGGATATAAGTAGATCAGTTATTATTGGTTCAGATCGTGACATTTAATGCTCGTCATCTACATTTTCACTGGTCGACACTTTGTCAGAAGCTTGGATTACTGAAATAATTTCTTACTAAGTGGTGTTAGACACCTTAGTTCTGAATATTATTCTATAGATTATTGGTCTGGATTATTTGTCTCACCACTACATTGTTTTATTGCTTTACTTAGCAGTAAGATATTTTAAAATCAATGTGATTTTTAAGTAGGCTAATAATGGGCAGTGCAGGTCTGTTCAAATTTAATGGATTAGTAAAATGTTTAGGCCGATCGAAAAACATAAAACAATGTTTCAAGAACATTCATTTTAGATTTTATTGATTCCCAATAGGCCTGATTATTTTAAAAGTGATTTGAACAAATTCAAAATTGGCATGGCAACACAAGAACATATCGCTTCTTCGCATCCTCCGCCGCCATCACCGACTCCAGAATGGGGCACAGATTCTGTGGCACTGAAAGACTATGCCTCCAAATTTCCTGTTCCTGGATTTGCCAAAGTTGTTAAAGGGAATTACATGACCCTTGGGTCTAACAAATTCTCATTCCAGAAACAATACCACGAGGTGTTCATTCATTCTGTTAAGGTAGGAGTCAAAGTTCTAGCCCACTGCTTGAGACGAATGGACGCCACAACGCTGACTCGACGCGGTAACCACAACATCTTTACTGCCACCAAGCTCTACGCTGTTGACCAGCGCCTGGCTATTCCCATTTCTTACCAAGGCTGGTTCGAGCTGTTGTCCGAAGACGGAAAATCGGCCAGGCCCATCGTAAGCGTCCACGAATTGGCCAAAGTCAAGCCAGATCGTTGTCTAGTCAGAGAGAACATTAAGGCATACATCCTCAGTGAAGATAGTAGCACCAGCTTCGATAAATCAAAGATTGTCATCGCTGGAGAACAACTTTTACTTGCTGGTGAAATTGAGCTGCCATCGGCCATCGAAAATAAAAAGATAAAACTACTCAAATGTTTTGATTCTGAAGGTAAAAGCATTTACCTTAGCTTTGACCAAAAAGGAACATTCACACCCATAGCAGCGGAAGATGGGTTCACAGGTGTATTTAACATCAGGGACATTGTCCGAAGATTCAGACTTCCCTTGACCGTCAAGCTTGTGCAGGGAGTGCGGCCGAAGGTCGACCCGGCGAGATTCACTGGCTTAATTCGTTTGGACTGGGTCTACACGGATGACACCGCCTTCGTTTGTCCAGTGGATAAAAACGTCGTCCGCCTCCTTCCCGTCCCCATTGATGTCAACTTACAGCTGGTGGCTGCCACAAACCAAAAGGCTATGAAAGCCAGCGAGCTCTACCGTAATATGATGACCAAATGCAATCGCATGATAGCTAACTACAACAACACTCTCCATCTGATCGTTCAGGTGCCGGACGGTGTGACCAAAGGTAAAGGACGCACAAATCCCAACGTGTTTTCCCAACAGCTTGACATTCCCGTCCATTCGCACAGATCGAAGTCGAAAGAACACTTGCTAATGGACGAAATAGACGATCTTTACGCTTATGTTCGAGACGGAGGACCCCCTCCGAATCTGAAAAAATTTGCATACGACTCCGACGAGGAGAGCTACTGGGAAGAACCGGCTTACGAACCTCTGGACGAGTTTCGAGCTAGGCTTCAGGCTATAGAAGCGGGTCATCGGGTCAACTACCACGAAAAATATCGCCCTCAAGATCCTAGTAAACTCAACCTGGATAGCGAATTGAGAAAAAGTCGAGAAAATTTACTGGACAGTTCGAGCGCTGAACACGTGGTCCAGCAAAGTAAGCCGATGTCACCACCACCTCTCCCTCCTCGTCTTTTCAACTTTCAACCAGATAATTTCGGTACGGATGCAGAACACTCTACCAACACATTACCCCAGAGTGTTCCCATCAAGACATTTTCACAGAGTACCCACAACATAACAACTGTGTCCAATTTAGGATTAGTATCTTCTAATCATTCCTCGTCTTCCTCATTACTCAATCAAAAGATTTCACAGAAGGAGGCAAAACTTGGCGGCGGACATTTTTTCAGTCGATCCAAGAGCAACGCCGAGGCAATCGTCAATAAAGATCGTCTGAACATTCCAAAACGAGGGCAAGGAGGCAGCCAGGAGTCCACTTCGACTTCCGGAAGCAGCGGTAACGGTCACCGAAATCATATTGCCAGGGATTTTAAAGACTCCGACATTAGTTCCATGACCAAAGGCGGTTCTTCGGGATCATCTGGTGGTCCTTCGTCAAATATTAGGAAAAAGATGCAAACTTTATATTTGTGATTTCTTTGAAACAACCATGACTGGTTAATTATTTAAAAACCATTGTCGCGAATAAGAGTTGTTACCATTGTGTTGTTTTTTTTTTTTTTGGCTAGACCATAAGTAATATATAGATCTAGACTCTGCTACAAGAAGAACATGTAGGTTTATTCTGTAGTCTTCACTTTTTTTTTTTTAGATAATTAGCTAGTGGGTAGAGTAAAAATCGCGATTTGATAATATAGACTAGATAGCAGAGATGTCCTTAGAAGTAGGGCTTGGGCGGAAACTTGGGCCAGTGTATGATGTTCACCCAAAAACAAAATCTTTATCTCAGGACTACCCTCAAGCGCGGGTTCTTGGGCTAGTATAAGACTTTGAAAAATCTCTGCAAGGGCTCATTCAGGCGCTGGTCCTTTGGGCATTTGTCCCACTCGCCATTCCAAAGGCGCCTCTGAATAAAGATATTCTAATGCAAAACCTGTTCACCTTACACATTTTTTCCCCTCGGGTTGAATATCTAAAGGATGGGTGAATGTATTAATGTTTATATAGTTTTTCCCTTGTAATGCGTTATCTTAAAGTCAAGTTTTCACAGTTATTTAGAACAAGCTTGTCATTTTGCATACGATATTCAAACAAACAAACAAAAAAAGCAGACATCTAAATCTCCTCACGTGAAGTAAAAAAAAAAATCATTAAAGTATCCATTTAAATTTAACAAAGGAATAAATAGGCAGTCAAGTCATTATGTTAGCGCCACCCCCCACCCCCTTTATAGACCTTATATATATATAGATCTAATTAGCATTATCTTTATATCTGTATTTAATTCGATAAGAAGATAAAAAGTTTCATAACTCTATTATAGATCTAGATATAGTTACTAGGCCTATACGTAAAAGCGCGTAGTTCCAGCGTCGCCGGATCAGGCGTTGGAAATTCTTATTTCATAGAATTATGAAACATTTGTGGGCTTTAGAATAAGTCAACTCAAAAGAAAGAGACATTCAAAGACGGAATAAAAAGTCAACCCACCTACATACAAGTCTTCAAAGCCGCGCCTGAAGCAGTTGGCCTACTATGAATTAACATTCAGCATTCAATCTCTGTTGCTGTAATCTTCGATCTCTGTATAAATTTGAGTCACATAAGTTTCATAATTTAAGCTGTGCATTTTTTAAAATTATTTTTTGCTTAACATACTTTAAATTATTTGGCTAAAAAAATGTACCTGTCTGTTTTCAAACGAAGACTTGGGTAGTTTCATTATATAAAGTTAGGTACGCTTTTAATTTTGTTTAAAATTACATTTTTTAAAAAGTTTTATTTCAACAACAATCATGTGACCTAATTAAAAAGTGGAGGCCCTGGGCAGGATTTATGTGGAGACCTCGACATTCAACATTAATAATTGTTGGCTCAATCTAAAAATTTGTGAAGAAAGAAATAGAAAATTTAATCTCATTTCCCTTCCCCCCCCCCCTATAAATTTAATATGCGTATTTTGTTAAAAAATTATTAAAAATGAGGCTCTGCCGCTGCAGTCGTATATTGTCATAAATATAGCACTAATTAGTGTACTCCGTGATACCCGACTAGTTCATGTCAAACAATGTTGTGACAGATGTAAGAGGTGGATTGATAAGGCTAGTTATTATTTTCTTTGTAATGTCTTCAGGGACTTAAATGTTACCCATAACTTTTTAACTCTAGTAAGTTATTGTATCTTTTTGTAAGACCTTATTAAAAAAGTGATTACAAAGAAACAATTAGCTGATTCTAAAAATACTTGATTTGACATGAACTAATTATAAGTCATCCCAGAATCAAATTACTCAATGCCCTGTATTTTATGTTGTATAATATATTTATATATAAATTGTATTATAGCATTATTTTATAATTTTGTAGTTTTAAAGAAAAGCATTAGCAAGTATTATTTGTTCTGAAGTCTGAAGCACATGAGAACAAATTAATTGCATTCAACTATATTAAAGCTGTGAAATGATGTGAATATTATTGAATATAACTAAAATGACCATTTCAATCATTTAAATATGTATGATAAATATTTTAGTGTAAATAAGGCTAGTCTATTTATACTTTACATAAGACTGTTTTAAAGTTTACTAAGTAAGCTTACACCATTTATTTTAATGTCACTTTTCTAATATAAATATTAGTTTTATACAATCAAATGAGATGGCAATTTGGGTTGAAATCAAATGAGATGGCACATTGTTTTAATTTATTTTGTTCTTGATTGTTTGTGATTAAAGTTGTACATATTTTGGTTATATTATGTTTTAGTGTGAAAACATATTTTTTAGCATTCCTATAATATTGATGTAAATTTTCAGAAGAAATGAATATGTTATGGGAGTGAATATTTTTATTTAAAAATGATAAGTTTAAGGTACCTTGTTTCTCTTCTGTTTGAGTTCTAAAGTCTTTTGACTCTTCTATACAAAATAAAGCATAGTTGTTTTTTAAACATCAACTATCAAACTTAAACCTTGACTTGGCTTGTTTTTAATTACAACATTTTCAATTTACAAACACACATATCCATATTCCATACATAAAGATAACAAATTTTCAATTAACATAAGTTTTATTGTATTCATAATGAAATACATGTTCATTAGGTGATATCATATAAATTATGACTAAAATGTCTGTATTACATGAGATATAGAAAGATCATTGTAAGTACTAGCAGAAAAAAAACAACAAGACATAAATGTATAACATGGTTGTATTATTTGATATTATTTACACTTTAAAATCTGATCCATGCAAATCTAAACTATGAACCCAGAATATTCAATAGTAAACAGTAAGACTTCACTAATGATTGTTTTATTATCATGGAGACATGAATTGACAGAGCAAGTCTGCAGTCAACAAATAGATTGTGAGCAGACAGTTGAAACAATTCTTAAGAAGAACTAGAAAATGTTAACAGGAAATAATTTGGTTCCTTTTCCTTGTACATTTATTTCAAGAACTTACAAAATTATTTCCTATTAAAAAAATATATAATTTATATCCAATTAATTTTCAGGGGTTGACTTGCTGGTGACTAGCTTAAAACTGTCAACTTTTAAGTTCATCACATATCCTAATTAGAAAGGACTAATTTTGTAATTTGAAAGCTAAGATTCCTACAAATCTTTATTTTAAAGTATTTATTTTCTGCACTTTCATGTCTTACTTTAAAAATGATTACAGCAGCTAGTGAAAAGAAAAAAAACAACTGTATATCAAGTTATTAAAAATAGAAAATTGGTTAACGCCATGGTAAGAAGTTTAAAAAGTCATTCTTATCAGAAATGCAAACATTTTATTTGAAGAATGTTTCTTGAAATACAAATCTTGTTGTTTTTTTCATGAATGCATAACATAATTTAATTCCAGCAAAAAGATGTATCTGATTTCCTAACCACACTAGCCAAGTAGTGCCTTAAAAAATATAGAGTTTAATTCCACATACAGCTGTTGTAGACCATAAATGAACACTGAAACAAATATATATTTTGTCTAGCTGATATTAATAATTACTTAATATGCTCATACTTTAATTGGATTTCACCATGTAAAACTTTAGACCAAAGATAAAATATTTATTATTTATTATATATAAATAAATACACACACACACTTGCTCTGTTTAAAAATGTAAAGCAAAGGAGCAAATTTATACTTTGAAACATAAAAAAGTGATGACAAAACAAAAAAGGCAAAAAAATCTGGCAATTTATCCCCAGGAAGGAGAGTAAACAGAAGCTGTATCTCTCTTCAAATAAACTTAGAGCTAATATTTCCTTAGGAACTGGTCAGGAATCTGGCTTGTCAATACAGCCTTATTTATCTTTGCTTGCTGGGCTCTATAGCAGCCTTAGGCATCCTTCCTTTTTTTTTTCAAACATTTGTCTACAGTTTCACAACTCTTGCCACATTGAAACATAAGTCATAGAAAATGCAAGATTTTGTGCTCAACACATAGGTACAAAATAAAAGAGCATAATGAGATAATATTGAAAAATGTAAAAACTTGACATAAAGAGAATCAAATTTGGATGACTACATTCCAAGAATCAAATGTAAATTAATAAATCTAAAAATAATTTTTAAAAAATTGTCAATAGTAAAGTTTGTATTTTAAATAAAGAAATTCAAATTTGAATAAATAAATCTAAAATGAATTTTTAAAAATTTGTCAATTGTAAATTGTGATGTTGCTAGTTCAGGCTGTCTTGAAGTCAACCAATTACTCTGCAATCGTTTGGGTGTAATTGTTCGGGTGTATTACGTGTAGTTGACCAACAACACAAACAAGAACTGGCACATCGATTGTAACAGGTGAAGAGATGTAGTCAACGATGATGAACAAGTTAATATATATTTATTATGATAAAAGGCCACAGTAGAAGTCTCTGTCACTAAACACGTCGTTACCCTGGAGTGTTCTATCGCTAACTGATTTTCCGGTCTCTAACCCAACATATCCCAAACGTCACTAGTCCCGTTCAATATGCGTCTACTATGGTGCGTCGCTAAATAACTAAAATAACTAACCTATATAAATAAGGTGTCTAACAGATTCCTCCCCCCCTTGAAAAAAAAATATGTCAATATTTTTCCACTACTGTCAAGTCTTACAAGGGCATTTTCAATTTAAGGGGAAGACCACAAACATAAAATCTTGATCTCTTCATCTTGACATCTTCATCTTGACAGTTCCTCATATTCATGTCAATGTTCATAACAGTTCATAACATTCCAGAATCATCTTCATTGGTATACAGTTCATCATAGAGGAAAATGTGGCATCCTATGGGCATGTCCTACACATCTCAAATGTTCTTCACTGGCAGTAATCTGATAAAATACAATATTTCAAAAAACAATTACAGACTTTATTTACACATTCAATACATTTTTTCTTACCACCCTTTTATACGCTTTTGTCCATTTTTCTTTTATACTCACCCTTTTCCATAGAACTAACTTTCGTCAATGATATATGAAATGATTCACACAAAAAAAATATCCATACTTACTTTTAAATGCTTAACATCAACTTTACTTATCTCCCTTTTCATAACATATAAATGGTGTCAATATATTAATATATTTTACATACTCAATATAATCATAGTTTATTTACAAAATTATTTCACTTCAATGTCATTCTATCTATAGATTTAGTAAATGTATAAATCTAGTCTGAGTTACTGTGATGTTGCTAGTTCAGGCTGTCTTGAAGTCAACCAATTACTCTGCAATCGTTTGGGTGTAATTGTTCGGGTGTATTACGTGTAGTTGACCAACAACACATACAAGAACTGGCACATCGATTGTAACAGGTGAAGAGATGTAGTCAACGATGATGAACAAGTTAATATATATTTATTATGATAAAAGGCCACAGTAGAAGTCTCTGTCACTAAACACGTCGTTACCCTGGAGTGTTCTATCGCTAACTGATTTTCCGGTCTCTAACCCAACATATCCCAAACGTCACTAGTCCCGTTCAATATGCGTCTACTATGGTGCGTCGCTAAATAACTAAAATAACTAACCTATATAAATAAGGTGTCTAACAAAATTTTATATGTGATAATATAGAAAAACTAAATTGAGCTCATTTATTTATTTGGTAGAAAAGTTAAGATAAGTTTATTTTTGCATTTGAAAAAAATATATAGTTTCATACATTTTGGGCATTGAGAATGTTATAATATAATTGATATGGTTATTAGAATAACAAAGAAATCATCAAGAAATGTCACTTTGACTCTTAAAATGAAATCAAGTAAAATAGTATTTGCTAGTGAAAACTGACTGCATTTTACTTGGCACATACATATTTGAATGCTAACTTTTCTTTCTTGATTCACCCATGTTGCCTTGAACAAGACAGTAACACGGATGTGGACAAATCTCAAACAAAGTGATAGCTTTAAAAAATAGCTCTAGTGTATAACATTCACAGCTCAAACTTCCCAAAGCCCTACTATCTTAAGACAGTGCTAGGAGAGATTAAGGCTATAAGGTAATAGACCATTTCTTGTTCTAATCTTATTCAAATGATATTCATCAAAACACTAAGGAATGTATATGACTGAACGAGCAAGGTTTGAATTAGGTGATTACTGTCAGATATTATAATTATTCCTCCTGGCCAAAATATCGAATAGGGACAATTTTTGATGATAAATACTTTTTAAGCTTTAATTCTTAGCATTTAAAAAATAATTGTTTTTCTTTATATATCCTTAGTGTTTATTTAATACAAATGAATGAACATTTTAAAATTTATTCAGTTTCAGAATTATAAATTTCTCTTTCTTTTAATGCAACTCTATCATTACTTCAGTCTTAGTTTAGATTTCTGAAAAAATGAAGTAAGTAATGTTCTTCAGTTTTGGTTTTTAAAATTTAATTTGAACAATACAAAAATTTTTTGTTTTACTTCATAAAATTGTATTTTCCATACTTGAACTAATTTTCTTTCACTTAATTATTTTTCTCTTCTTTTTATTATTTACTTAGACAAATATTTGTATCTCCATTAAATATCAACATTAATCTCTGGTATCAGCAATGACACTACAACTACTAATCAATAAATACAAGAGTCCCAATCTTTTCTTTTAAAATGGCATGTGACAAATTTACCAGAGTAACCATTCTTGACTGTATGAAAGTTAATTATTACTTTTTATTTTGAAGAACAATTTTGTGTTCACATAACATTTCTTGTTGTAAGGATCAATGAACATTATTTTATCATGTTAATCAATGCAGAATATGTTTTCCGATATTGTTGAAAGCCCCACCATATTGACAAGCATAAATTAATAAAATAAATACATAAAATAAATGAAAATGAATCACTAGAAACTATTTTCATGTAAAATTTCTCTCTCTCTCTATATATATATATAATATAAACAAGTAGAAGCGTTAAGTTTTACAAATCAACATTCATTTGAGAAAATCTGTTATCAAACATTACCCATATCAAGGTACAAAAACAAAGACAGTTTCACTTATTTCAAGCCTGAGTGTATACAAGTAAGTCTATTAGAAAAGATCACAAGGATATCTGATATCTATGAAAGTACACATGAAATTATTAAAGCTTTATGTAGAGGATCATTGTTGAAACATTAAAATTTAGTCAGCAGTTTTCACTAAATGCCAACTTTTCAGCATCTGATAATTGAACATTTATATAAAAAAACACATAAATATTATTTGGCTAAGAGTTACAAGATTCCTACAACCAGCATGTGTGAAAGTGTCGAGCTTAACATTTTACTTATATACATCAATCCAATTCATTCCTTCATATCTTATGGTTTAATCACACTAACTTACTTATTAATGGCAGAAGGATCCTCTCCATTATGATCAGATCTGTATATTTACATGGCTGTTCAAAAGAAACCTGTAACACTGCGCTCCTCAAGATATGTACATTTTTGGGGGGGCATCACCAGACTTACTTTTCACCTTGTAACCAGAATGGGTTGTCAGTCCATGCACACTAGTACTGAGTTTGAACCCCTAAGGACATCCTCCTCTGCCACAATAATCTTCATTTCGAAAGGAATGTTTGAAACTTATAAGCCAAATCACAGTTGAAAAAAAACAACAGATTTTGGCTGATCAATGCACATGAGATAAGAAATAAACCCTCCATTGACTCTTTGAGAGACATATCTGAGAAAGTGGGATATTTTAGTTAAACAGCCTATGACACTGACATATTTCATCAAATACATTGAAGACAGAAATCAAGATATTAAATAGTACTAAGTGTTTTTTTTTTGTCCTAATTTGTAAGATTTCCTCCTCCTGTGGGTGTGCAGTTATCTGGTAACCCTAATTTTGTTTACCATATGTATACATATACATTAGCAACTTTCATGAAAACACTTTCTTTATAAAAAAAACTAGCACTTAAAAAAATTTCTTTAAAATTTAAATGATCAAACCTATAATTCTTTATGTTCACATTTAAGGAAACATGTTTCAAACTAGTTAAATCCATATATTAAGACAAATGATCAATGACCCATTAAGTATTTCAACCAAACTAAATCATTGCTTGTCTCACATTCAAACATAAGACAGTGACAGAAGACCTGACATTGATGACCTTAAAAAGTTGGTGCACAAGACAGTAACAGAAGACCTGACATTGATGACCCTAATATGTTGGTGCATGTCAGAATATGCACTGATACTTTTATGCAGGAGGGAAAGCAAAAAATAACATTGCTGCCATTGATGCTTGTGAGAATTTTAAAACTTGCTGCACAGAAATGATTGCCTCCTCAACTGGTCAAATTTACTGAAATAGACTGCATGGACTATGAAATCTAGAACATTGGTTTTGTACATCATGAAAGGCATCTAAAGAACTATTAAGCAGAACTAATAATTCATATTTTTAGTAACATTCCTTTTAATATAAGCAATCAGCTGCTTAAGTAAAGAGAAGCATGGTGGCAAGTGGTAAACTGAAACAAGGGTCATAAAATTGAATCTCTGTGAAGACTAGAATTTGAACATTGGGATTTTTAGGACAGCCCTGAGTCCACACGTTAGTTTGGGAAAGTAAAGGGTATTGGATAATGTGCAGGCCACTTGACATCAGACAACCATAATGTATATTTTTATTTATATAAATTTTTTATATGAATGGCATGACAACATTAATAAATAAAATATGCTAGTTGAAGAAAAAAAAATTACATTTCATTCAAAAAAAAAAAAAAGTGTACAAATAAATGTTTGCACAATTATATTATTTCATACCAACAGATAAAAAATTGGTATCAGTTTATTAATGAAGGTGGTCAAGACACCTAATCTTTCTCAATACAAACACACTTATGTGAACTGTTTATACCTTTTCATACTTTACAAATAGCTTATATTTATATAGATATACATTATAAATATATATATATTAGGCTCAATATAAAGGAACATTTTTTTTCAATCTTAACTTTGTCATTTACAGTCATAGTACATTTTCTGTACAATATTATATTACATCCCAGGCACCAATATTTCTTTTGAAAACTTTGATTACATCAAAAGTAGCAAGTATTATATACTCACATTGACATCTTGATGAAATGGTCAAAAATAGGTTTTCCAGTTTGTTTCTCCTAACTTCTAGCTCTATGACTAGTCAAACATATAACACTTTCTATGGTTCTTATAAGCCAGGTTTATAAGGGCTTCATGAAGAAACATGTGCTGCTATTCACAGTGGCCAAATCGAACAAGTATAAAATGAACTATTATTTCAATAATGTTCATTGTGTGTATTCTAAATTGTTCACATGAAACATCTCAACAGATTCATATTAAATGGTCTACAGCAGTTCATACAACTGAACTAGGCTGCAATCTGAATATCAGACTAAACTTTCAATAAATCACAAATGCTATCAAAGAATAAGAATAACAATAGGTTTAAAATGATCATTCAATTGAAAATGTATCAAGAAAACCATATGTACAATAAGTGAGTAACAAAAATGACACAACTTTTCATGGAAATTGAATGACATTTGTTTTAGTTTATAAAGCTTTAAATTAAATGGAAGTCATTTTTTAACACTGAAGAATTATCAGTAAATTGCAGAAAACAATGTATAATACACAAATATATAGCTAAACAAATATATGAACTAATGGAAAAAGTAAAACGCTTTATGTGATAAAAATGTTATTTTTTATGCTTAGAAATAAAGTCATATAAAAAATCTCAATTGTGCAGATTTTTCCAAATTGATCAAAAGTGTCATCTTGATAACATTCATTTCTTTTGACCAACTTCAGCAGGATGTAATACTAGAGTGAGCGTATTCATCTTTGTTAACTTGAAAGGCTTTAATTGAGACGAAAGAAGTAAGTGTTTTATACCAAGAATTGTTATAAAAGGTTACTGCAGTTCCAGTGTACTTCTTATTAGTAGTTTACTAAGTTTAATTAGAATAAAATAAGTACAGAGCATTGAATTATGCATATTTGTAAGTATAAAAAACTGAACATTTAACTGTATCACAGACTCACTATAAAGTACATATTGGTTGTTTCCTATCAGAATCATTAGTAAAGTGTGACCTATTCTGACCAATGGAATCTTAATGGAAACTGGTCAAATGAGATAAACAATTTTTAAAAAAGCCATTGGGGTACATGAATGAAGGTAAAGTATTTGTATGCCTGTTCCAAAAGCTATCAATATATGTGATAGGTTATCTTTCCTTTCATTTTTATGCAAGGCATAGTGTAAACTAAAATCAAGAAATTAACTTAAGATTTACAAATAAACACAAATTTCTTGAAAACTTTTCATTATGAACAAACTAGAGTACATCAAAACATGAAAAAAAAAAAAGCAATATCAGAATAAAATAAATTTTGCCAGAATGAGTCATACTTGATCACAAAAACAAATATTTTTGTAAACAGGTTAACATTCAAGAATTGTTTTTAAATGTAAGTTCTTACTAGCTCTTTGTTTTAACTACTGGCTCTGGAGTTGGTGTGATTGGCTCAATGCTGGAAGGTTTAGATGTTGAGTATGGGGATGCAGGACTACCAATTATGATGATGTGATATTTTTTCAGGAACAGGCGCCACATACTTTTGTGAAACCCTCTAACATCCAAGTCCCACAAATGTAGACACTTAGCTATCATTTTCCATGAGGCAAAGTCTGTGGCTTTCTCCATTTTGATGTAGACCGATAGAATGGTGCCCTAAAGGAAAAATATTATTTAGTCATGTTTAAGTCGGCAATCGTAAGATGTTAAAAATTTATTTTTTTTTTACATAGAAGTTCACATTGAAAATTAGTAACCCATGAGAAATACAAAGTGGTCTACTGGTAGCTTAAGTAGTCATTAAACATCTTTTATTCCAAATATTAACAAAAAGAAATTTCATTCATTTTATTTCAAAACAAGTTTCATCTTGACATTATTCTCTTAACTTCCTACCTCTGGCAAATCATTAGGAATAAAGTCTTCATTGCATGGATTTTTACTATGATCTATTGGTCGAGCTTGTCCAATCAGTTCAAGTAACAATTTCTCATACTCATCTTTCTTCATCCTGTAAAGAGAGTGAAATGGATTCTTTTACAATCAAGAATAATATGTTAACAAGTTCTATCTGATTCCAATGTTCAGTCATAAAATAAAGGAGATTTTCATGACTAGGAGATATACATTCAATTAATAACTTCAATCAGATGTTCTAACACTAATGCATATGTTTATGAACTCTGATCAGGGTTTGAATAAATATGTGAGAACCTTAGAGGAATGGTATTGAATTATACATTTTTAACAAAAGAAATTACTTTAAAACAATGTTAACTTATGTATGGGAGACAACATGAAATTAATATCTAATTCATAACAGATTTCAAAAGGTAACAGAAAGGAAACATGAAAGAAATTTTTTAACTCAGGAATAAAACATGTTTGAAAAAATAAATTACTTTCTTTAGTATATAATTTTAATTTTAATAATTTAATTAACAACTTGAATAAAATGATGACAAGTGTTGTTTTTTAAACTAGTACTAATTTTAAAACTAAACAAAAATTAACTCTAACCTATCAACATCTTTCAACTGGACCAAACCTTCTGTTAGCAAGGAGTGTTTCTTAAAGTACATTTCTTGGAAGTAAGGGTTCATGTTGAGTCCCTTGGAACCAAAGTGGTATGTTCTACTTATATCTGGGATGACACACTCCCTGTCCTTTCTGACTCCTGCACTCCTCATCCACATGTCCCAGTCCCATTGCTGGGGAACAGAGATGTTTTCAAGATGTACTAGATAAAAGTAAGTCATCTATTGATGGTAATTGCTATTTGATTTTTTAACATTTATTTATAAATAATGATTATGTTGTTATTTTTTTAGTTTTAAAAGAGATATAAATAAATAAATTATAAATACCTTTTCTGGGGTTGGCCACTGTGGTTCTAATTCATCTTTATAAAGAGATCTTTTTAGCAGCCAACCAAGACCTGGCATGGTCTCAATTCTATACAGCATTTTTGGATCCTTGCTTGAATGTTCATAGCCCTTAATGGAAATCAGTCACATAAAAAACAAAACTCAAAAGAGAATTGAAGATTATGATAGAAATTGTTATGCAATAATACCTGGTCATTCCAAGCAGAAATGCAATATAAACTAGGGTCCTCGTCAAGCAAGTGTTTCGTCTGACTAAAAAAACTAAACAAATAAAAAATAATTATTATTAGCAAGCTGACATTTAAATAAATAATACTAAGTATTTAAAAACTTAAACTGTGCAGTTGTTTCAAGTGATCACAAGAGAAAGGAAAAGGCATCTTTTATTTCCGATTGGAACATTCAACAATCTGAAATTTACAGAAAGTCTCAATTAGGTATGGAGCTGATCCCTAGATAATAACAACACTAGAATTGGACATGATTTGAACCTCTTTTATTTCACAAAAATCCTGGCTAAATGGCAGCTGATCAGAATTGAAAATCAAAACTCCATATTACAAAATAAGTTAATGGAAAAAAAGCAATGTCAAGTTTTTTTTTTAAATGTCGGTAATCTTTAAAAACAGTAGAACAACTTTCCTTACTTAAAAAAATCTGGTGACACAGTTAGGTCTTCCTCCACAACTATAGCATATTGAGCTTTCTGAGGAAAATATATTGTAATATATACATTGTTTACATGAATGTACTAAATCTAAAGACATAACATCTTGAAAATAAAAGTTACTCACTGATCCTGTAAAGAAAGAAAGTGAAAGAAAAAGTAAAGTAACCCCATTCACACTGTAATGAAACAACAAATACTAGTATACCAATAATATGGCTATTCGACAAAATTAGACTACAGTAAACAGTGAATGAAACCAGCACGTCTCACATACATAACACTGATGAAGTACTATATACACACACACAGTGGACATGAAATGCTGGACGCACGCAGAAAATCAACTCAGTTACACTACACACACATTGTGACTGCAACCGCCTTTATTTGCATAATCACAACTTTCTTATTGAAATATTACTTATGCCAGCAGTTTTTTTTAAACAGTATTGTTCCATTCTCAACAAGGTAAAATCTCAAATATTCCTCACTTGTAAGAGAGAACTATATAAAAAAAGGATCAAATAAGAAAAAATTAAAGGGGAAACAGACAAATTCAGCTCTGTCAAATCTACCTCCAAGCAACTTTTCTGTATACATGGTAAAAATAGTAAATGATTAGACTACCTACAGGGTGTAAATTAAATGTTGCTGTCAAGCTAGCTTTGTAGTGTTGTGAAATGCGAGCATTCTTCAGTCCCAGTGGTGTGTGCTGAATTCCTCTCAATCCAAATAGCTTAGTAATGGCGTAGGGCTCCTGCAGATAGAAAAAAAAAATAGGTGGCTAAAATAGTATTTTTCTAGTAGTGACATATTAGTCTCAACCCTGTAAAGAAAATTATTAATTGGTGAAAATTTCTTTAGTTAAATGAAAGGTTTTTGTAAATGAAGGGGAGCAAAGTGGTTGAGTGGTAAAGCGCTTGGTTTCCAAACCAAGAGGACTCAAGTTCCAATCTCAGTGACTAGGAGTTTGAATTTCAGAATTTTTAGGATGCCCCTTAGTTCAACAAATTCTAACATATGTCTGTCGGTGTGTAGATTATGGCATTCCAGCACCAATGTGTATTAAGTGCATAATTTTTGAACGCACTTTCTTTTTGTTGCCTTGCTTGTAAGCTGATGGAGTGTTTTTGTTATTATGCTGGTGAAACGTTTTCTTTGAGATTCTTCTGTATTCCCCTGTTTAGGGTGAGTATTTAAGGCATTACTGCATTTCGCAGTTGTTTCGCTGCCTTGGTGTTTAGGGACTAGAACTTTTAATTTGTCTTTTCTTATGTCTCTACAGGGAGTTAGTATGGGATTGGAGTTCTACACTAAATACTAGATTCAGCAGTGTTTTGTTGTGATTGCGAGCATTTATGTGTCACGTTGTCGGACAGCAAGGTGTAGAATTACTGTTCAATTAATATATCCACAATATTAGAATGTTTCAAATGCAATGTCATTACTCCATCAGTTGTCATCATAACTTATATTCTTATCATTATTACATTGTTAACAGTGAATCACTTATTTATTTGTAAGCACAAAGGTGCCTGTTGAATGTCAGGTGCCCGGGTAAACGAGCTAAGGCCTTAACACAATCCTGACAATGTCTAACAGACATTACTTGGGGAAAGTAAAGGCGGTAGGTCGTTAACCATTGGTCATAGATTGAGATGAGTTTTACAACATTTACACTATAGGTCTGAAAAGGGTACTTTAATAAAAGAACTATTATTTAACAAAGCAGTACGAAATATAAACATTAGCTAGCATTTTGTTATTCTAAAACCAAAACTTACTTCATATTAATTATCCTTTTTTTTTAATACAGACCCCAAACTTACTTCAAAGTATCCATCAATAAATACAGTCACCATTTTGGGATTGGCACCAGGAACTGAAAGTAAAGTCTGTAACATTCTGAAAAAAAAAAAATGTTACAAGATGTTTTATAAATATTTAGTTGAACAAACATGGCTCAAATATGGCTTGCATCAAACAACTAACTAAATTGTAAGTCAAATATTTAATAAAGCAAATTCTCAAGGTGTGGATGGATGGCATAACCCCAATTGGCTACCTGTCAATGAGCCTTGAGTTTGAATCCCAAATCAAACTGAGCTAAAGGCAGCACAAAATTCCTTTTCCCAGATACTTCATTTCCTCAAATGTCCATGAAAGTGATTGGATCATAATGCATTGAGTATACTTTAACATCGAAATTGCACTACACAAAAGTAATTAAAAAAAAAACACTCAGACTTTTAAAAACATTTTACATGCTCACAAAAGTTCACATTTATTCAAATTTTCCATAACTTTTAAGTATAATTATCAATAAATCATAGCTTCAAAGAAGTATTCAACATCAACATTACCTATATAAATAATGAGGTCTGTCACTGGCTATGACAGCTACTGGAATGTCTGAGATTTCATTATTATGCAGCTGTAGAGTAAAACACAAAATTGCTAATCCAAACTAAAAATGACAAAATTCTTTTTTTTTTAATTTATTTCTGCAGCTACCTTAGCAATTGTCCAATTTTATAAAGTAGAAAAATGAAGAAAAGTTTAAATAGATCTTGTCTCAAATGTATTGCCATGCTATTATGTCACTGTCATTATTCTCTGTGTTGTTCAATGTTCCACAATAATTGGTGAAAACATTTGATAATATATCACTTGGCTATGAAAAATAACAATTGTGTGTTCTCACTGTTTCTGGCTTGAAAGAGATTGGTGCTGGACCATCACAACTGCAGACACTGCCGTAACCTTCCACCTTACTACAAAAAGTTTTTCGGCGTTGACCTTCATCATTATCTAGCCAAGGGCATTCATTCTCTAATTTTTTTTTTTTGAGGAAAAAAATAAAATTTTAGTGGATTAATATTCAAAATCATTCTGTGAAGTAGATTTTGAAATAAAATATTTAAATATGTACAATAATATATTGTTTATGATATCTAACCTAAACTAATTAAAATTGTATTAGAAAATATTTAGATTGTCAGTATTATACATTAAAAGTTTTATAATCTTAATGATCAAACACCCATGCCGTGCTAAAGTCTAAATAGCTAGTATATGCTTATTGTGCCTGGAACACTTTTTTATCCTTCAATACACGGCCCACATTACAACTATTCCCCACTCCTAATACAACTTTTTTTTCTGGTCCTCATATTCTATATACCCCTTTTTGTCTCTTTCACCCTTAAATCAAACATCCCACAACCCCCTAAGATAGAGAATACACACAAACTTTTTAGGCCCATCAGTTGTAGCCTTCTTGTCTGCCTGCATTATAACGTCCCCACCCCATACCAACTCAATGCACACACTATTAATAAATGAAATTTCTCTTCACCCAGCAACACACTTCTTAAGCCCTTGTGTCTTCTAATGAAACAGACACAACCAAACAAAACACTTCTTAAGCCCTTGTGTCTTCTAATGAAACAGACACAACCAAACAAAACACTTCTTAAGCACTTGTGTCTTCTAATGAAACAGACACAACCAAACAAAACACTTCTTAAGCCCTTGTGTCTTCTAATGAAACAGACACAACCAAACAAAACACTTCTTAAGCTCTTGAATTCCAAAAGCACATAACCATATTGCATCACAAATGTTATAGATATGTTACAGGTGACTAAGCTCACTTTTGATTGCATCTTTTCGATCTCTAATTGGGTCATAGAAATAATTTAAGAATTTCAAAATCTTGGTCATTGCACCTAATTTGAGCACAATATACAAGGCAATGGTGAGAACAGATTTGCAGTATTTTTAGAACTAAGCCTGACAGCCAGGACAAAACTTATTTTGATCTGTTAAAAATGAAAAAAATCTTTAGAAAAAAAAAAGGTAAACACATCTGGTTTTCCCTAAAATTAGCTAAGTTTTTCTTCTTGTTCTAATCAAGATATGAAGAGCTCTTCACAAACTAGTTTTTTTTAAACAACTGGTAACTTCTTATAACGTTGTGCCGCATAAATACTATAATGTGTAAGCATATAAAATACTCTACTTAAGCATACTCTATTGCAATATTGGTTTATATATATATATATATGTAATGTGTTAAATGATATATGCACTAAATATTGGTTTATGTGTTAAGTAAATTTTGATAAACATTAGTTTATATGTGTTAAATATTATACATGCACTGAATATTAATTTATATAATATGTTAAATATGATAAATGCACTGAACATTGCTTTATATAATGTATTTAATATAATACATGCTCTAAATATTGCTTTATATGTGTTAAATATATACATGCACTGAATATTGGTTTGTACACTGTCATAACTATGATACATGCTCTGAATATTGGTCTGTACCTCTTGCAGCCATAAGTGGGACTTCTACTTTCAACTCCACTTTTTCTGCCCAAACATCTATACTGGCAGCTTTGTTGTGTTTCTCTCCCAATTTTTTACCTGAAACATTTAAAGTTAATGAGACATTGTACAGAGAACAAACATTATTAATAATAAAATGAAATGAATGTGTTAAGACACAAAACTCTTGACAAATAAGCGGACACTCTCAGGTTCTAATTTTAGAAACACTGTTAATATTCTTACAACTAATATTATCAGAATATTTTCAATTCACTTCATTTCCATATTTTCCGGTCTACTCTTTTTAACATCTCTTCCATTCAATAACCACATTCGCACCATTTGTCATTCACACCATGCTGTGCTACGACCGTAACACCCTCCCAATCTGACAAGTTCGAAATATATATCGAATGCCCATCAAATAACCTCTACCAATTCCTAAATGGCCATTTCTCAAATAAATTAGCATTCCCTTATATGGACAACCAAATAAGATCCAACAAATACATATAATTTTTCAAGCATCAAATATAACACTTTCAATAATATTTTAATACTTTCCGTTTTCCTGTGCTATCAATACTTTTAACAATCTTTATAAAACTGATAGTGTACTCCATAACCAATAATTACATTATAAACATACAAAACAATGTCTGTTTAAAAATACTAATAATCTCAACTGACAATTCACAATTAAAATTTATAATTGAAAAACATACACCATGATACCTATTTAGATTTCAATCAATGATATGATGATTGTACCCCTATCCTATTCCTCTTGTTCCCTTTATCCAAATTATTACATGCACCTTCTGCATTAACCCATAATAATAAGCATCACTCAAACTATTGATTACTTCTTTAGCCCTCTATGGCTCAACAGTTTAATTTTCTAAATATAGTAACCTGAATGTTTCTTTCTATATCCCTTTTAATTGTATTATTTCCCTATGTACACACTACCACACTCCTCAATGTATTCCTTTTCTAACCACATATCTCTGTAGCGCTAACATTACTTTTACACCTTTTTATGTTCCTTACTTTGTACAGATCTCATTTCTGATCATTATGTTGCATTGTTCTTCAGTTCTGCTTCCCTTATTCTCTTCATTTTTTTATTTTCCAATTCTTCTCTCTTGCAAAACGCTCCACCACTGCCATGTAAATCATTACCTCTGATCAACTGACAACATTGTCTACAATATGTCCCATTCTTCCACAGTTAAAACAAAGAATGTAAGGATTCTTAGGCCTGTGATGATATTTACGTTGTTTTCCCCATGTCTCAGGTCGCCTTGCTTCCTCTTGTTTAACTAATGTTTTTGTTAACCTTTCTTCCCTTATATTGTCTGGTTCATTGTTCTCATGATCACCTAATAGCTGTACTGTATCATTTCTTTCAGTATCTCTACTTTTACATTGACCAACACTTTTCCCATAAGACTTTTGCCAATGTTCTAACTCCATATATGCATATATGAACACCTTTTCACCCCTGGAATGTTACCTATAACTGAATCAATATGTGACTTATCTATGACACTTACATCCATCATCCCAGTAAAATAAGGTGTATTGATGTTTATCCTAGCGACGGGTAAATGAACAGTCCTCTCGTCAAATGTGACACAACTTCTGGTTTTGCCAACTTACTCGCAGCTTTCCACCAATCTTCTGCTAACTCCAACAATTGTACCACCAGTATCTTGTACTGTCTTAACTGGTGTGCGCTGTTTCTCCTTCATAGTCAACAACCAGTATTGTTACCCAAAGCCGTCCAACTAATTGTACAAGTTTTCATAGAGTTGGACTGTTGAAGGCTAGTGTTGAGAAGTATGACTAGCTAGTATCTTGAACAATGAGCATGTAATTCAGCAACCAATGTTAGGATTCCTTATTATTAGCAATAAATTCATGACACATGAAGATATAGTTGCCAGCCTCCAACCCGTAAATGTTGTACAAAAAAATTTGCCTTCATTAACAATTAGTAAGTAATAGTATAAATCCAGATTTAAACTGTTAAATCGAGTAGTCCACTCAGCAAAACAATGGACTTGTTAAACAATTAGACTTTATAGTTAACTTTCAACTATGAGTCCACGTTTACCAATGATTGGATCATGTAGGTCTCGATGAGGCTCACTCAGTTAATAGATCTAGAGATCTAGTCATTTTGTAGTAATGGTACTAAATCTAATACCTCGACTGTCAGTAGGCAGGAGTTTAGTACTCATAAAACGTAGGTCTTGCCTTTTCATTGGGTGCCACAAGACTCTTGACAAATAAGCAAACACTCTCAGGTTCTAATTTTAGAAACACTTTAATATTCTTACAACTAATGTCATCATCCATTTAATAATCACATTCGCACCATTAGTCATTCACACCATGCTGTGCTATGACCATAACAGAATGGAAGAACTCACTGCCAGATTCCAAAGAAATACTTTGATAACATAGTGAAATAACACCATAAATGTACTAAAATGCCTTAAAGTGGGTATTTGTGATTAGATTCCAAACGAAAAACACATTCTGCAAAGAGTGAGAAAATGTATAGAAGACCCTTTGGAAATATACCTTCTGTCAGGGGCAGGTAAGGCGAGAATGAATATTTTATTTCCTTGTTGATATTTTGGTAAATACATACCTTTCTTGATGGCCACAAATGCCCAAGTATCTCTATAACCAAGGACAGAAGCATTATCACTTTTTAGTGACTTGAGCAAATCTCTAGCAGGCTTTTTCAGCTGAAATGTTCCCTCATCCTGTAGAAAAATAAAATTCATTACCAAATAGAACTGGTAAGGAGCTCTCTATTCTAAATGTTAATAAAACAAATGTGTATTTTTAGGTATTTCATTTTTACACTAGAAAGTATTTATAACTAATATGCACTGACACATTCTTTTAGAAAGCCTTTAACAAATTCACAAATATCTTTTGCAGATCTTGGACTCACAGTGGCATACAATAACAGCAAAGTTTGTATGCATTCCGCATCACACTGTGTTGTGATAAGAACCAATTTTGAAAGGAAATCATCACTTTTCTAATCTTTAAATGAGCTATCTTATCTTTTCTTACATGAGCTATCTTATCTTTTCTTATCTGAGTTAATGGTGTATTGGTCAAAAAAAGTAAATAATACTATGTTTAGACAATAGGAATTTGTTTCATTTCTTTATGATTTGGTAAAAATCTACTTTCAGGTATAAAAATGCAATTGCAATCACAATTATTTTCAATTAATATCACAAATTACCTTAATAGCAAAAACAAGAATTCTTCCATCAGACACCATGTTCAGAAATAGTACCATGGCATCATCTTCTTGCTGACTGTAGGTATCAAAAACTCTTTTAGCCATGACACTGCCCTGTAAAAGTTGAATAAAACCCCTCAACATTAATAGTTTGATTATTATGACAAAGTAACTTTTAGTCAGAATGCTTGTTATATTTATGTTTATGGATGCAAAACAAAAAAAACAGGGGGAGGGGAGTTGGCAATGCCAAAAAAAAGCCAGCCATTTTGAAAAGCCTGTGTTTTCATCATATATTTTTCATGTTCATTAAAATTAAGATGTATGTACATATCAGTAAGCCTATATTTACAGAACACTGACCTCAAATCTTTCTGCTATAAATAGTTTCTACTTATGATATCAATTTGAACCTTCCAAGTGCATAGAATAAATCAGTAAAAACAATTAACTACTATGTGTAGAGACAAAAGTAACTAGTTTAAGCCTTACTAGATTCAATTCAATTGATTTAATTCTTATTGTGATTTAGTTTCAATTAATAAATAAAACAATCTTCAGAATAGAAGACAATGCTATTATTGTATAACAAAATCTACAGATCAGACTAAACCAGACAAGTTTCTCTTATGATTTTGAAAGGTGCAATGGTCATTAAAATTGGTAAATTCCTGTCTCAGTCCAAATTTATACAATTAATACATTTTAAGAAAACTGGCAAAGCCATTTTTTATTCCATTTAATTAAATTTGATTTTGGTTCAAAATTCAAAAGTTAGCTAAAAGGCATAAATAAGACAATTTGATAAAACCACTTTACTGGCAATCTTGTATCCATGTATATTACAGAAATAAAAAGGTATTAGTTGATCTCTTACAGTGTACTGGCTAAGAATGATAACATGAATCCCTCTGTTCTTATCAAAGCCTTCATCTTCAAGAACCTATAAATTAAGTGAAAGGAAAAAAAAGCATGACAACACTGAATGTTATATCATAATATATCTATCACTTCATACACCATCAATGATAATAGCTTGAAATAACTAAGCTTACAGTTGTTCCATCCACTGCCACAAATACAGTTTCTCTGCTAGATGTTACATCAATGACGATTGAACGTAGTTGATTATTATATGTATTGTCTTTTGAACCATCTTGAAGTAAATTATCTGAAAAAAAATCAATAGAAAAAAAAAATTAAAAATGAATACAGAGCAAATTTGTTAGTACATTTTATAGATAACCTTTTTTTTAAGCATTTATTTAAATTATAATCTTTTTTTAATACTCTTTTCAAAATAAAGCAAGCTTAAATATTGAGTATTCATTGAGAAAATGGAGTAGATGTGCAGAGTGTTGGAAGCTCACGACAAATAGGTTCTTTTTCTATATGAATTTAGGATATTATAAACCTGGGGAAAATTACAGCACATGGCATCTGTATGAGTAGCACATTTTTTTTTGTTTTTTGTTTTAGATAATCCTTTTGCAAAGAACCTTAAATTTCTAGAGCAAACTTTCTGATGGTTGACAATGAATTGTAGAAAGAACGTGTTAACCATCAAACAGTCTGAAATGTATACCAGAGAAACTGCCTACAAGACCTATTTCAATGATCTAGCACAAAAGTCTTTGTTAAAGCTCTAGCAATGATTAGACTACTCATATCAAGCAATTTGGTATAAAGATGACTTACTTTCTGTGGAGACATTGCGATTCAGTTTTGTACTTGTGTCAAAAATATACAAAAGATTGATGCCAATAGTCAGAAGTAATACCACAAGAAGACCAGCCTAAGAAAAAGATGCCAAAAGTAGAAGTGTTAAGAAACAATACAATGGTTTATAGTAATGTAATTACAAAAATGGATGAAATAAAGGTCCTTTGTTTTGTACAATGTAAATATAACATTTTGTTGACATTACATGTACATTTGTTAGAATGTTTAAACAAAATGATGCTTCTTCTTTTTTTTTTTTTGATTTTATATTTGTTACAAATTATAGCTGAATTTTATCTCTGCATAAGTATGTTTTGAGCATTCCTGTGATTTAATTTTTTCAGAAATTTGCTGTTGTTTTATTTAAAACATTTTCTACTTTTATTCCCCTTTATCTTCGTCTATATTTTATATAGTTGATAATTTAAAACACTTTAATGTGTACAATAAGGAAATGAGCTCTTATAAGCAGAAATATATTTCCTTACTGTCTGGAAATATATCTGCCTCGCAGAGTGGCTATTCTTATCCTTTTCTTGTCCAGCATGTACAACTACTACAAGGTCTGTGATCCTTATAGCCATTTCCTCAAGAGTTATTAGTGATTGATAGCTGTGTTCCTTGGGCACAATGGGTGTGATTTCTATTTAAAACTGTAAAGGATGTCTTTCTGTAATTCTTCCATCTGGAACGTGGGTGATATGTTTATACCAAAGTATTTTTTTTAATGATAATGGCTTATTCATTCTGGCTTGAGAAGATCTTTCCAAAAGATACCCATGATGTGTTGTACACAGCTCATATAAAAGCTGTACTATACATATTGGTGCATTTATGTTCACTAACTCTCTCTGATATGCTAAAAAGGTAAGCACTAAACATACCAATAGTCAAACAGACATTTTACTACACTTGCTTAAGTAAGTTAATCCACAACTATAGAATATTTTCCATTTCTTTTTGTGATGTTTAAATAAATGACAATAGTGAAGCCTAACTAATCTAAGTTCCTATGTAACTCTTATATTTTTTGTTCTGTGTAAGAATTTTAGTTTAGAGAAGCTACTTGTAACTCTTGGCATGCAGCTGTTAAACCTACCTTACAAAATTTACCAACACATCGCCTTCCTGTCAGAATTCCTATTGTAATACCTCGCTGGTGGCTCAGCTTATACTTAAACTTGGGAACAAATGGTTTGGCTCTAGGGTTGGGCACCCAGTTCTCCATGGTAGCACACTGAAAAAGAAACTTAAATAGTTTTAACTAGCACTTCCACTCATTTTTTTTTATTCCCAGAATCTAGGTATTTAAGACTTTATATTGAATTTCACATATCAATGTAGACTGTCTATATTGTTGTGCAAGTATTTCATAATTTAATAGTTTTCAAAGAAAAAACTACCAAATTTTTTAAAAACTATTTTTTTTTTTCATTCTATGTTTTATGCTAGTACAGGCAGTCTATTCCCAGAACTGAACAATAAGACCAGAAGTACTGGTTTTAACACACATTATAACGCACCTTTCTAAAATGTGTATATAAAAAAACTGTATAACTGAACAAGCAAAAGCTTAATCTATAGATATAGCTGAATAAGTAGCTATTTCAAATAATTCAAACTACACTAAGTGTTTAAACTTTGTAAGTGAGGTAGTCAGTTTTATTCTTCCTATATGTAGAGAGCATTCACCTGTTTTTTGACCTTTTCTGACATGCAAACAAAATGTCACAGCCACATCAAGTCCAATAAATGTAGAACAATGGAAGACCAATAAATGTTTCTAAAATTTGAACTGCACAATTTGAATGAGTTTTACAAAGTATTCTAGATATCCCAGAATGTATGCCTAGTGATGGGGAAGGGGGGAATGTGTTGATTCAATGCCACAACTCAGACCACTCTTTTATTAAGCAAACTGGCCTAACAACAACCGAGTGAAGCAAGACCAATCAAGTTTGTAGTAGCAAGACAAATCAAGTTTGTAGTGAAATGACATTAGCTACAACCATTCCCTCACTCAGTGTCACTGACATTCACTTCATCTGCTCCACCGACTAAGTACAAGCAACACAGGTGATGTTTCACAAAACTGACCAAAAGTTTCACCTTAGTTAAGAAAAAGGCTAATAATCAAACTTAATCCTGTGACATACAATTAAATACATTTCCATTTCCTTGACCCACTCATTAGTTATGTTCATACTGTAGGCAAAAGAGTTAATAAGTAAACACCTTCAAACATAAACTTATTTAATTAATAATAATATTTATAATGAGTATTGGGAAAAAAAGGTAGGGAATGGAAGGGGTTGGAGGAGAGCAAAGCCATACAACATATATAGCTAATAAAAGAGATTTCAGATTTAATCTTGTTGAACCTTACTGCTTCTTTTTATTCTCATTTCTAGAAGAGTGGGATTAAAACAAGTGACATGTGACATGGTCAGATAAAAAATAAGAAATCCAGCCAGAGCAGGACCCGAATACCGTACATGTCTAGTAAATAGTTATATACAGAACATTTGCAAAAACTTCTTAATAGCATACCTATGTTATATTTTTATTTTACTTTTTGTTCACCTATTGTTATAAAATCTATCACTCCTTGATGAATTTAAGTTGATCAGCATTTATTAACAGATATTACAAATAAATCTTTATAACTTGTTTGTCAATGTAGAATATATACATGTATATTGTACTAATTTTTAAGCTAAAGTAAAGTACAATCTGGGTTGCATAGTGGGTAGATATATGTGTGCATGTCTTTCAGGCCATCAACTGGTCAACAGGATCATGTTTAAAAGGCCACATACTGCTTCTAGCCCTAGTGTCAATGGCCTGATCCATAGTGGCTAAGTACATATCGTAAGTAATAACAGTAAAAATGAGGAGTTACTTGACACTCCAAAATTATTAAGAATATCAGTATCAAATCAAGAAACTCAATGCTGGAGTAAGAAGTTAACACATTAAGAAAAGTAATTCATAATTAATATTTATTTACAGTGTCAGCATCTTATCTTCTTATCTTATAAAATACAGACATTGCTTCAAAAAAGATGATTATGTCGTATGCGTGTCCCTAGGTCAAACTAGTCATGCATGTTAATCAATGACTTAAACTCTGCCAAGTCACTGGTTTTCCTGCATATCTCAGACAACCCATTCCATGCTATAAAAGCATTAGGGAAGAAGGAGCATTTGTACAAATTTGTCCTAGCATATGGGACAAGGAATTTGCCTTTATCTTTGTGTCTTTCTGAGTATTTTATAAGTTGTTTTTTTTTTTGTATTTGAAAATTATGGTTCAGTATTTTATGTATAATTGCTACTTTACTTCTTTCCTGAAGGCTTTCTAAATTTAATTTAGTGATTTTACTAAAAGTGTTACTCTAGTCGAATGTGAATATTCATTTGTAATGAATCTCACTGCTCTATTTTTTATCTATTTCAGTTTCTTAATGTTTTTTTTTAAGTTGAGGGGTCCCAAACAGAGGATGCATGTTCTATTATTGGCCCAACCAAGGTTAAATAAGATTTTAGTTTTTTGTTCTTATTTGATTTGTAGAAATTTCTTTTATTAAACCCTATAATGCTGTGTTTTATTTTTTAATAGTTTCTACAATATGGGGATTCCATGACAGTTCTTCATTTATTATAACACCTAGGTATTTAGTCTGTGTTACTGGTTTACTATGAATAAGATAAGTGGAATTTATTTAAGTTTTTTTGTTACATTTTTCTAGTTGGAAAGACATGCTCCAATTTGATTCCCATTTCTATAATTCATATAATTCTCATTGTAAAATTCTGTATATTGTGTTGTTTTTATTGTTCTATATATTATGCAATCATCTGCAAATAATCTGACTTTTGTTCCTGAACTAATGCAATTTGGTAAATCATTTATGTAAATTAAAAATAGTAGTAGACTTAAGACTATTCCTTGAGGTACACTTATGTTTACTGTTATTGGTGTTGATTTAGAGCCATTTATTATTACAGTTTGTTCTCTCCTTATCAAAAAATCTTGAATCCACTGATGCAATGAACCATCAATGCCAAAATATTGTAACTTTTTAGTATGCTCTCTTGGCTTATTGTGTAAATCTATTCTGTCTTAAAAATGGTCTATGTCTATCAATAAATTCAGTGTCATGGACTAAACAAAAAAGGAGTAGAAGGTGTTTAGCTCTCCCTTTAAAGATAGCCCTGATAAGCATATTTTAGGCTAATATGCACAAATCTAAGCCTTGTACTTTTATCTACATTAAATTTAGTTACTGGCTTACTGTGCTATGAAAATAGTAATATACTCATGGTGTTACTTAAGGTCACTCCTGTAGGTGTGTATCTACTTTCCAGCCTCCTAATTGACATTTATCTCTAAATAAGCTCACCCGTTTAGAGGTACGTGTGGCTGGTAGTCCAGCCCCTAATTGAGATTTATCTCTAAAAAAAGCTAACTCAGCACTTGTTTAGAGATGTGGCTGGTAGTCCAGCCCCTAATTGAGATTTATTTCCAAGTAAGCTAACTCATTACCCAGTTACCCATGTAGATGTGTTGCTTGAAGTCCAACCCACTAACCTAATAAAGATTTACATACATTAAACAAACTCTAGGCAGGGTCAATATGTTGATATAACGTCCACCCCATCTGAATTAATATGGTCAAGGGTCCATATTATGTGAATGACTAAACAAATTAAAGGGGATGGAAGTTGTTCATCCCTACCTCTGGAGATATACTATCCGGTCAACTATCCTTTTAGTTAAGGAAAATTGCTGTTCATCCCATCGCAACTTGGAAATGAAACCTCATCATTCTAAGTCCAAGTCTCCCGAACCTAGAGCAGTCAAATGGATAATGTATACTAGAGAAGGGAAGACATCTGACCAACAGCATTGGCAAGACATCAGTTACAAGCAGAGAAGGGAGAAAGAGTGATTACAAGATGTCATAATTAAACTGGTGGTGGTGGAAAAAGAAAACAATATAAAATAGGAAGAGAAAAAAAGATTTTTAAAAATCTAAGTCTAGATACTATAGAATCTAGATCTATCTATAATAATACTGGGATTGGGATCTAATTGTTTTTAGATCTAGAATAGTTTGTGCTATTCTGACACCTATAGGCCAAAATTTCAAAGTTTGACTTTGACAGCGCATTATTTGATAATGGTTTGACATAGAGAAAATGAAGTATCAAAATATTCTTTAGTTTAAGGAGAATAAGGATGACTACTTATATTAGTACCCTTAACCTATAGTTGTTATTATATTTACTGTCAAAGAGGCCATGCAGGTGTTTTCATTTAATTCAGACAAATTTGACACACATTATTTGATTCCAGACACTATAATTTATTTTGAACAGTCTCTATATTTTGGCATCAATAAACTCAGATTTTAATTCTATATTGATATTAACAAATTTTAAGATCCCCAGGCATAGCCCCTCACATGAAATTATTAAGATGTTTTCAAATTATGCATGATTAGATGTGTGTTGAATGTTTGTGTTTTTTGTTTATTCATTTAATAAATTTCTAATACAGATGATCTTTTGTAGTATAGTACAGGCTAGGATGGCCATTCTTGCTTAAATAGCTGAATCCTCTATATTCTCTCTATATAAATCTAGATCTATCTAGTAGGTCTAGATCTAGGCATTTAACTTCATTCAATGAATCAAGCTCACTCCAAACATTTGCACATTTATTCTCTATAAAAAAACAACAACAAACAAACAAATATAATATAATATCATTAACATTGATGTCCAAAACTGGCTGTTTGAAATAAATTTTGGTAAGAAAATCGTAATTTAATACAAACACCCTATTACATTTTTTTTTTATGGAATCAAACAACTTGGCTTATGAATCAAATAAATCAGCTCCAAAAACAGAATAAATATTGCTGGGCTTATTAGCATAGACTTAGCCAACCAAAAAATATAGTCTTAACCCTAGGAAGAGGTAAAGTCATCCTGGTAACATAGGAAAAAACAACAACCTGACTTACACATTTGAAATTCTGTTTTCTTACATAAAAAGACAGCTAAATGGAAGGAAATTGGGTCTGAATCATTGGAAAATGGACAAGCACATTATACAGCACGCTAGTTTCATATTAAATATCGAAATAAAGATTTAATGACCACAAAAACAGTGAGTGTTCGAATTCATGTAATCTCCGGATTAAATAAAGTACTCAATATTTATATAAAATAAATATATACAGATATACTAGAGATCTTTAGCTTTATAATATAATGTATATCTATTGTAGTAACTATAGTTATATAGTAATTATAACTGTAATAGTAAAAAAAATAGTTATTAAATGTGATAGCAACCAGTGGCGATTGGTAAATAAATGACCTGAAATAGGAAATAAATCCTAAAATATTATACATCTATAGATCTATATATCTAGATCTAATTAATTATTTTAAATAAATCTAATTTAAATAATAAATAATAATACTGAATACTGACAGTGACAATATCATCAATATGAATAAAATAAGTTTTAATAAGCTAAGACTAACTTACTAATAGAATATTATATTATTATTAATTATTATAATTTAATATATATATAGAGAGAGAGATCTAAATCTAGATCTAATACAGTTACCAGCACAACTAATCTAAATCTTCTTTAGAATTCAGACGTTTACATTGACTACAATCTACAAAGTTAGTTTGGATTGTGACATATTTTAATTTTGGCCATTTCTGCTTGTCTGTCTGCTGTTTTTTTTTCCTCCTCCACTTTAACGTGCAATCAAATAAGCAGCAACGGAGATCTAGAGCTACGATTGTATCAGACAATCTGTTGGTGGAAATAACATCCCTGTTTTATTTTATCTGTGTATGCGGTGTAATGGCGGGTACTATGCTTTCAAACGCGCTTGATGGTCCTGAAATAGATCTAATTCCTAATGAATTGACACATAAAATAGAAGATCTTTTAAAGTCTAAAGCAGATGAAATTAATCAACTGAAATCTAAATATGAAAAGCTTAGAGTAAATTCAGGTAAAATTATATATTATATAAATCTAGATTTAGTGTGATTTAGAATAATTTAGATCTAGAATAATAATAGATCTAGATCTAGTAGTTACTGTAGGGAGGTGAAATAAAAAATTGATCTTTGAAAAAACAATTTTTCGTTAGTACATCATTAAAATACTTGGTATTAGTATACGACACTAGAAACGCTAAATTAGGTTTCTCTTATATTTTCACAATATGCAGAAAAAACTGCAGATTACAAATATGTAATTTGATTTCCTCGGATAGGGAGTTCAGTGATAAAATAGTTATTTACTTATATGCAATGAAACCACTATAGCTAGATGGATAATTTTGAGATATAAATGACACAAAAAGAATTTTGAAAATCGGATAATTAGTTCAAAAGTTATAAATTTTTTAGTTAATTATTTTGACCTCTTCTTTGCCTTTGTATTTTACTTATTTGTTTGTCCCACTTTTGGTTGTCTTGTCCTACATTGTCACTTTGAATTATTTTTTTTATCTATATAGATCTAATTATTATTTAGCTTTTAAATATATATTTTAAGATACATTAAAATTAATATTCCTGTGATTTTTTAATGTTATTTAACTTTTAATTAACATTATGAAATAATATTTTAAGTGAGAAAATACGTTCATCTGACATGGCATTCATTCATTTGACCCATTTATACAGCCGGTAAGCACAAGGTGATTGGCTGGGCCCAGTCACGTGACCTACTTTTGACATCGCGATTGACGCGTAGGGAAAAAAAAAGAGGGCTGCGCGAGTGATTTGATTGGACCAAAATAAAAAATTACTTTCAATCAAAAGCCGCTGGAATTGTCAATACTTACAAAAAAACTAATTACACACATAGAATCGGCAAATGATGAGCTTTAAAACGATGTTTGAAATTTTCTTAAGGGTCAACAGAATACGAAGATATTACAAAGAGAAAACTTCAACCTGCAACAGTTTCGTACACACTTAAGCTATCTTAATATTTCAAACAGTAATGGAAACGTCATCCATTTCTGCGTACAACGGTGTATCACATGACTATATACGACTTATATTTACAAGAGGCTTTTAAAAAGAAAATGGGATACCCTAACCTCGTTTCGTGGCGAAGTGGGACAAAAAAAATACGGACGATTTTTCAGGCGGACTGAACGGCCTACCTCGGAGATAAATAGTTTTTAAAATATATATTTTTAAGTTTTATTTCTTATTACCATATATTGTCATTGGAAATACGCCATTTTGGTTTTAAGGCTTAGTACTAGACTATCTCCCTTGAATTACTTGCCAACTTTTTTCTGTTGCTGCTTTGTCTTTCTTTCTAGCAGCTATTAGATCTAATATTAAAATTCATTTAAAATGCAAACAATCTTTTGTACTTTGAAAAATAACTAAAAATCGAAATTAAAATCATGTAGTTAAAGTAATAACAACAGACAAAAAAAATTAATAGAAAAATAAAAAAATAACTCTAAGCCTAACAAAATATCTTTTATTGGCAAAATAAAAGTAATTAAATAAATAGATACCGGTACCCTGACTTTAAATACATGAAAATAATAGACATTAAATGTTATTTAAGATATTAAAAGCATGCAAGAAAAAATCAAATAGCCAAATAGATCTAATCTGAATAGATTGTAAGATGAAATATTAATCAACACTTAAAAATTTAGGCTAAAGCATCATACTCCAAGCAGTGGATTTGGCAAAAAACAGTTACATGTGGCCTCTTGTGGTACAACCACATCAAAGTGATTACCATTTGTATGCAATAGTGTTATGTTGCAGCATATATGGTTGTCTGTGTGAGATAGTATGTATGTGTTTGCATCATGAAATAAAGGTTTTAATAATAGCCATGAGTATTTTGTTTTGTTGTGGTTTGGTGAGAATGTATAGGTGTCTCTTTGCAGTAGTGTAGCAGCTGCAAGCATTTCTGCAGTTGTGGCCCATGTTGTATCTTTTTTCATCAGCTCCATATGCTGCTGTTAAAAAAAATATGGTAGCTATAAGTACAAGTTCTTTATCCTTCTCTTATTATGTACGGTAACTTATAATCATATTGAATGAAAAACAATGCACAATATAAGAACAAGCAATATCTACAACAAGGTAGAGAAAGTAATGATAGGACTGAAGAGTGGAAGGGAACTCCTTTTATAACAGATTCGGGAAATGTTACAATGGCATCACAGTTAGTAACCTTGTGATGGCTCCAAATAGGGATGGGGCGATGAAAATCAAAGGCTTTATCAAATCTCTTTAATGAGATGAAAGAGCTTCAAGATAAAAATACTATGTCACTACTTTTGTGGACCAAATAGGGGAGGGGGACTAGAATCTATGACAATCAGTGTGTATTTGTCATACGTAACTACTTCTTGATGTAACTACTTATAGACTGCCGGCCAACACGATATGATCCAACCACGGGAGTTTTTGTCGTACATAACTATCTGTAGAAGCTGGCCGACATTATAGGATACAACCAATAGAGTTTTGATCGTGACATCGTTATGTTGCGTCACGTTTCAGTCTTAGTCTCATCCGACTAGACCTCAGTTGAACTGCATGTCGGTGAAACGAACCGACAAAGAAAGCGAAGAAGGATAAATTTTGACCAAGTAAAACACCGTACCGTGCCCTTCTCCCTTTATGAGCATACCAGCGATCCTAGCAGTAGATGACCTAATATGACCACGGCGCCGGCGAAGCTCCGAGCAGGGGAAGGTGAAGTTACATCACACCTAGTTCTGCCATAAAGACAAAGATCGCGTGTGACGGCCGGCGCAGCGAAGCTCCGCACAGGGGAAGATGATTACATCACATCTAGTTTTGCCGTAAAGACAAAGATCGCGTGTGACGGCCGGCGCAGCGAGGGTTTAAAGGTACGTAAGAATAAATGGAGACAATCGCCACCTGTACGGTACGGCGGGAGAGAAAAACTTGCTTTGGACTCCGTAACGGAATGTAATACATGGGCGCTAGTGGATCCATGTGAAGAGAAGGGTTGGTAGGTGGAGTCGCTAAACCCCCCCCCCCCCCCCCCCCCCCCAACTACACATCTTAAACAAATTTAGTGTAATAGGTGAGGAGTTGTTTTTTTTTTTAATGAACTCCGAAAGTAAAGATGCATAAATTATCTAAATAGTAGTGTATATGCTTCTTACCTGTTTCTTTATACATTGGCTTTTGTTCCCCACTCTACGCAAAGTAAATTTCAGATTGTGAAACGTAACGTTTAACAAAGACGTTCGTGATCTAGTTACACTCGACCTATCCTCCCTCCAAGAGAGGTGGAGCCAGAGGTAGTGGTAAGAGTTATAAACACAGACATTAGTCCTATCTGATCATAAAACACACGCCAAAAAATCTCTGGTAGACAGTAGACTCCACTCAGAAGACCTCACGGCGAAAGAGAAAGGGACACTGATCTGTGTCAGCTTCATAAAATTCTTTCTCTTCGTGGTGTGATTTTACGAAAATAGAGAGCGCTCAAAATTCGTTAGAAATGTATAGATCAAACTGTAGTCTTAATCATCAACAGATAAACATAAAAGTATTATTTCTTATAATAATAAGTTTCCCGTACTAGATCTATATCATTTATTGTCATTGCTCTAAAAAGATCACTAAGTCATAATGCATAATTTTGTTAAAAAAAAAATAATAATTAAACATAACATGTATATCTAGATGCGTGTTTCATTCAATTTAATTCATGCATATTTGTTATCATTATTTCGCTTTGCTTGGTGAGTTAATATATTAATTATAGATCTAATTGTTAACATATATTTTTTAATTAATAATTTCATAAGTAGAAAAAAAAGAAGAAACAACAAGTTCATCAATTTATTAATAACATTTTATTTAGACCTTCATTTCAGTAAATACACTTAAAAAATCATAAGTTGACAGCATAAGAACAAAAACTCTCTATAAAAAAAGTTATTGAAAGTTCAATATAGGTAAGGGAGATAAATATTGTTAACAAACAACACTGGTCGGCAAAGGTATCTGCGTATCTAAACTATTACCAAATACTTATAAAGAACTTTCCAATGGTGTTTAAATTATGACTGTATGTCTAATAGTTACAAAACAGCAGACTTAGAAATTTTATTAGAATGTGAGAAACCAGACATAATTGCAGGCACAGAAACTTGGCTACATCCTGAAATTTATAATGCAGAAATTTTCAATAGTAATTATGAAATTTTTAGAAAAGATAGGGCTGATAATCATGGAGGAGTTCTTTTAGCAATAAAAAACACTCTTATAGCAGAAGAAATTATCTTACCTAACTCAAAAAATATAGAATCAACATTTTGTAAAATTAATACCACCTCAACATCCCTAATAATAGGCAGCATTTACAGACCACCAAATTCTAGTTTAGAATACATGCAGGAACTATGTAATCAGATTACTACACTTAAAGAGACAAATAAAAATGCAGTTTTTTGGATTATGGGTGATTTCAACCTACCTGATATAAATTGGAAAACACTAACCATAGATAAACACCAAAACCTTAAGGACATAAATGAGCTTTTCATAGAAACCTTACACAACCTAAGTTTAGATCAAATCATTAAAAAGCCAACTAGATTAAACAACACATTAGATCTCTTCTTAACCAACAGACCTGGATTAGTAGTTGATTATGATATTATCCCTAGTCTATCAGACCATGAGATCATAAAAATACACAGTCAGATAAAAGCAGTAGCCAATACAAAACCCAAAAGAAAAATCTTACTCTGGAATAAATGTAACCTAACACAACTACACCAAGCTGCATTAAACTTTCAACAAACATTCTTATTAGAAAAAGACATTAACCAACCAGTTGATGACCTCTGGAATTTCATTAAAAACCATCTTAAAAGCATTATAGAAAATCATATACCAACTAAATACACATCAAACAAAATAAATAAATGCTGGTTTAATAATAGACTAAAGAAGCTTTGTAAACAGAAGGAAAACCTATATAGAAAACTTAAAGAAACTAATGCAGAAAGAGTTTACAAAAAGTATATAAAAATTAAACACTTAACCCAAAAAGTAAGCAGACAGCTGCAGAGTGAATACATAAACAATGTAATATCTAAAGATAACAACAAAAACCTATGGTCATACATTAATTCTAAGAAAATGGAAACAACAGGCGTAGCGCCATTAAAAGATGAACATAACATAATACATAATGATAATGAAACTAAAGCAAACATTCTAAACAAATACTTTGCATCAGCATTCTCAGCCCCAGGAGACAAAGACATATTACTGAATTTGAACCAAGTAGACAACATAGAAGATATAGTAGTACAAGAAAATGGAATTCAAAAACTATTAGCCAACACTAAACCAAATAAAGCTTCTGGACCTGATGGTATTCCAGCTAGATTACTCAAAGAACTAAGTAATGAGCTAGCCCCAGTGTTCAAAATACTCTTTCAGGCTTCACTTAACCAGGGCAGAGTACCAAAGGACTGGAAAGAAGCTAATGTCACCCCCCTATTTAAAAAAGGAGAAAAATCTGACCCAGGAAACTACAGACCAGTATCACTTACCAGCATCACATGTAAAATCCTAGAACACATAATATGTAGCAACATCATAAACCACTTAGACAAACATAATGTCTTCACACCATACCAACATGGCTTTAGGAAATATAGATCATGTGAAACACAACTAATAGGACTAATTGATGATTTTTCAAAAGGTTTAGATAATAGTGAACAAATAGATGCTATCTTACTAGATTTTTCTAAGGCTTTTGACAAAGTTCACCACCATAGTTTGCTTAAAAAATTAAAATATTTCGGCATTAATGGTCCACTGCATCAGTGGATTAAAGACTTTCTGATAGGGAGAGAACAAACTGTAATAATAAATGGTTCTAAATCAACACCGATAACAGTAAACTCAGGTGTACCTCAAGGAACAGTCTTGGGTCCACTACTATTTTTAATTTACATAAATGATTTACCAAATTGCATTACTTCAGGAACAAAAGTCAGATTATTTGCAGACGATTGCATAATATATAGAACAATAAAAACAACACAAGACACAGATATTTTACAAAGAGAATTAGATGAATTACAGAAATGGGAATCAAATTGGAGCATGTCTTTCCACCCAGAAAAATGTCAGTTGTTAAGAGTAACAAAAAAACTAAAACAAATTAATTCCACTTATCTTATTCATGGCAAACCAGTAACACAGACTAAAAACGCAAAATACTTAGGTGTTATAATAAATGAAAAACTGTCATGGAATCCACATATTGATGAAACTACAAAAAAATCAAACAAAGCATTAGGATTTATTAAAAGAAATTTCTATAAATCAAATAAGAACATAAAACTAAAATGTTATTTAACCTTGGTTAGGCCAATAATAGAATATGCATCCTCTGTTTGGGACCCCTCAACTCAAGAAAACATTAAGAAACTAGAACAGACACAAAATAGAGCAGTGCGATTCATAACAAACGAATATTCACATTTGACTAGAGTAACACCTTTAGTAAAATCACTAAATTTAGAAAGCCTTCAGGACAGAAGGCTCAAAAGTAAAGTAGCAATAATACATAAAACACTGAACCATAATCTTCAAATACAAAAACAAAATTTAATAAAATACTCTGAAAGACACAAAGATAAAGGCACATTCCTCGTCCCATATGCTAGGACAAATTTGTACAAATACTCCTTCTTCCCTAGTGCTATTAGAGCATGGAATGGGTTGCCTGAGCTAGCCAGGAAAACCAGTGACTTGGCAGAATTTAAGTCATTGGTTAATATGCATGACTAAATGCATGACGCGTAGGACGTAATCATCTTCTTTTTTGAAGTAACGTCTGTATTAGATAAGATAAGATAAGCTAGAAAGTTATGATTTTTTTTGTGCCGTTTGACGTTTTGGCCTAACATTGTTGACATGGAACAAGTAAGATGAGTCATCATGAAAGCGTCTCTCTCGCTAAGCCAGCGAGACACACCCACCGCTCAAAAAGTTAAAAAGTTGGAATTGAGTTTCGTAGAGGATAAATCTACTTATTAAATAAGAAATTTAATAGTAGATTTAGAGTAACTTACATCTATCGAACACCTTCGTTTTAAGGTACTTATCAAACACCCCATTGTATTTTTTAAAATTCTCCTTTATTTCGATGATTATGACGAAACTAGTCCATTCCTATTGTGCATCGTCCATTTCTTTATAGTTTAGTTATATTTAGTTTCATTTTCACCCGAGGATAATTTTTTTACTTATATTCAAAGTGCATTGGTAATATTGGTATAAAAATTTCACTTTTTTTGACCTCTTGGGAAGAGTGAAGTGAGTCTCGGGTTAAGGGTATTTTTTAATGCCAATGATGTTCAGCTCAACAAAACCTATATAATACGCTTCTAATTAGGCTGAGAAATATTTGCAACAATTATCTTTAAAGTGTCCTTTGCTACCTAAACATGAAAATTGAGGTTTAAAAAGGGGGTGTTCGATAATAGCAGTTTTTATATAAGCAATCTCAGCTTCGTAAGATATCGAACGCCATTTTAATGTTAAAAATAAACATCAAAGGGATATAACCCAAAGAACACAAAATATTTAAATTATATATTTTTTAATTGTTATTTTTAGAAATAATGTAATGCAAAGTACATATATAAATTACCCATGTGTTACAATTTGTATCAGCTATTTGTGGTTTACCGTAAATGTGCTATATTTTTCTAAGTAAATAGATTTACATCGATATGCACTAATTGTACCCATTTTAAAAGCTTGATTTTATGACACATATAGTTTGATGCTATTATCATCGTTGTGCTACCACAAGTGCAAGAAATATAGAATACAAACAGGAACAATGAATTTAGAATTATCCAGTTGTGTTTTTTTTTCAGATGCCCCATTCTATTAACTTCTGAATTATGTTTTATAAACCAATACCCAGCGCATGTGCTTGATGTGAAGAGATATTAATAAAACGAATGGGCTAAGGGGGAGGTATAGAATGTAGATATGGTATTTTGAAATAAAAATGTCTTTGGTAGGTAAAAAAAAAGGGGGGGGGGAGAAACAGTCCAGACACTGTATCAAGAGATCATCAATAATTGATCGACCATTAAAATGTGACGTCAGCCTCAAATACATAGTCAGTTGTGCTTCTCGATCTAGACGTGTGGCGCAGGGTATAAAAAAATTATATATAAAGTACCATATACCATAAAGTATGATAAAGCTCATAATGCGCTACAAAGACACTCCTTTGAAACATCACAAATACTCAAAATAATAAAAATAACACATTTAACCAATCTCTTATTCTGCCTACACCCCCTTACCCGCGCTTTCTTCTTACGCAATTCCACTCTCCAACATTCACACTTTTTCAGTGCAAAGTAACAACGTAAATTTCAAGACTCAATCTAAACGCAGCCACCAGACTAACACACAACAAAAAAAAATGGTCAGTGACAGCCCAACACACAGGTGTAAACCAGGCCACCAACGCAGCCCCAAAACATTGTTCAAGTTGTAGTAAGAACAATGTTGAGGGGAAAGGGGGAGGAGCCATCATTCGAGTACCTAAGGTCAAGCCGCTAATTAGGTCACAAACACTGGGCGTGATAGATATATAGATATGTTGTTTGTGTGTGTGTGACAAATACTAAGCGTGCTCTAAAATGCGGTGTTTTTTTTTGGTCAACCAGGTGGTTTAGGGAGGGCGGATCTATCTACATCTATAGGTAACACAGCTCGCAAGCTACCATAGCTTTTCAGTGACACCCCCCCCCCCCATACCCCATCCCTGCCCAGATCGAAAAATATCTAGCACTGACTTATGGGCTGTTACATACACTGAGCGTGCTAGATCGGCAGCTAGTTACGTAGGGCCGCGTACCGTAGGTTTTGTTTTTAGGTCAATCAAGTAAACTGTTGTGTCCTGCAATGACTTGGGGAGGATAATCTATTGGCTACCAAAGCTTATTAGGCTCTCCCTCAAATAGATAATATCTGGATTTAATTTATTAATGGCCTTATGTCTCAAAATAGCTTAGACCTAAATAAGTTCTACGGTAATGCATTACTGGGCCTAGCACCGTCAGTTTCTAATCAGAGCTGATCAGTGATAGATTATAGATTCCTTCGATGTGGACCATGTGAAAATGACTAAAATCTGTCTGTCTTGACATGGCGTAAAAAGAAAATGATATAAATAAAAAAAAATATAGATTATAACACTTTTGAAACACCATACTTTTCACAAAATTTTAAGATTATAACACTTTTAAAACACCATACTTTTCATGTGTTCGATAAGTTCTTAATATGTTCGATAAGATAAGATAAAGGTAAAAAAGTGTTCGATAATTTAAGCTTTTGAAATCATCGACCTGACTCACTTTAACATCAAATATAAGTTTAACTTTGAGTAGTAATAGAATAAACACATGTCTACTTTTAAAGAAAAATGGATGAGGAGTTCACAGATACAATCAGTTTTTTTCTAGGTCTAATTTTTACGGAGATACACAAATTCAAACATAAAAAATGTCGGCGAATGAGCTTAACTTGTTCGATAAACGTAAGTTACTGTAGTATTCATAGCTAGCTCACAAATCTGATTTCATTTATATTTATGAACTTTACTTGTTTAAAATGTAAATATTGATGAAATAAACAAATTATCGGGTCTAGATCTACAAGAATTGTCAGAGAGGCGGAGACAAAATGGCGGCGTTCTGATGGCAGAAAATAACAAAATATTTTAAAATATTTAAAAAGTGGGATCAAAATCGTCTGAAACAATTATTTTTCAAATGCGCTTTATAATTCATGCGACGACAATTAATACATAAAATCTATTTGAATATATCCAGAATATTAGGCCTTACATGTCCTCCAGTGGTTTTACATTGATGACGAAATTTTCTTATCAAAATTCAGTAAATTCTGAAAATCCCATAGCCCCCAATGGTAAACCGTATTTTCAAGTTTTTGAGCGATGCGACGGAGATATCGCGATAAAACTTGGTAGAATTATAGCCAGGCATGATATCTACCGTGGAAAAAAAAATGAATCATTGATCATTTTCCTAGACCCTGTATTGCTAAAAACAAAAAATGAGTATTTTTTATAATAAATGTAAAAATGACAAATAACTTTTTAAAAAAGCCGTAATTAAGCTTTATATAGGCCATTGTCTAAAGTAATCGATAACACAAGTTTAAAACTTTTCTTATTTCATTCAAAAGTGTACTAAATTTGCAAGTGTGGTTTATGTGAAAAAAAGTCAAAAACGCAATCTCAAGTTTATCGGTCATTTTTTACTTTCACACTTCCGCGTTTTTTGGCCTTTGAAAGAACTTTCCAATGGTGTATAAATTATGAATGTAAGTTAAACAGTTAGTTGTGAGTTAGAAAGTTATGTTTTTTTTTGTGTGGTGTTTTGACCTAACATTATTACATTGGGTCATTGGTAACTGGTTGACATGGAATATGATGGAACAATGGAGATGAGAGCGTCTAGCTGGCTCAGCCCAGGAGACAAGCCCTCACTCTAATGGAGTTTGATGATGATGATGATGATGAAGGGCCTATGTACAGAAAGTAAGAAAAACAGATCTCAAAATTTGACGCCTATTTAAACTTCTGGTCTTACGGATTTTCTCATATCTAGATCTAGTCCTAGATAGATCTAGAGTCTAGTCTAAGTTTATAAGTTAGGCTAGTTAAGTTAGGGAGGTGAAATAAAAAAATTATCATTGAAAAAATAATTTTTCATTACTAGATCTACATCATTAAAATACTTTAAAAGAACTTTTCAATGGTGTATAAATTATGCCTGTATGTTAATTGTTTAATAGTTAGAAAGTTATGTGGGTTTTTTATTTTGTGTCGTTTTGACTTAACAATACATTGATTGTATGATTGTTGACATGGAGCAAGTGAGCTGAGAGCTTGTCGCTGGCTCAGCCGGCAAGGCACACTCCCAATTCAAAAGTGAAAAAGTTGGAATTGAGTTTTGTAGACAATAGATCTACTTATTAAATACGAAATTTAATAGTAGATCTTGTATTGGCATTGGTAGTAAATTTTAGGGAGGTGAAATTGCGGAAGTTCCGGTGTCCAAAAATGACGTAAAATCTTGAAACAGAGTTTTCCTTACTGCTACGTAGGTATTTGTTTGAAATCGATTATGCTCAGTTTATGTAAAGATATCATTGCTAAAAAGAGTGAATTCGGTTACTTTTGATGATAGAGAACATTTTTGTCTTTGACAATTTTTTGAAAAAAAAAAATATTTTAATATTTTGCATTGAAAGTATATATACATTTTTATTTTTGCTGATACTCATCACAGAAAAGTCGTACCATGTTGATTTTTTCCCTGCTAATAGTACATGTGTCTGGCTATATTCCTACCTGCAAACTAGTTCTAAATATAGCTAGACTATAAACTGCATATATTATAATTTTAAAAGCTATCACTTTTGTTCATTAGTGGAAACATTTTTTTTTATTGCAGAGCAACAATATTTTGATATTGAAAAACAGCTGATTACAAGTAATGGAAAACTTGAAGCAGAAACCAAAGTGAGGCAAGATTTGCAAGAGAAGTACAACAACCTTGGTATGCTTTTTTTTCAATCTTTATTTCCATACCATACATTTGTTTGCTGTACCAAATTAAGGCATTGTCTTCAAGTCTGAAGATTATTTTACAAATTGTATTTTGCCTTGTTTGTCTCATTCAAAACTTCATGGTAGCCTGCTGGATTTATCACAGATATCAATGTAAGTCATATAGTTTGTTTTTTTATTGCTTTTTTTTTTAACATAAATTTTTACAACTGTTTGTTTTGATTTTCTAGAATGTAAATATGCTGAAACTAGTAGAAAGTTACTGGAGCTCCAAGAAAGTAGAGATACATTTCTTGCTTCAGAGGTACACATATTTCTTACACTTTCAACGTATCATTTTTATTAGATTTAGCATCATTGTTTGAAATACCATAATTTTTTATTATTTTTTTATAGCATGAATATAAAACTGCACTCCAAAGTTTGGAAAATGAAAACAGAGATTTACTTTTGATTTCCAACAAGAAAAGTAAAGAAATTGAAAGTTTAAATGGTATGTATTTGTTAATTTAATACGATATCTAACACTGCTATAAAATATCAAAAACATATTCAAATTTTTTTTTAATGGATTTTTTTAGGGGAAATTACTGAGTTAAGGAAAAAATTAAGTATTGCTAACAATGACAAATGTGAAGCACAAGCCAAACTTAACAGTATTCAGTCAGAAGAAGTCTCTCGAGAAGTAAGAGTTTTTTTTTTTTCTTAAAATTTATTGTTTTCACAAAAAAGTTTACCTTTTCTTTTAAGACATTTATGCATCCATATTTTAAATGCATTTTTTTACCTTTAAATTATTCTAGATTATTTGTATACATACTTGTCAACTCCTCACTATTTCAGTTTCGAGAGAAGCGTCTGGAACAGGAGAAAGAGCAACTAGAGAAACAGGTGGAATGGTTAAACAATCAGCTAACAGAGAAGACAAATCAACTTTGTCATGTTCGAAAAGAAAAGGTTTTTGATGATGTTCTCTTAAATTAGGATTAGATTGCTTAATATGTCAGCTTTTACAATTTTGTTTTTAGTAAAAAATCCACAAGAACCAATATGATTAGAGATTAAGTTATTTAAATGTGTTGATTGGTAGTTAGTATAGCTTTGAAAGTTATATTGATATTTAAAACAAAACTCATTTTGTGGTGTTATCTTAAACATTTTACAATCACATCTAATTTAACATTACAATTAGATCTAAAAGATCTCAACTATATTTAAAAAACTGTCTCAATGTCTATTGTATATGCTGTGACAGATGAGTAATATATTGGAAGTGCAGTCACAACTGGAAGAGAAAGTGCAAGAGGTGAGGAGAAAAAATATTCTGAACTATTAATTAGAACTTAATATACTTACAATATCAATAGCGATCGTTAAAATGTTTGCACTTTTATAGAAAATATATTATGGTTATTAACTAGCCTCAAAAATCTTAAACTTTGCTGAGTTTGTTTCTAAATTCTGCTCTGACTTTATTCTATGAGTACTTTGTTATAAATACATTTTTAATCAATATGAAGAATTTGAAAAATAAGGAAAGATGCATAAACTCTTAAACCAGGATTTTGCATTAGTGTAGGCATAGCCTAGGTAATTTATTTAACATATGGAATAATAATAAAGTGTTTATATAACTGTCATAAGTAATATTAAGAAATAGTAAAGAATTTTAAGATTGTAATTTTTGTGAAAAATGTTAAAAATTAAAACCCAATATTTTCCTTTTCTACCTTCTCATTTATTATGTTGGAGGGTTCAGATGACCAGTATCTGAGATGAACTGCACAGTAGTTTCCAGATCAAGCAGCTCTCTCTATAGTTTTTTCTTTTGGTGCCTCTGTCTTGTTTTGGGCCTCTCAATTGGAGAATTCAGTTTTAAGGACAAAAACCAATTTTTATTTTAAGATATAAAATTGCAACTATATTTTTATGAAAAAGCTATTGCTAACCAACTAAATTGTCTTTTGAAAGTTATATTTGTTACACTTAGATATGTAAGAACATTCTTGTGGTTTAAATTTAATGATTAGAGAGGCAGTAGATTAAGCCAAGTGAGACAAACTCTTTGACATCTTACATAATTTTGTATATGTGTGTTTCAGCTGTCACATTTACAGTCTGTGGTGGAGTCAATGAAAGCTGCTGCTGAGGAGCAGAGTGCCAAAATAGATGGCCTTGTGAAGAAACTGAAGGAGGTAAGCTTTGTGACGTTTTAAAGAAAGATTTAATGTCATGTTTTACTCAATTGTATATTTCCCTCTTATAGTACTGCTTTTTAACATATATATTTGAAGTGGAATTATTCTTTTAATATTTAGTTTATAAATATTCATGTTTTGCTAGGAAAGAGATGAGCAAGTTCAATTAGAGGAACAGTTCAGACAGGAACTTGCTGTACAAAAGAGGCTTACAGACCTATACAAGGTTGGTACTTGCTCAATTATTCTAACAATTTCTATGGGCATACTCCCAACCGTTGCTACATTTGAGCTAAATACCAAGCAAGCATCACAAAAAATGTGAGGATGTATATGATTTTAAAGTAATTGTTTTTGAGCTAATGTATATATGTTTATTTCTGTAGGTGTCTGCAGAAGAGAATGATGAAAAGGTAACTGAGTTGACAGGTGCAGTAGAAGAACTGAGAAATTTACTTAAAGCTGCTTCTAAAGGTAGGAAAACAGATTTTAATAATTTTTTTTTCTAAATAATTTTAAACATTATCACTTAAGTAAATAAAATAAAATAATTTTTTTTTGTCAAATGATAGCTTATGAAGAATTAGAAACAGAAAAGTTGAATGAAATCAACAAACTTCAAGCTTTAGTCACAGAAAAAGGTTAGTTCAATTTTTTTATTTCTTTTCATTGTAATATCCAAAACTTCTCAATTTATTTTTTGCAACATTATCCTTGATACTTGATGCAAAATTATTTTATTTTTTATATTTGCTTAGTTTGCTAAAGCATTTGAATACATTTTTGTATCCTAGATGAAACTATTCAAAAGTTGCAACAGGAATTAAAAAATGCTAATGAATTAATGACTGCTTTCAAGAGAGGTTAGTAGTATGGCTTTGTATTTAATTCTAATATTATTTTATTGCACAGTTCTTTATATCAAGTGGTACAATCAAATGATTCCTATTCACTAGGTGCTGCCACATTAACACAAGAAGCTGTAGAAAGTCTTTCTCCATCTGCTGCTGCCATAAGCAAGCTTTTGAAATCTGGCATGTCTCTAACTCAGGTAAAAATAGTACTTTTTGTTCTGGGAAATAGAACTTAATAATAGGATACTATATAAAGTATTCAGAGAAGCTGCTAGTATTCAAGATTTAATCTTAAACAAAGTGTTATAATCATATTGTATTCTTGATCTTTCTGTGCTGACGAGTAGATTATTTTATAGAAAAATATTTGTATCCATATTACAAATCAATGCTATTAAATCTTGGTGCTGACTTCACATGGAATTTTTGGGCGATAAATAAATAGGAACCTAAGAGACTGATAGATATGGTTTTAAACATGCTGATGTTTTCAATAACATAACTTGACTAAAGTAATTCCTTCTCTAATTATTACACTAGCCTACAAAATAATACAATAACATAACTTGACTAAAGGAATTCCTTCTTTAATTAAACTAGCCTTCAAAATAATGCATCTCACTACCATTCAGTGACATTAAAATATTATTATGTCCTAGAACTAAATTCAGAAACTTGTAGACTATTACTTGTAAGGCGCCCCTTGCATTCCCATTTTAAAGATTCTACTCTGCTGCTTCCAAGAGTTTCAATCTACTTACAGAGCCCATTCCATTTTTGTTGTTTCATTCGAATTACTAAAGGTCCTTCACTTCATTTTATTACATTGTACCATTAATTAAATGTGATAAAAAGAACATTTTCAAGATGTAACATTATATGTTTTTTCAAGCTCCTTTTCCTTTATTTCAGATCTACAATGAATATGTGCAAGCCACTGAGGCTTTGAGTGAGGAGAGAGAGGAAAATAAAAGATTGAACTCTTACCTTGAACAGATTCTTCAGGTCAGTCTTTACTGCACACAAAACTTAATAGCCGTTAGACATTGTGTCTTCAGGTCAGTCTTTACTGCACACAAAACTTAATAGCCGTTAGACATTGTGTCTTCAGGTCAGTCTTTACTGCACACAAAACTTAATAGCCGTTAGACATTGTGTCTTCAGATCAGTCTTTACTACACACAAACCTTAATAGCCGTTAGCTATTGTGTCTTCAGGTCAGTCTTTACTACACACAAAACTTAATAGCCATTAGCTATTGTGTAATCAGACATTGAAAGTTGACATACCTTTTTTTTTTATTTAAGTAAAAATTTCCTAAATACAGCTTTTTATATTTTTGTTTATTTCAATAGCTGTGAAAAACAACTTGCCAAATTTAACCAATAATTGTATAATTTGGCAATTTTATAATTAATTTCCGCCATGGATGTTATTATTTTTAAATCATATTTGTTTAGGAGATAGAAGAGAAGGCTCCTTTACTGAAGAAACAGAGAGAAGATTATGAGACTACATTGAACAATTTGGACCAGCTGACATCACAATTAGATTCAGCCATGCTGGTAAGACAACAAAATTATATTGTCAACATTCCATTGTATTATTTTCTGTATGAAACTAATGCTTTGAAAAAATAAATGAATGAAATAATTATTGTTGTGTGTATTCATCTGATAGGAATGTGAAAAATTACGAGCTGATGCTGATGATATGAGGAGACGCTATGGGCACATACAGAGAGAATGTACTAAATATCAGCAAACATCTAATGACCTTTCAAAGCAGGTATATTTCATTTCATATACTAATGAAGAACATAAAATTATCTTCATTGCTTTGCATATATAATTATTACAGGGTAAGCTAAAAGAGGCTTTTATTATTTGAATGAAATGAAAGTTTAAACATTTATAGAGTAAAAGATACAGTTTCCCTTAGCTGGCATTTTAGTTATTTCAGACAGATCATTTTCTTTAATATTATGTTAGGTTCATCACCTGCTGAAGGAAGTGGAAGAGCTGAAAGGTGGCCGAGTGGTCAGAGATGAGTTGGATGTGTCATCGTCTGAGGTCTCTAGCTCATCAAACATTATCTCTGAAAAACTTGTGACTTTCAGGTCTGTTTGACTTTCAGCTTGCTTTAGTAATTCTACTTCTGCAACTGTAGTAGCCACTAGGAGTGCTTTTAATTGTTTTATAATTGGATATATGTTTTCTTATTTGAACTAGTTGACTACCCATGCATGGAGCATAAATATAACAAGCTTTGTACCATGTTAAATAGTTTGTTTTTTTTTTAATCCATTAATTGTGTATAGAAAATGTTTCCAATTCTTTGTAGGAGTATTGAAGAGTTGCAACAACAAAACCAACGTTTGATAGAGGTCTGTAGGGAACTTAGTGAAAAGAAAGAGTTAGAAGAAAATGAAATGACTTCAGAAAAGTATGTTTGTCTAGTCTGGTGATCTTTAGTCCAGATAAGTGATTATTTTACCCAGCAAAATATATACGAGACACTATAGATTTAAAGATAAGAAAATTCTATTTTAATTTGTAATATTTTCCCAGAACTAAAGAATTGAAAGAACAGTTAGACTTTGCTCTGTCAGAGTTAGAACAATTAAAAGATGCTAGAGCTAGACAGACAGAGCTGGTATGTATTTGTAGCTCTAATTATTTCTTTCTAACAAGTTTTAGATTGACATACAGGTTTATATGGAACATAGCTGTTTATTTTAACTTGATTTTTGTGTGTGCTCCATGATTAGGTTGAATCCATTGTTCGTCAGAGGGATATGTACAGAGTTCTGTTACAGCAAGGACCTAATGCTGAAGTAAGTTATAGGCTTTTGATTTACATTAGACTTTGTTATAAGCCTGTGAACACTATTTAAACTACTGGTCGCACACATAACTTCCTACAGTTCTTAAAAAAAAAAAAAAATGTCTACACTGTAATTGTATAAGGTGCATTTTATCCAACTTTTTAATCTTATTTCTGCAATTATTTTTTTTTGTGTGGTCATCATTTCCCAAATGTTTGAAAACTGTGTTCTTGTAGAAATTTGACAGTGAGTTCCATCTATTACCTCTTACTAGTCTCTTTATATTTGCTACTATTTCACTTCCACTTGTAGTATGTATCTGATGAAAAACTGATTGTTCAGGTTCTGAATGTGACCCCTGTGACCTCCACCCCAGTGACTAGCAATGTCAGGTCTGTGACCAGCCAGGACACAAAGGCTTATGATGCTGCTCGCAAGGAGTTGGAAGACACTAAGAATGCTCTAAAAGAACTGAAATCTGAGTTTGAAGCATACAAAAAGGAGAAAGCAGAAAATGAAAAGTGGGTCTCATAGTTAAACAATGCGGAATTTTCTGTACCTAAAAGTAACATTTTAATAGGCCAAAAAAAATTTAATGAATTTTTTTTTTAATTACAGACTTCAGAATGAGACAGTAGAGAAACTGCGTCAGAATGTGTCTGATATGAGAGTTACAAATACTAAACTATCAACTCAGGTAAAAGATATCTCAATGTGTTTATAGTCCTACATGTGTGTTTGTCGGTTTCAGCAGCCCTTCAATGTTGTGTTAGATTAAATCTAACCCTCTCTGTATCTACCCCTTAGACTGTTGGGGCACCACACAAGATCTGTTGACCATCTTTCTCCATTGCCTTGACTAGAATTTCTTTCAATGACAGACCCTTCCATTCTTTTATGTTGTCTTTCCATCACTTGTCTGCATTTTCTTCTTTTTCCTGGTTCTGTTCCCTTAGGATCTTGTGATATGGCCGTAGAGTTTTAGTTGGCATTTTTTTTTAGTAGTTGGCAGGTAATTGTGGGGTCCAATGGCTATATTAATACTTTTTTAATCTCTTCGTTTGTGATGTGGCCCTTGTATGTGATACTTAGGATCTTTCTGTAGCATCCTCCTCTCTAGCTCTGCAGTCAGCATCCAAGATATTGCAAACATATAAGAATGTGGCCAATATCAGGGAGTACATCAGTCTGATTTTAGTGTTGAGGGCTATGCCTTTGTCTTTCCAGATTATTTTGAGTATTTGGAAGTGCTGCTGATGACTTCTGGCCAATAGTTAAGGTTTGGTTCCTTCATCAGAGACTTGGTGGCCTGCTTGTAGAGGTTCTGGTTCTTTTATTGTGTTATTAGATGGCACTTTCCATCGTCACCCAGAGTGGCCCATGCCATACTCAGTCTTTCAACATCCATTTATAAAAGTGTGTTTTATTTTTATTAAAACAATTTATCTCATGGTTCACTTTTCAAATGAAAACTAATCTTAATTTGATTGTTCTCATGCATTCATACTTTTGTTTGTTGGTTGTCTTATTTTTATAGTTGGACTTTGCCACTGAGCGCTATAAAATCATTCAGAACAATGCTGCTGGCTTCAAGAAAGAAATAGATCTTCTACAGGAGAGGAACCACCAGTCAGCCGCCATCATACTTAGACACGAGTCAGCAGTGGCTCACCTTAAAGAGGTTGAGATATTAATTTTAAAAAATTTTATACATATTTATATAGAATATTTATTGCTGTGTTATAAGTAGGGAGAAGTTAAAGTATGTTACCATTCAACAAACTGCAAGTTGTCCCTTGATATACAAATATATTTTTTTTTAAGTAATACAGGTTTTCTGGGTTTTTTTTTTAAGAGTTAATTGTTACCATTGGAAAGTTATAAGGAAAGTGTCAGTATTTCTCTTTAAAAAATTTTTTGTTTTCTTATGCACAAGCAGGAATTGATGAGTGCTCAGGAGAATGTGGCTAGATGGCAAGTGCAAGTAGAAAATCTGAAAACAGAAAAAGAACTTTTGAAAAACTCAGAGAAACGTCTTCGACTAGAGCTGGAGAGTAAAGAAAGAGAAAAGAACTCCCAGGCTATGTTGATGGCTAGCTTACAGGCCATACAGGTGGGTACATCTACTACTGTGAGTGATGTTTATGAACTTATGGGTATCTGTAATTATCTCATTTCTGTTGTTTAATTTGTTGTTTTTTTAAATTGTTATTCAGTAGTAAGTTGTCTGTTGTTCTTGTTTTTCTTGTACAGACTAAAACATTTTTCATTACCTGCTTGTTCATTTTTTCCCCACATTTTTAAATATCCAAATTTTGAGTATGCTTAGAATGTTATTGTTCTAAGTGTAATTAAACTTTGGGACATTAATTCTCTATTGAGTTTTTGCTTTAAAATTATTATTTTTTTATAAGGCTCAATGGATAAACATTCAATACAAATATCTGCTATGCATTATGGTGAATAATTTATTTATTTAAAATAATTTCAGCATTTTGTTGATAGCAAAACTCCAAACTATATTGTTTTCAATTTTCTAGAATAATTTAGAAAGAGCTGAGTTTGAAGCCAACACTAGACATAGTAATCAGATTGAAGGTCTGGAAAGAGAGCTGGCCAACCTCAGGAGACGACTGGAGCAATCTCTGGAGGAGAAAGCCAACCAGGCCACTCAATGGGAGGTAATAAAAGCACAACTTTTCTCAATTCATTATCATACACTCTTGGCAATATATCTGGCAGTTCTTAACTCATTAGCTACTAAGCCATTCCTAAGCAGCATCTCTCCAAATACTAAGCAAAGGGAGGTAACTCCAAAACATCAATAGACTGACTTTACAAAATATATTTAAAAAAACATAAAACAACATCTATCAATAACAAAAAATACTTCTTAAAAAAGAGAAATGGATGACCTTTAAAATGATGTATAACTTGAATAGGTTTTACAAGATTAAAACAATAAAAACAACAGGTAAAGACGAAAATTTGTTCGAGTGCCTGATTTTTTGAAGACTGGTGGACCCCCCCCCCCCCCCAATCAGATCTGTAATTTTTGGTAATATTTAAATTTTACCCAAAGACCAGTAATGTTTTTAAGTAGGAATTTAGTAGGCCTATACAATAAACATTATGCTTTTATATAAAATCTTTATATGTCTTGAGTATTTACTGACTTTCACTGGGTACGCGTGAGGCCCTTAGTTGCCTGAACATGGCATCATGCTGATGTGGTTCTGCATGTGTCTCAGATTTCATGACTTCTAGCATAACAAAGTAAAAGTAATCAAACCATTGTCCAAACCAACGTTGTGAACACCCCCAACTAGATCTATTTCATCTAAAGTTTTCATGTGGTAAATAAAAACTATTCAAAATATCAGTCAAAGATGTTGAAGATTCATTGACGCTAGATCCAGAATAGTCTAGATTTAGGCTAGATGATCGATCTAATGTTTCCTTCACTCTATCTCTGAATCGGACTAGATGTAAGTCTAAATGTAGCGCTAAATTCTAATGATCAATGTCTAGATCAATATCAAGTTCATTATTAGCTGTATTTAGTGTATTATTTGCGATAACGGGTCTAAAAATTGAAAGGTCATTGAGAAAATGGCCTGTGCAGCTAAGAAAAATCGAAAAAAAAAATCAACAAACTTCGAAGGCCCATAGAAACTGAAGCGAAAGACGTAAAAACATCCGTTTTTTTTTAACGAAACGATCTATATTTCTACTTTTTAAAAAACCCAGCCAGCTCAAAATAACACCACGCGACGCGCAGGAAAACGAGAGCTACGCAAGTCACGCTGTATGTGTGCTGTGGCGGGCGCATTTGGGCGCATTAGTACTGAGGGGGGAAGGGCGCATTTGGGCGCATTAGTAGCTAATGAGTTAATTAATTTTCTTTGTTGAAGGATTAGTTTTGATTTACAGGCATTAAACTTAGTAGTTCTATTTCATTGTAAATTTTTTTGTTTGCTTGACATTTTTTCAATAAATTGTTTTTCTTTCTCCAAATCCAATCCAATATTTTCAGGACATTGTGAAGAAATTCCAACTGGAAATGGATCATGAAAAAGAGAAGCAAGCCTCACTGCAAATCAAAGCAGACAATGCAGCAGTGGAAATAGACACATTGAAACAAGAAGTAAGGAAACCATGGTCAGCTTAGGCTGTTTACCGTTATCTTGAACTAAATAGGAAAATATTCAAACTCATTTTATATTTTCTTTTCAGCTGGCAACTTGTGAAAGTAAGTTGGCAGCAGCTGAACAGAAGTTAGAGAACCTGTCCAAACAGTCAGTGGATGGTAAGTAGATCTAATACTTTGTTTTCTGTTTGTTTTTTTAAATCAAGTTCAAATGGAAAGGAACTGCCAATGAAAAATGATAGCTCAATCAGGCATCAACAAATAGTAGACAAAATATATTTATGAAGCTTTCATTATATCTAACAAATAGTTTATTCAAAAGTGTATACATTAAGGAATCATGAAAGAAACATTGAAAGTCTTTCTTTTGTGTAAAGAAATAAGTTTACTAACTGACACAGGCTTCTGACAATTCATTCAGGAAAAATTATTTTTGGTACATGTTTTTTTTTTAATTGTTTGATACTATAACACTACAAAGCTTATATCTATTTTCTGTGGTATAGAATCAATGTATTTTGTTTACCAGATGATGGAAGTTTATCTCTGGAGGCCAGAATAGAGAGTGAAGCTGTGAAGGATTTGAAGAACCAACTGCTGCAACAAAACAACTTGATCAGAAGTAAATTGTCTACTATTAGCAGTTTGCAAATATCACTCTATTTTTTCCTATGTTAAAGGAGATAAGTCTTTTAAAAAAAAGTTTTTAAAAAAATAGGACTTAAGTTTAGTTTTTAAAAATATATACAATCAATAGCTTAGGAATGATGTTTGAGCACTTTGAAAAATGTACAAAATAAAAAGAAAACATCTCTGAACAGGTTTAGTTTTTACAGCGTACACAACACAGTCTTGGTGTAGACAGACAAAGCTTTTCTTATACACAAAACAATTAAAAATAAATAGCTGGTAGGTTTGTTTCACATTCTAGTACGTCAATAAATAGAGCAATAGGAACTAATGGGTTAAGTATTTCTAATTTGTTCTTTTCTCATTTTTATCAGATAAATAATGAATGTCCCTAACCTAGAAGGTCCTTCCAAACATTGGTAGTTGAGCAAAACAGTTGACATTAAACAAACAAAATATTTAGAAAAAGTCCATGTACAATTAGTCTACTTCAAGCTTGACAGAAATCATGCTCAATACACTTGGAGTCATTGATCTCTTTATAATAAAAACATTCACTGATACAAAAAAAAACCCTAATGGAATATTGCACTCCTTCTCAATTGCAAAATTATTGTAGTTGAATCATGATTCATGTTGAATCTCTCCCCTAACAGGCTTGCGACAGCAACTTGAAGCAGCCAAGAAACATGTCAACCAATACAAGACGATAGCCAACAGTGTGGAGCAGAGTCTGAAGGAACAATCCAAGGTAACTTTTAGTATCTTAGTACAAGGTTGAAATATTCAGTGGGATTTTTGTTTGTTTGTTGTTGTTTTTTTAGAATATTTGCAGTTAATTTCTTAGTTTCAAATAATTAGTGATTTATTGTTGAGTGCTTTTCTCAACATTGATAATATAATTATTTACAAGAACAAATATGGAAAAAAAAATTCATTATCAGACTTGAAAGATTATTTAGGATACATTTTAGTGTTTGTCTAAAGAGAGAAATTTAAGCAGTAAATGTGTATTGTAAAAATAAAATTTAATGTGACTTGTTTGATGGCAAACGAAATTGTGTTGCTAGGTATTTACTTTTGATCCTTTTCATTGACAGACTAGCCAAGAACTTCAAGCCTCTTGTGAAAAGAAAGTCCAGGATATAAAACTTGAAAAGGAGACACTTGCTAAGCGTCTTGAGCTATTAGAGAAAGACCATGAGGCTGCACTTGCTGAAAATGTTAGATTGACTAGTGAGAGTAGCTCTTTGGTGAGTCTCACATCATACACAGACATTCAATCTTAAATTATTTTATCCATATTTTGACTAGTTGTAATCTTGCATTTGATTCTCATTTTTTTTTATCATTTATAATTTAATAGCTGTAGTGATACAAAATCATACAACACACTATTTTATTTGATTCACATAACATCCTTCTTAACCATTGGCCACAGAAACAAAATTACTTTTGACATCAACTAATCCATACATCAAAGAGAAATTATATTTACTTAATACAGCAACCTGACATTTATTTCATTTGTATGTCAGTTTAGAGAAATTTAATGTGCAGAACTATTCAAATGTAGAGAATGTGATGGGAAGCCTTATATTTGTATTTATCCCAAAATATACATTGTGAATTCTTTTTGTTTCAATTCTTGGTCACAGCATGGAGACTTGAGGAAGCAGATAGCATCACTACAGAATGAACTAGAGGAAGCTCTGAGTCAGAAAGAGTCTGCCATGTCTAATTGTGAGGCTGCCCAGCAAGAATTGAAGCAACAAGCAGAAATAGCCTCACAGGTGTGTGCACTGTAACATCCCTTTATGCTTCTTGCCTGTTTTGATCAAATGTTATTGTAATCAGTAAATTGATGAAACAATATTTTGTTCTATTTATTTGACTTTGCCATTTTTGTTGCTTTAGGCGCAAGACAAGTACCAGAGGGAACTAATGTTGCACGCTGCTGATGTTGAAGCTTTATCTGTTGTCAAGAAACAGGTACACTCATTTTTTTATTAGTAGGATCAAATTACATTGTCATACAGTGAAGCCATGTTGAACAAAACCTGTTATTATCTAAGTCTAGTTATTTTCAAGTACATTTGTGTGTCTCAGTTGAAATTCCATTAATTTAAAAGAAAGACTGTTTATATCTGAAATAAAGTATTATTTGAATGACTGTTCATGTTTTGTGTGGTTTCTCCATACTTCATTTAGCTGGAAGACCTTCAAGAACATCTTCTGCAGTCTCAGGAGGAAACTGTTATGTATGAGAAACAGTTTACTGAATCTAAGGTAGGCACAAAGTTTTTTTTTTTTTGTCAGTTACTTTCCAATAGGTTAACTAACAGTTTGTGCTGCCTAAGGCAGATCTTTATTGTCCTTAGACATATTCTTCTGAATTACTTCCTTACATGAAATCAAGGCCTTTTGCAGATAGTTGTTAAAAATGTGGGTGGCCAACAGTTCTAAACATTTCATTAAATAGCTCTTTAAATTTTAAAGGTTTTCTTTTTCATATATATATTTTTTTCATTTAGCATTCATAGATGTGTATTCATTTAGCATTCAGAGATTTGTATAACTTTGAACTAATGATGCCCGATAAAAAGTGGCACACAACTGACATTTCTCTGTTAACAGTAATGCTAAATATTATTTAGAAATTATGTTAGCCAAAAAAAAAAAAATACAAATTTTTAATAGCAGTTATCTTTTGAATAAACACTTTCTATTGGCTTGGCATGGTATAGAGGTGCAGGTGTAATTTAAGGAGAAATCCTTCACAAAAATGAAAGTTATCTTAGTAACAAATGTATTCTTGCTCACTACTAGACTTCCTGGACGGAACAAGAACGTATATACAAGGAAGAGATCAAAATGTTAGAGTCTAGGTGTGAGGAATTGACTAATCAGAACTCTGTACTTCATGACCAGATGTCTAAAGTAAGTACCACTGTGTGTTATAGTCTCAGTGACTCAAAATTATGTCCACATATTAATTGATTTGTCTTAACATTGTGTATTATGTATTAATTTCATGAATCATATATTTCAGTTAAGTTCACAAGTCATCAGCATTCAGCAACAGGCTCGACGTGAATCAGGTCAGGGTTTGAATACATCTTTCAGTGATGAGCAAGGGAAGTCCTCAGAGCAGCTTCTGGAAGTCATCAAGTAAGTAGTAGAGCCAGAGCTCTTCTTTTTTTAGACAAATATATTCAACTAAACTGTTTTCAGAATCTTTTAATGGGATGTCTCATTTGTTTTTTCCTTTCTCTATGTGACCACAGATTTTTGAGACGAGAGAAAGAAATAGCAGAGGCTAAACTTCAAGTGGTGGACACAGAATGTATACGTGTGAAACAAAGATTTGCACACCTAGAGAAGCAACTAGAAGAAACAAATAAAGTATTGTCAGAAGAGAGGAAAAATACTCAGGTAAAAAATGGTGTCTCTGAAGTAGAACATGGCAGTTGTCTAGAACAATTATGTAAACATTTCTATATGTAGAACATGATGCACAATTCTGACATAACTACTTATTGACAGCTATGTTTATGTTATTTTATTTTTTTTCTTAGTTTGTAATACACACAAATTATTTCTTTTGTGTATAATTTAACATTGTAATACTGTGCTGACTTTTATCAAACCCAAATTTTGAGTACGCTTACAATTTATATTGTTCTAAGTGTAATTAAATTTTGGGACATTAATTCTCTTTTGAGTTTTTGACATTTTGAAAAACTTTTGTTTTCAACAAGGCTCAATAGGTAAACATTGAATACAAATGCTAACTATTATCTGTTAAATGATTGGGTCAGATATCCAAGCCAAATGTTATCTATTCACATGCAATTTAATTAGCTTAAGTAAATAGCATTTGGTTTTGGCATATGGTCCAAAATTATCAATGTTCATGAACTATTCTCAAACTGGTTTGTTTGTCACCATATATTATTAAATTAATCATATTTGTGTAAAGGTCAAAGACCAACCAACTCCATGAAGTCTCTTTATGTATTAGGTACATGCTGAGACAGTAGCCAACCAAGTGGAACTGATGAGGAAAGTCAGCAACTTAAATGTCTTGACTGACAGCAACAAACTCTTACGAGATGAGAGAGACCAGTTGCTTAATATAAAACAAGAGCTAGAATCAAAGGTAAGGTGTCACAGAAATGCTTTTAGAGCAAGATATTTTTTAGTATAGAGTATATTTTAATAATAGAAATAAAATTACAACTGTTGTTTGTTTTTTTTTTTGTTTTAGACCTATTACTTTATACTGCATGTAGCATTGAGTTGACTGCTTTTTATAGCTGTTCCTTAGCTAGTTTGTTGTATATTGTATAACCACCCCATAACCTACTTACTTGACTTTAATCTTAAATGTCCATTAGTGTTTACTGTTTGAGGAATGTTCAGTACACATTTAAAGCAGGATCTGAATTTAATCTTAAATGTCCATTAGTGTTTACTGTTTGAGGAATGTTCAGTACACATTTAAAGCAGGATCTGAATGTTAAGTACACATTTAAAGCAGGATCTGAATTTAATCTTAAATGTCCATTAGTGTTTACTGTTTGAGGAATGTTTAGTACACATTTAAAGCAGGATCTGTGGCCTACCTCTTAATTTTCATGCTCCATCACTCAGCCCCTATCAACCTATCATGTCTTAGGATGATAATGTAAAGACTAAAGTCAACTTTCCCTGCTCCTCAGGTTGGCAAGTTGGAATGTGACATTGAACCCCTTCAGAACAGGTTGAGAGAACTAGAGTCAGAGAAGGAAACAGTAATGTTAGAGAAAAGTAGCTTGCAAGAGGAACTGAGTCGTTGGAAGAATCGCACATCTAGTCTAATTGAACAGAGCAACAAGACTGACCCAGAAGAACATAAGAGATTACTGTTAGTAGATCTATTCATCTATTGTATCATACTTAATAATAAATAGCTAGTTACTTGGTGACAGTGCTCCCTAGAATTATATATATGTATAATAATATTAAATCTATGTCTACAGTCATCATTTATATTTTATAATGTCTCATATTTCACAGACAGGAAAAGGAAAACTTGAGGAAACAGTTGATTCAGATTAAGGAAGAAAATTTTAAACTGAAGTAAGATTTTCACATTAGACTATTTCACATTTATATGTATGTATGTATTTCTAGTTATTTTTTTTTATTTTTTTGTAACCATATGTATAACATGTTTGTATTTGACCAGAACTGAAATCAACAGGTTGACATCAAGCAATAGCTCACTACAGTAAGTAGCAGTATTTACATCTGTAAAGAATATGTTCAAAATCATCACATTGAAAAAAAAAATAAATTGAGTTAATAAGTTGTTAAAATAATATTTCAGGACAGAATTAAATAACTTGAAACAAGACCTGGCTAAAGTGAGGTAGGTTTCTAAGTACACATTTAGTCATTCAGATTTTTTTGAAGTTATATTCAGAAAGACTTATCAAAAACTTTTCTTTTAAAACTGCTCCAAGTGAAAAAAAAAATAAATAAAAACTGAACACTATTAGCTTTGAGTTTCACAATGGGTTTAAACTGCCTTTTACTTTCAGTCAAGAGCTGGCCAGTGTTAAAAAGCAGCTTGAGGACAAATTAAAAGAATCTGAGGAGTCCAAGACAACCATAAATCGCTTGAAGCAGATTGGTCGCAAGTACAAAGAGCAGTCTGAAAAGGCAATGAAAGAATTGGATGATGTGAAGGTCAAGGCTGCTGGACAGGAGTCTGAGAAAGTCAACTTGGCTTCCCTGGAACAAGTGAGTTTATTTTAAACCATTCTCAAACTTCTAATTTTAAACTACTACGTTGCCAGTAAATTAAAAATTGTTCATTTCTGTTAGAATCATCTTCTATATAGTATTTAGTTTTGTTTTGTTTGCTCCACTAGACTATAGCAGAGCTTCGTCGCACTCTCGTAGCTAACAGTAGTCAGATCAGCTCACTAGAGGCCCAGTTGACTGAGTCTCAGAAAGAAAGCCAGGCAGCGCGAAAGATGGCAGAGCAATCTCAAGCAGAAGTCAACTCATTAAAAGAAACAGTCAGCCTCAAAGAGCAGGTATAACTTCATATACATAAGTGAACAAAGAGCAGATATAATTTCATTCACATAAGTGAACAAGAGCAGGTATAACTTCATACACATAAGTGAACAAGAGCAGGTATAACTTCATCATACACATAAGTGAACAAAGAGGTATAATTTCATTCACATAAGTGAACAAGAACAGGTATAACTTCACACACATAAGTGAACAAAGAGTAGATATAATTTCATACACATAAGTGAACAAAGAGTAGATATAATTTCATTCACATAAGTGAACAAGAGCAGGTATAACTTCATACACATAAGTGAACAAAGAGTAGATATAATTTCATTCACATAAGTGAACAAGAGCAGGTATAACTTCATACACATATATATAGTTCGTCCATCGTGGTTCGATGATGACCACTTTGTCATCCAGGGGGCTGAGGGCTTTGCACTGGGGTTTTATGCCTCCTCATGTGGCTGGTGAGACCTATGTGAGCCCGGAATGTTCGGCCGCACACTGGGCAGGTTATTCCAGCTGGAGCTAGTGTCGTTTGCCTTGCTTTTCTTTTCTGGCGTTTTTCTTCTGCCAGCGTTGTTCTTTTTTCCTCAGCAACCTGTGCGCCAGTTTTCACAGCGTGACGCCATGATGCTCTGTCATGTGCCTCTGTCTCCCAGGTGCCTGGGTCTATGCTGAACGCCTTCAGAGAAGCTTTGAGGGTGTCCCTGAAGCACTTTCTTTGGCCACCTTGCGAGGGCTTTCCTTCGCTTAGTTGGCCATACAAGAGTCGTTTAGGGATGCAGTGGTCTTCCATTCTGTAGACGTGACCTGCCCATCGCAGCTGGGACTGCATCAGGATTGTGTGGATGCTTTGCGGACACGCTCTTCGAAGAACTTCTGTATCTGGTATTTTGTCTTGCCATTTGCCATTTAGTATTTTTCTCAGACATGTCATGTGGAAGTGGTTCAGTTTCTTTGCATGTTTACTGTACACTGTCCATGTTTCTGAGGCATAGAGCAATGTAGGGAGGATGACAGCTCTATAGACCCCTAGCTTTGTGTTTGTGGTGATACCACGTCTGTTCCAGACAGTTTTAGACAGTCTGCCATAGGATGCACTGGCCTTGGCGATACGCAGGTCTATTTCACTATCGATTTTTCCATTTCTGGAGAGTGTGCTGCCAGGATATGTGAATTTGTCCACTGCGTTTATATCCTGTCCATTTATAGTGATGCTTGGATCCGAGTAGGCTTTCCCAGGAGCAGGTAGATATAAGACTTCCATACACATAAATGAACAAAGAGTAGATATAATTTCATACACATAAGTGAACAAAGAGCAGGTATAACTTCATACACATAAGTGAACAAAAAGTAGATATAATTTCATACACATACATGAACAAGAGCAGGTATAACTTCACACACATAAGTGAACAAGGAGTAGATATAATTTCATACACATAAGTGAACAAAGAGTAGATATAACTTCATACACATAAGTGAACAAGAGCAGGTATAACTTCACACACATAAGTGAACAAAGAGCAGGTATAACTTCATACACATAAGTGAACAAAGAGTAGATATAATTTCATACACATACATGAACAAGAGCAGGTATAACTTCACACACATAAGTGAACAAAGAGCAGGTATAACTTCATACACATAAGTGATATTTACTTCTGCTTTGAAGCATTTATTTTTACTTTTTTTTCCCCCAAGAAATAAACATTTTATTTATGTTATTTAGAAAAAACACTAAATGCAAATTCAGCCAATTTCTTATTAGTCCATTTTTTTTTAAATAACAGTATTTTTAATAACTATACTATTATTGTGAACTAAAAAATATAAGAATATTTGAAAGCATGATTATACAGTTTTTACATTTTTACCCACAGGAAATGCTGCGTACCCAAGAGGAGAATGCACGCTTCAGGGAAGAGAACAAAGTTTTAGCTCGTACACAGGAAGAAAGCTCACGCTTGAGAGATGAGAACAGAGATCTGATCCAAAAGAATCAAGATGGAGACAAGAAGTTAGGCCAGTCAAGACAAGTTTTGCAGCAAGCTAGATCAAAGATGATGATACAAAAATCCCAAATGGAAAAACTGGAGAACGAGAACAAAGAACTTAAAGCTGCTATAGCTGATTTGCAGGGCACAACTGGAAGTGGTAGGGCATATATTTACTACTGTTTTAAAGTTAGTATTAAAGGGAATGACTGGTCATGGATGTATTCCAAAATAATTTTCTTTCTACATCGTGTAGATGCTGGTGAAACACTCAGAGCACAGTATGAGACCAGACTCTCTAACCTCCAGAGGGAAGTGGATGAGCTGAGAAGTGCTGCTAGTTCATCAGAAGCACAATTGGAAAGGTTACAGTCAGAGAACATTGAATTAGTCACCAAGGTACTTGTATAAATAGGACATTCTGTGAGATAATAGAAAGTATTTAAAAGTAGTCAAATAATGCAGGTATCCTAACAAAGACTAATAATTAAATTTCTACAAGCACATTAAAGCATTTTAAAGGTTATGATTTAAGTAGTTACAGATTTTTGGTCCTACCATTTTTAAACTACTCAGTTTTATAATTTTAGGTCTTAATTTGGTTTTCTAGATTTATAAATAATGCCACTCTTTCCATGGAAGACCCTGCCTTATTGATAAAGAATACAATATTGTGCAACATTGTGAAACTTTTTTATTTGTTTAACAGACCCAACAGTTGACACGACAACTTGATGCCGCCCAACACAAGATTTCTCCTCCACAGCAAACTGTGCCAGCAAGACCAGCTAGTTCCGTTGGACCTAGGTATGTACAGTTAGCAATGACCTTCTTTTTTTTAGCTCAAAATGCAAAATGAAACACCTTCCTTTAGTGAGAAATAACCCTGGGTTAATCAGTTGTCTGAGAATAAGTCCTTTTTTAGTTAGGGACCTTTTTAATGCATTTCTTTTTTTTAGTGCTTGGTTGTTTGGGGTAGAGAATTAAAAGTAAGACTTTGGGATCCATAGGGCAGATGATGTAAAAATCATCTGTTTCTGTAGCACACCGCATAGTTAACAAGGTTGCCATGTAGCCAGCATCTTTACTTTTCCCCAACTTATGTCAGGTACCCATTAGAATTGGGTGGACTCAGGGGCACCCTAAAAATCCCAATGAGATTCAAACCCGACATCCCTTGGTTCATAAGACAAATGCTTTATCAGACAGCCACCACATCCCCATTTGGAGTCTAGTTCCATAGCATTGTTTAATATAGGTGGTGTTTAGTAAGGATATGTATAGAATTGGTGGCTTCAAATCTCATTGTAATAGTAATCTTTTAAAATTCAATTTGTATTACCATTCTGTAGCAACACCTCTTCCATTGATGCTCCCAAGACAGCTAATATCAAACCTATGGCTACAGGGCCGTCCACTTCCAGACAGACTGTTGCCATTACTTCTCATAGTCCTGCAGCAGTCAAAGCCACAGCAAGTATTCGTCCCATGGCCATCTCACCCACCACGCCATCTCTGCCCATGTCTGGTACTCCCCCAACTGCTACAGTGATGCCAACAACGGCCAATCAACATGATTCTTCTGAAGGTAATTAGTTTCAGGTTATCTACATTCTATACATAGTGCCTTGTAGCAAAATATTGACATTAAACTTAGCTTAATAAATGTACTCTAGTGTCTTGAAGCAAGCTACAGACATTTAACCTAGTGCAATAAATGTACTTAAGATAAATTGTTAGTAAAAAAAAAAATGGACAGGCTGGATCTAACAATGTGATCTCAGGAAACTTAAACATAATAAATGTGCCTTTAATTAGATTTATATTTCCAGTTAAGATTTTGCTTTGTATTTAAACATTTTTATTCAACCTAGATTGTATAAGAAACTTTGTAAAGTTAAGTAGATTGAAGCCTCCAATAATAACCTCAATTCTTCAATTCTTACCACAAGTTCTACCACTCTGCATCACTTTAGAAATGCTTTATAGTTCAATTGTGAAACTTGTTTTATACTTAGTATTATTTTATGGATCAGATAACCTTCCAGGTCCCTCTGGCACACAGTCTAACATCCCATCATCCCGTATTCAAATTGTTGAACCTCAAGTAGTGACAGACAGAAACCAGGACAATACAGGTAAATTCAGAAATTAGATAGGATCTTTTCTAAATGGGAATATGAGATTGTAGCATTTATTTCTCTGTAAGTTATTTACAAAATTACTCAAAATGTAAAAGTATTAAGTGGAAATGTAGTTGTTGGCCATCAGATTGACTGTTAACCAACGAATCTTAAGAACAAAAGGAAGTCACTCTGCAATATCTTTGATTCTGAAACTATGATTTTATACATTTTGTTTAAAGAAGGGAATAGATATCCTTGGTTAAACAGTTGATAGATACCAGAGCATTATTTCTAGTTGCTTATATTCTTAAGTATTAAATGTGTTTCCAATTATCATTTTTAAAAAGTATTTGATGTTTTCTGGTACTAAAGGTAGAGGCTAAAATTTCATTACTTGTGTAAAATTATTACCTTTAGAAGTTAATATTTATAATCTTGTTATCACTTTGATTAAAAAAGAATAGTAAAATTGAAAAAAAAAGTAAAGTAATCCTTTCAGATCTTGCGATCTATAAGACAGATAATGTAAAGGTTATCTGTTTCTATAGCCAATGACAAATGAGGGTGTCATGTGGCCAGCACAATAACCAAAGCAGGATTGATGGAATCAAAAATGTTTCTTATTGCTCACAGGTCAGTCTGACATGTCTGAAGATGGAGCCACCAACCAGGCTGTCGTTACCCCAAGCCTCCAGGAACCAGTTCCTCAGGTTGCCAGTGTTACTGCTCACATAGCCTCCACATCCTCTTCCAGTGAAGGTGTACAACCTCCACATACACAGCACACCACTGGCGTGGCATTGGGCAAGCGTAACAGAGATGATGACAGGTAGAGCATTAGAATTCAATGTGTTCATAGAGCAATGTCAAAATATTTAAACATTCACATTTTGTTGATTGCTGCTTTCTATGTTTATATTCTCAGCTATCACACAGAAGAGGCCGACTCTAAAAGATCAAGAATAACAACTCAACAGGTAAGATAAGTACACAAGATATGTTTGGATCAGTTACTAGGCAAGTTATTATCTATACTGGCTTTAACATAACTCTGCTACAAAAGCAAATGCTATTGCTAATCAGATAGTTGTTCTAATTCTAAGTGATTTCTTTAAATTGGAAATGCTTGAGGACTTTCTCAGAGAGAAAAATTAACTAATAAATACTACTAAATCATTATCTGTATTTTATAGAGAAAACTGAAACTTTAAAATAAACACCTCATGATTTTGTCTGATTAGGAACATTCTATCCCCACCATAACAGTCATTGATGAGAACCAGCAGGTGGTCACACAGATTCAGCCATCTAGTGGTCACACACATGGGCAAGTTAGGTCAGGGGGGATAAGTCAGGCTGCAGCAGCGACTGTCCGTCCTGTAGAACCTAGCAAGGTGAGTCATGTGAGTTTTAATTTTGAAATTTGAGGGGAAAAATGTTAAATAGAATACAGGATTAGCTTTAGTTTCTAAGTTTTAGATGTTCGTAATATTGATACAAGACTTAGCTTTCTCAATCACTGTTGTCAACCTTCTGTTGTCAAAAGACTAGACTTAATCTCCTTATATTTAAGAATTTTTTTGATCAATACAACCTAAAGTGACAGTCTCTCTTGTAACTGACACTTTCAAACATTTTGTTATTGCTCTCACAAGAGCCATTCAGTTTTTTTATTTCTTCTTCTCTCTTTGTACATACCCAGCCCAGCATTCTCAAAATAATCACTTAAATCTAAGGCCCAATCAAATGGCCACGTGATGTTTATTTTAACACTAGCTATACTACAGATCTTCATGTATTTGTCTGGGCTCTTTTGCATAACAATTTCAAGTCTGAGAATGGCAAATATGTACACAGAACAAAAAATGTGTATATATTAAGTTTGTCATAGTCAGACCTCATTACGGCTCAACAATCCTTTGGAAACAGGGAAGCTGTTTTTTAAAAATACAATTAATTTATCAATTATTTAGTAGTATTTATGACCAATTGAACTTCTTTTGTTGTTTTTAAATATTTTTTTTATAAACTTCACTACAGAGTCAAGAGCAGACTGAAACACAGAAAGATGACATGCAGGTAAGTGATGAATTACATTATCCTGTACCCTAAATCTGTCTTAGCAAATGTTATTTAGGGTTTTCTTGAGTTTAAAAAAAAAAATTAAAAATTTTAAAAAATTCTATTTATGTTAAAAAGTGATTAAAGTAGGTTTAGACGAAGTCACAAGCCTTTACTTTAACTTTATATTCATTTAAGCTAATAATAGAATTACATTTAGTAACATTAACCAATTTTGAATACCCCAAAAATATTTTTCATATTGCACAAAGGTTGTTTGAATTAAATATATGTATATCTGCTGATTTTCTTTACAAAAAATATTCTGTCCTGACTTTGGTAGATGACAAGAGCTAATAGTTGCATGATATTTAAATTGAATATTTCACCTAGAGCCATTGATTTGGAATCAAATGTTCAATTTCATTTATTAAGTTCATTAATAATTAAGATAGAATATAATGTTGTTTTTTGTTTGTTTTTGTTTTTTTTTTGCATCAAGTAAAAAAATCAACCTATGATGACTTTTTAAATGTTCACTGAAGTTATTACATAACTGAGATTAGTAACTTCAATGTAGATAATCTAAATGTGTCAGTTTAGGCTCATGATATCCACCTATGACATGCAGTGATAGCTACAATTTTTATTATTGTGACATCAACAAAAGTACATTTGATAGTTTGATAATGTGTAACATTTCTATTTCTGATCAGGCTGAAGCTGCCCCTGCTGCCTCAGATGATGTCATCATGGTACTTAGTGATGAGGAAGATCAAAGGGTAAACCTTAGTTCATGGGCACACTGGATGTCATATATAAAATGTTGCTATTTGTGGCTCAGTTAAACAAAACAGTAACAATAAAAAAATTATAAAAAAAAACAAATTTTTTTTAAATAGTTGGAATGTTTTCTATTTCAATTTAGAAAGGAAAGTTTTTCACTTCTCTAATGCTAACAATTAAATATTGCTTTCTTATATCTGCTTTGTTTGTCTTACTCATTGTAGCTCTCACTTTCTTGTCAGGTGGACAGCACAGAGCAGCTTGGTGATGAGGACGAAGAAGACTATGAAGATGATGATGACGATGAAGACGACGAGGAAGAAGATGACATTGATGAAGAGCCAGAATGTGATGATGTTGTTATTATTGGTAGGACTTTTTTTTTTTTAATTTACATTCCACTGGATGTTTTTTTTTTTAATTTATGTTCCACTTGATGTTAAACTGCATTAAGCATCACTTAAAACTAAACAAAAGTTAAAGCCATTCAATTTTGTTTGCTTCTGTTTGCAGACATGGAAGAGACTCAGCAAGCTAACTCTCAACCTACTAGTGCAAGTGGCCCAGCTGCCTCACCTCGACCTCCCCCTCCTCTCCTGCCAATCCCTCATGACAGGTTACCTTCAGTTGGGCGATCACAACAGCTGACACCATTCCTTCTGGCGGTAGGTAGCAATCTATTACATTGTATTGTATATTTATTGTATGCACATTTTTTATGTGAAGAAAGATAATCATTCCTACAAAAAAAACAACTCTAAAATAGCTTTCAGTTGGACCTCTTTTTTTTTTTAATTATAATTACTATTGTGATTAACACATGAATTAATGACAATACATCTTTAGTTCTATTTATTTTGTTCTTTGTAACTGATTAAATCTGAATCTCTCAGTTAACAACTCACTTATGAAGTGTTATTTCCTTGTAATGACAAATGTATAAAAAAAAGAGAAAGATTAAGAGCTACTGATTGCTTTGTTGTTCAGGGACCAGGCAATGTTTTTGAAGATGATGATTGTACAGTACCCAGTACACCAACTTTGTCTCAACCAAGACGTGCTGATGGATTTGCTGAAGCCCTTAAGTAGGACATTATTTTGATCAGATCATTCATTTGTCATTACATGTCTTTTGATTCAATCCAAGTTTTTGTAAACATAGTCATGTAGGAGCTATTCAGGACTTATTTCATATAGTAGATATGTCATTAAGGAATTAATTCTAGCTGCTTAGTGGTAAATTTATTTCCTAAGTGGAGGACTTTTAAGAAAATAAAAACTTCACTACTTGTGGGCTATCACATTGTGGGTGGTTCGGTTCATTGTGCCATTCTTCCCAGGGACCATCCTTTTAGTAGTAGTCTACCTACTGAGTGGTGCTTGGCTTCCAGGTCCCAGGTTCAGATCCTGGTGAAGGCTGGGATTTTTTTTATTTCTGTATCTTTAGGGCACATTTGAGTCGACCCAGCTCTTATGGGTACCTAACATTATTTGGGGAAAAGTAAAGGCAGTTGGTCATTGTGCTGGCCACATGATACCCTCATTAACTGTGGGCCACAGAAACAGATGATCTTTACATCATCTGCCCCATATATCGCAAGGTCTGAAAGGGAAACTTTTTTTTTTACTTTACCTACTTTCTAGACCTTTGAGAACTTCATGGGATCATGTCATCTAGGCTTAGAGAAAAGAAGGAAGAATGAGACCTCTAGACCATTTTTATTGAATGGTTTTCTTAGAGCCATTCAGAAGTAACTGTGCATTCTGAGTGAAAGATTTTGTGGTTGAAGATTGTCTAGGTATTTATCTGTTTCTTACTTTACAGCTGTTATATAAATACATAGATGTTGTTGTTTTTTCTGTCACAGTTCCCCTGCAGTCCCTCAACATTTTGTGTTTGGTTCTGAAGGTGGCAACAACCCTGACCTCGCTCAGCTGGAGTCACAGAGAGGTTAGTACTTGTGCATACAAAGAATGTTGGTTTGGTAGGTGTTAATAGTTTAGATGACTCTCTATCATCTCAGCTGCTAGAATCAACTACACTATATTCTCCTTAGCTCTGGGTGTTGATGACACAAGAATGGACTTGTCCCAGTATGATGAGACAGGAACAAGGAGCATGCCAACCACACCACTGCCTCACCAAGTAACAGGTACGTAGAGAATCCACTAGATGGACTTCCTATTGGTTTTCTCCAACTTTTAATATCCTGAAATCTATTTTTAAGATATTGCTTTAAATATCATTTCATATATATAAACGTTTGGTTGACACTATTTTGTATACAAGCCTATTCTATTCTATATATTCTGTGTGGTTTTTTTTTGTTTTTTTTTTTTAGATCTTGCTCTTTTTGTTACCTTCAAATTTTCTCAATAACAAAAAAAATTCTATTCCCATAATGTTTGTATCTATCATTTCCTATTCCATTATTGACATTTCTATTCTTCCTTTAGCTGCTGAGACAAGTCAAGAAACAGGTGAAACAGTGTCTGAAGGAGTAGACAGGCCTGATGAGACTGCTGGTCAGGAAGTAGTTAGGTAAGTTCACTTAAGTGTGTCTGCATTATGTAGTGGTGAAAAACTTTAGTCTTTAGAGTTTACATGTGAAATTTTAGTCAAACAAGAAGTCTAACTGTTGCTTATCTCTTTAAAATATAGTCCACGCAATCCTAACACTTTTCCAATTAGGTTCAATAAAGTACTTTAAGTCTCTTTTAGTGTTAGGATATTTTGTTAGTTGCTATTAGAATGTGATAATTCCAAGTCTATCTTTGTCTAACAGTACAGTACAGTGTTAGGATATTTTGTTAGTTGCTATTATGTTTGTACAGTACAGTGTTAGGATATATTGTTAATTGCTATTATGTTTGTACAGTACAGCATTAGGATATTTTGTTAGTTGCTATTAGAATGTGATAATTCCAAGTCTATCTTTGTCTAACAGTACAGTACAGTGTTAGGATATTTTGTTAGTTGCTATTATGTTTGTACAGTACAGTGTTAGGATATATTGTTAGTTGCTATTATGTTTGTACAGTACAGTGTTAGGATATATTGTTAATTGCTATTATGTTTGTACAGTACAGCATTAGGATATTTTGTTAGTTGCTATTAGAATGTGATAATTCCAAGTCTATCTTTGTCTAACAGTACAGTACAGTGTTAGGATATTTTGTTAGTTGCTATTATGTTTGTCTTATCTTATCTTATATAATACAGACGTTACTTCAAAAAAGAAGATGATTACGTCCTACGCGTCATGCATTTAGTCATGCATATTAACCAATGACTTAAATTCTGCCAAGTCACTGGTTTTCCTGGCTAGCTCAGGCAACCCATTCCATGCTCTAATAGCACTAGGGAAGAAGGAGTATTTGTACAAATTTGTCCTAGCATATGGGACGAGGAATGTGCCTTTATCTTTGTGTCTTTCAGAGTATTTTATTAAATTTTGTTTTTGTATTTGAAGATTATGGTTCAGTGTTTTATGTATTATTGCTACTTTACTTTTGAGCCTTCTGTCCTGAAGGCTTTCTAAATTTAGTGATTTTACTAAAGGTGTTACTCTAGTCAAATGTGAATATTCGTTTGTTATGAATCGCACTGCTCTATTTTGTGTCTGTACAGTACAGTGTTAGGATATATTGTTAGTTGCTATTATGTTTGTACAGTACAGTGTTAGGATATTTTGTTAGTTGCTATTAGAATGTGATAATTCCAAGTCTATCTTTGTCTAACAGTACAGTACAGTGTTAGGATATTTTGTTAGTTGCTATTATGTTTGTACAGTACAGTGTTAGGATATATTGTTAGTTGCTATTAGAATGTGATAATTCCAAGTCTATCTTTGTCTAACAGTACAGTACAGTGTTAGGATATTTTGTTAGTTGCTATTATGTTTGTACAGTACAGTGTTAGGATATTTTGTTAGTTGCTATTAGAATGTGATAATTCCAAGTCTATCTTTGTCTAACAGTACAGTACAGTGTTAGGATATTTTGTTAGTTGCTATTATGTTTGTACAGTACAGTGTTAGGATATATTGTTAGTTGCTATTAGAATGTGATAATTCCAAGTCTATCTTTGTCTAACAGTACAGTACAGTGTTAGGATATTTTGTTAGTTGCTATTATGTTTGTACAGTACAGTGTTAGGATATATTGTTAGTTGCTATTAGAATGTGATAATTCCAAGTCTATCTTTGTCTAACAGTACAGTACAGTGTTAGGATATTTTGTTAGTTGCTATTAGAACCTGTTAATTCCAAGTCTATGTTTGTCTAACAGTACAGAGACTGGGGAAGCAGAGGAAGATGATGCCTTGTTAGAAGAAGATGGAGGTCACACAGAGGAAGGTAAAAAAAAAAAAAAAAAAAAACTTGCTTGATTTGTGAATTCTTCATTTTTCATGTCAAAGTAGTCTGAACTATTGATGTGATTTCTGAGAAAGGGATGTCAGTGTGAACTAAATCTATGTTCTACTCAAAATGAAATAATCATATATATATATATATTCAGTCACACTTTTTTAAAAATATGAATAAAAAAAAGATTGCTGAACAAGTTCTTTAATTGTGTACTGATTTAACAATTTGTTCACATTGCCAAGAGGGTTGCTGTCCTATGTTAGCTTTGCTGATAAAAATAAATTCTGCTTGAAGATAGAATGCTTTGACTAGAACTATCAAAACAAAAAATTGAGTTTTTCCCATATCTTAGGATAATCAAATCTGTACATGTGCTATGTGATAAGTCACATTTCATGACCAGAAAATTTGTGTGTAACATAATCCAAAATCATCTTCTACATCCTTGATTACTTTTTTTTTTTTAAATCTTTTCTGACAAAAATTTTTTTATATACTTTCAAATTTGATATTTGAATTATTTTCAGATTCCCAAAGTGAAAGTCAAGCAGGAACTAGCAAAGATGAAGGGGAAACAGCCCAGGATAAATCTGATAATGCTGGTATGAAATAGCAGACACCAAACTAGATAATAGGCTAGTTTGGATTAGCTATCTAGAGCTACATCCCAAAACAAAAGCTTTACTATTGCTTTTATATATGCTTGTTCTCTACTTTCTTGAATTTTAGATGCATTGTAGTAATAAATTAAATGAACCATGTGAAATGACAATTGGTTAGCATGAAACACTGCGAAAAGTTTTTAGGACTATTATATGTGGGTATTGTTTATGTATGAATAAGTCTTTCACAATGTTCTAGATTCCAACACTATCTTGATCAATTTATAATTGACTTTAAAATTCAACAATTAAAATATATGCAATATATTTTTCTTGGCTTCAAGGGCTTTTTTTTTTTCTGATTTTAAATTAAGGCTTTTTTCTTTCCAGCCAAACCACAGATTAAAAAGATTGTCTGGGATGCAAGTGAACCAGCTACTTCAACATCGCAACCTAGTTCCTCTGTTGTAGCAACACCTGTTAGTGGAAGCGTCATTCCTTCACATGTATCCCAGACGCCATTGATGCCTCGTCAGCCCCAAAGGCGCGCACAGGGACTGCGCAGTGGAGGACCCACACGTGGTGGCAGAGGTGGAGCTGCCCAGTTCTGGTCTCCAGGAGGTGCTTCTCAGGTTCGAGGAAGCATTCCATTTTCACCAAGAGGAGGCAGAGGCCATAGGGGAGGTGCCTACAGAGGGGTTTGAAGACACAGCCCATAAAAAACTTATTCTTTAGAAAGAAGGAATCAATTTGTCTTTCCATCAATTGAAAAATGTCTCCATTATAGACTTGACATTATAGAAGCTGTTTAATGCAACACCTGACAAGGTCTTTATTTCAATAAATGGACTTGATTCAGCTGCTTGCACATTGGTCCCTGGAGAGAGATTTACTTCAAGTGTCAAGAGATTGAACTTATGCTCAGTTATGCTGGACTTTGATTGATGGGATCAATTGAAGAATCAACATTGCTATAAGAAGAAAGCTTGTTTATCACAATTAAGGATTTTTGTTTTTTCCAGGGACCATAACAAGTCTTGTAATATTTTGTGTTCTCTGAAATGTATTGAATCTTGTGTCCATTATTGTTGCTCATGATAGACACTCACCATCACTTCTTTTTTTTTCCACTAGATGAAAAGTTGTAGAAAACTGAACATAGTTTGAAAGTTGTTTGAGACAGTGAACATATTATGTTCAGTAGAACCTGAGCTGACTAGGAATGTAGACAAACTGAAGACAATTCATTGCTGACTGTGTACTTCACTTATCCTCTGCTGTGAGACTTAGGACCATGTCATAGACTTTATATTTTTGTCATTTTTAACCAAATAAAATGTTCAGATATTGAGTGATCATTGTTATTGCTTTATTTACAGTTTGATATGACCTAAACTTATAAAAAGTGAATCAAATGAAAAAAGGCAATTTTTTTTTTTTTTTAAATCTTAATCTTGTGAAACTATCCAGGCATTATTTCAATTATCTTATGTTAATTAAACATTTTAAATATCTGCCTGGAGCAGAAATAGACAATATACTAAATATTTATCTTTATTATAAAATACTTAATGAAAAGTGCCTTCAACTTATACAAAACCTATACATCTTTCAAAAAAGCAACAGTTCAATATCAGGTTACAAGGACTTATATATAACCTCACTTCCTATGAGAAAGTTGCATTTTACTCACTTACCTATAAAGAAACTGAACAACTGTAATATTCATTTGAAGTAATTACTTACCACATTAAAATAATTTAATTTGTGACTGAATAATTTCAGTAATGATATTTGGTTAACATCTACCAGTATATAGAGTAGAGTCACTATTGCGAAACAGTTTGCAGCTACTTTTAGTTTTCAATTTTTTGCTCCGTAATGGTTAGACCTATGGAAAAACTAAAAGTATCTAGGCATTGCCCATCCATTTTCCGATAAAAATAGACGCTTTGTTTAGTTTTTCAACAGATATTTAAATTTTACATTCAATTCGACTGAGATATGGGTAGTCACAATTACGGAACAGGATTTTTTAAGAAGTCACAATTGCGGAACAGGGTAAAAATGTCGGAACAAAGCCTATATTTTATTAGTCTAATACTTGAACTCCTTATCCTTTACATTAATTTTATTTTCATTAAAGCTAAAGACACACATTGTCACTTTTTGATTCTTTACCTCTTCTTTAATTGTAATTGACATCATACTACTCTGATTTTCCTTACAAGGTTTTTTTCCCACTATTCTTTAATTCTTTTTTGTTATATTAATATTATATATAGGCCTATATAATAGGGTATTATGATTTTTTCTTTTTTCTGGACGTCTGGTAATCATAAATTATATATATGTAATATTATTCTCTAAATGTTTTTAAATTTATGTATACTAATACAAACTCATATTTAAATTCCGATACCTAAATCACTATGTAAATATTAAGCTAAATGACAGTGAATGCGCAGGTCAAATAACATCTATAGTGTTCCACAATTGTGACTATCTTTAAAAAGGTAAAAACAGGATAAACACCTCCTAATTTTTAAAAAATTGAATTCCTGGTAGATAGCTATGAAATTAAGCTTTTTCTCATCCATTTATAAACCGAAAAATATGTGTATCATGCAGGTGATGTGTCATTATCATTTTTAAAAAGCCTTAAGCCATGGCCTATGCGGTTCTCCTGGTACGTGAAAAATAATGGACGATTCCACACCTGTCAACTTTAACCTGGAGTCAAAATTAATTTTCTGCTGTGAAAGGAAAACCCTTATATTGGAAATGTAGAGAAATGGACCATGCGCAGTACCATTACAGTAGTTTAGCAGAACATTTCAAAATAAAGTAGATTTTAACTAATTTCAATGAGCTGTTCCGCAAACATGCCTGCTCCGCAATAGTGACTTTACTATACATTGGAACCCATTTTGCTCTTAAATTAAGGCACTACGCTAAGGATTTGTATGTTCATTCTTAGATACTTCCAGAACTGTTTAAGTCATGAAGTTGTAATACTACAATTTGTGGAGTTTAGTCTTAAGGGATGTGTGTGTTTGTTATTTTTAAGTAAGGTCATCAATATAAACACATTTTTGTTTAAGATAAAATGTTTATTGTGAATTTGAACTCTCAAATAGTAAATACAGATAATTCATTCAATCTTAGAAAATGCATTTTTTTAAAAATTAAACAAATGCATTTTAAATTAAAAAGAAAACGCGTCAACATTCATTGTTCCACACATTCACAGAAGAGTATAATTGTAAAGAATCATATTATAAAAATTCTCCCATCAGAAGTTTAAATAAAAGTATTAAAGATAAGTATAACAAATAGAAGCACCAGTTAAAAAAAACCACAAACTATATATATTTTTAGAAATTGTTCTCAATTTGTGAATTTGTTTCTTTAGCTAAATATCAAATAAAATTATATTTCTATATCTTAATCATTAACAATTAAAATGCTCTGTTATTTGAATATACAAACTACTTGCAGTTTAATAAAAAAGCAAAAATCTGATTTATAGTTTGTGGTTTTTCTATTTCACAGCCTCAGAAAAAAAACAACTAACACATAGATTGGTCCAAAGAAAAAAAAAAAAGATTCAAAATAAAAAAACTGGAATTAATGCAACACCTGAGTGTGCAATCAGAAAAATAAAACAAAGTGAACACTAAAAACATGAGCACAAGGTATTGGCTGTGGAGGGACACATGTCATCACCTGGTATAAAAAGGTCAAGGTGTTCTTAATGTAACATAAGTCCTTCCTGAGCACTTCCAAAATGAGCTAATATTTCTTTGAAAGTACTCACACTTAGTGGTCCAATTATATATCTCTGATATTTCAAGTACTCTTGTGAGTGGTGCAAATTATTTGATATTTTTTTCACTGTCATATAACACTGTGCACATGATATGTCATTCAATATATGAGTCCCAATCTGATTCCAAATGTATTTCTTTCTCATATAAGGAATGATTATTAAGATTAGGATGCAAACAAAATTGCTTTTATTTATTTCATCTATTCTAGACTATTTCTATTTCCACTACAGTCACCTTCCCAAGATTGATGAAAATACTCTTAGCAAAATACTTTGCCTAATGTAGTCTATCAAAATGATGGCTTTAATTTTATTACTTTCATTGATCCAATTGAAAAGGAATGCTATACATTTATATACATTAAATATCTTTTCTATGTATTGGCTTTACAAAATGAGCATGTCACACAAAACAGATTCAATAAATCTATGAAACCTCCACAGTAAAAGAGTAGTACAGTAATCAAATTGAATTGAACAAAATCTGAGCTCCACAAACTGTTAGCTGAAAATGGCAACAAATATAATCAAATATTTTTTTTAAAAAGCCTAATATTTATACATGAAGCAATATTTTACTGATACATTTTTAGCCTTCATTTCTATTTGAATCATCACGGTCATCAGACATGAAAATGAAGATATACAAATAAATACAAACTATTATTTTAAAATTCTAAAACAGAAATTTAGGAATTGTCAACTCATAATTGCTGAAATATATCTAGTATAAATTACATATTATATAAATAAAAATATAGGAAAAATACAATAACTATTTATGGTTTTCCCATTTAACATTCATTGAGACATGGCAGGCTTTATTTTTTTTCACTATGCAATCTGAACGAAAATCATTCTTTTATATTTTTTTAAGTCTAGAAAAGACAAACTCTGAAAATTAATTACAAATTTGTAAATTAATCTTTTAATCAAAGTCTACTGCTGAAATTTAGCCAAAACGGGAAAGGGGGAGGGGGGCATCTGTAAAAAAAAGCTATCAATATAAGAAAACATGTTCAAGAAATGTTCCAGAATATGTTGACAGGTATTTCTGTCCTTGGTCCATTCACAATGAATTGAATGACTTGTATACAAACTTGATTTCTCATTGCACAGAGTAAATGGATGGCTCAAGTTATGATTTACCAGCTTCCTTTCTCCCACTACACTACCAGGATGGGAGGACATGCAACAAGCAACATTCCAAATCATTTTATTAATACATGTCTTATATAGGTCAGGTGTCAAACAAAAGTCATGGTCATAAGAAGAAAATATTTTTACAAAAATGTTTTTTTGTTCACCTCAGTCAATAAATATAGGATAAACAATCTTCAAAATAAATTACAGTAAATACATGAAAGCAAAACAAATATGAACTGGTGTCAGTGTAAATATCTAAATCTATACAACATATGTAAACTGAATCACTTACATAGAAAGATGTATACAGTATATATAAGCTCAATCACTTACAGTTCTATATATCTATACAAACTGTTTACAAAATATTTACATTAAAAACAAAAGTTCTGTTGGTCATAAGGGAGGATGGGAATGGGAGGAGAGTGCACTGAAATGTTTTCAATACTATGATTTCACCCTGATAGTTGAGCAGTAAGCCTAACACACAAATACTTCTCATTTAACAAGGACAAATCATTGGAACATCCACATACAAAAAAAAAGGAGAGAGAGAGAGAGCTTATCATTCTTAAAAATAGAATTTTTAAAACATCTATCAGTTCATAAAAAATATGACGAATTAATGCACAGAAAATATATTTACAGTAGCACCTGGGCTAACAAGAAGTTTATTTTAAGCTCATTATTTGTTGACTGAGCATCAAGTGACTTAACAGTCTAGCAGTAGAAGAAGTCAAAATAATCAAATAGACTATGCTCAATTCACAATACTGATGCTTAGTAAAAAGAAAACTATTGTATGCATATTGTTAATGTAGCAGTGGTGTTGTCTTTTAAAAGTGACTTAAGTTTGTAATTTGTTTGTTAATAGTTTGAGCTAAAATTGTTGTTAATTTATTATTACTACATATTACTAGTGCTGAAAAGGGAGGTAAAGCAACCCTTTCAGACCTTGCCATCCATAGGGGCAGATGATATAGAGCTCATCAGCTTCTATGGCTGATGGTTATCGAGGGTGACGTATGGCCAGCAAAATTACCAACAGTCTTTACTTCTCCTACACGTATGTCAGGTACCCATTCAAGTTGGGTGGACTCAGGAGTGTATTGAAACTCTAGAATCAAGTCCCGAGATTCAAACTCAAGATCCCTAGGTTCAGAAGTCAAGTGCTTTACCACTCAACCACTACACCTCCATAATATTATAAAGTACCCCTTTCAGACCTTGCAATCTATAGGGCAGATGATGTAAAGGTCACCTGTTTCTATGGCCAACAGTCAAGGAGCAGGGTGTCATGCAGCCAGCACAACGACCAACTGCCTTTACTTTTCCCAACTAAAGTCAGGTACCCATTAAAGTTTGGTGGACTCCGAAGTGTCCTAAAAATCAGAGATTTGAACCCGGGACTTCTCAGTTCTGAAGCCAAGCACTTTACCACTCAGCCACCAAGCACCCTATTATTATTATAAGCAGACAAACAAATTCTTTTATTGCTAGTTGGTTGGATAGCATGAATAGTGAAGAATAATGATTTTAAGGATTAAGGTTGTTTCCTAAAAAAATGTTTCACTATTTGTATTTATTGTTTTCTCAGTTTCAACACTTTGTTTTTCAGAGCTCTACACTATTTCAGTAGCCTTCATAAGCATATATGATAGATGCCAGGAACAATATCTACTATTTCAAAAATAAGCAATGGTGGCAGAAATAAGATACACTTAAGGGGTAATGTTTATGTGAAAATAAATCTAGCATCAAGTTAAAGGCACACTTTGATGAATAGTTGGATCACGAGGATGCAAATCAAGAAAAGGACAAGATCTAAGAATAGAACAGAAGGGCATACATTTCCTAAGTGACGTATTTTACTACAAGGCCATTACTGCATCTAATCTTACAAAGAGAAAGGCTTATCTGGAAAAAAAAATAAAACTGCATCTTTGTTAGCCGAAGTGCTGATAGACAAGCATATCCAAATATCAAATATACTTTTACAGCAAGTAAGTTTGCCATAAATACTTTTGAGTTAACAAGTAACATCTAGAACTAGAACATTGAGCATCAAGAGTTTGAACCAACAAAACAAAACATGAACACAAATAAATATATGGCAGAGAAGAAACAGTCAAGAAAACAAAATATCTTTTAAAAAAATGGGTGGAAAAGTGATACAAAAATATCTTCATTATGATATACACTGTTGGCAAAGATGGAGGCACTTTGAACAAGTTGCTGCACTCCTTATGTTGTGCAAGCAGTAAACCAACAAAAAACATAAGTCCTAGTGGATCAAGATTTACACTTCAAAAGTTTTTAATGTTAACTTATACTGCAACTTTTACACAATTTGATAAAATTGTGGTGTTGTTTTTTTTTAAGATTTCAATGCAAAGAAATTTTTTCCATGGTTTTAAGATTTACTGACCAAAACTAATGAGCCGAAAATAAATTAATACAATTTCAAACAAGATATTGTCATCAAACATCTAACTGTACAATATTTAAATTCATTCATTATATATATATCTCAAAACACAACCTTACATAAAGAAATGCTGTCAAGAGATCAGTCAATAATAGAATTCAAATCTTGAACAAACAAAAAAAAAACAATACAAAAATTTACCCAATTGGAAATAACTGGAAGCACTGTTACCATTATGGGTTAACAGATTTATAGTCTCACTGATACCAGAAGTTCTATAAAACCTCTTCCCCCAGCATCATCTCTAAAACATCCAAAGCTAAGCTGGAACAGGAGCGAGCTGTTCAATGACTTATTAACAAGTCCAACTGCCATTATATCAAATATTTGTAAGTCAACAAAACCAAGAGAAATGTATTTATGTTGATAGGATATTTTATCCAAAACAAAAAAAAAAAAAAAGGAACGCAGTACATTTTTATGATGAAAACATAACATAAAGTTTCTTAACAAAAATCTGACATGAAACCCTTTCCAAAACCTGATAATCACTGTTTTATATTCTAGTCATTTCAATAATACAGACTGAAGTGGATTCTTAGCTTTATAGAAATATTTTTGACTATAAAAGATGAAAGATAAAATTATTTTTTTTAATTAGATTTTTTTTTAAAATTAGATTTTTGAAATAAGACTTTAACAAGCTTTTTATGTCAATTCAATATTTCCTTTATGCTCAAGAAAAGTCCATTGTTAAACACTATCTGACAGAAGACCTATTCAGAATAGTTAAAAACCAGAGAGAAAAAAACAAAACATGTCAATGAGAGCAAACTATTCAAAGAAATTTGTTTCTGACCTCTAAGATATGGATGAGATCCACTGGCTTGCATTACTTTAAATGAGATACAAGAAATGTTCTTGGGGTCCTGATGTTGGCTAACAGAACTTTACTACTTACAAATCTCAGAAAAGTGGTTTGAATATGAAAAATCTTAAGGAAACATTTATATAGTGGTTATGTGAACCATTATCAAGAGCAGGGAGATAATATTTTAAAAGAACCATGTCAACTGGAAATGATCAATGCAGGCTAAAAGGCAATACAGAGCTTTTATAGACTTGGTATATTATGCTCAGAAAAAAAAAAACAAAGAATGGATGAAACCACTGAACTGTACCACAAACAACTTACCCAATGCTTTCCTGATAATATTGTGCATTATGACCTAGACCTACAGGTTAAAAAGTTGAAACAATTTGAATTTCTTTGCCTTGCACAGAGCTTGAAGACACTGGAAAATGTGTTTTACATCATAAAATGTCCTCTCATATGCAAAATTTAGTTAAGAGTTTGCCATTGTCTGTAAGACAAAGAACCTTTTAGGCCACATATATTTTATACAAAACATCTAAAATGCTGAAGCTACTTTGTGCAATGTCTGCTTCTGTTATCTTACAGAGGACTTGGAGAAATTTGTATAATGAGATCAACACAATGTTCTGAGGAAATAGGAGATATCATCACTCAACATTACAAACTTTGTTTTTTAAACTCATTGAATACTTCTAGTAGAGTGCTGAGCCCTAGTAGAAAACCATGGTCTGGTCCAATGTGTCTCACTGAGTCCTTTTCAAACCCATCATACGTTGCATGAGCAAAGTCAACAATGCGTGCCTTCACTAAATCATTCACAGAGTTTGCATTACTCGTCTGTTGTGGTGGCACCTCTGGGACATTGTTGTTCATGCTATTTGGATCCACAGAGTCTCCCACCGCATTATTTTCAATTTCACCATCGTAAATGATAACCAGAGAGCAAGAGTAAAAACGATAACCTTCTAATGTCCGAATCACAGCTTCCAGCTTCTGAAGCTGAGAGATGATTGGATCAACCAAATCAAAGCGGTATTCTTCTCCATTGTGAAGAAAGTTGATGATCTCATTCTTCAGTTCATCGTCTCCGATCTGTCTACCATAAAACTTGTCTTTCTTTTCATACGTTTGTTCTCGAATCAGGTAACGCTGAAATCAAAAATTGTTTTGAGAAGCTATGAGTTTGACAAAATTTATTTACAGCAATTTCTACAGTTTATTTCAGGCCATGATTATAAAGTTTAAAATTTGTTTTTTTAGTGGCATTGTCTACAGATTTGAGAAGTTAGGTCAGAGTGGTTGAAAACTGCATAAAACTGCATAATTGCAGTAGTAGTAATTGCTGCATAACTTTCTTTTAACTTTAAAAGAAAATTAAGGGCTGGTATATTTTCTGATTTCATATCCTGTTCCATGGAGGAATTTATTTGTAAGGGTACAAATCTCTCAAGAACCAATTGGCAGCATGTATTAAGGACCATAATGTATTTAAAGATTACTCCAATTTATTTTAACCAGGATTGTAGAATAATTTTTAAAAATTTTTGCATCCAAATTTATAAATATAAAATAAAATGTTTATCAATTCTTGCATATCCACCAGAAGAGCTTTACAGTCAGAACAAGATCAATATTAAACATGAAAAACATTAAAAAAATAATTAAAAAAAACAAAAAAACAAAGCTTATGTTAAGTGTAATTGTATCAATTAGTTCAGATCAGTCATATAATTAAATTTGAAATAACATATAGACTAACAATAATAATTCTGTCTGATTAGAAATATTTTTACCAATTAGTAGAGCTTTTAGCTCTCTCAATGTGCTATGATCTTATCACTTGTCTGGACCAGTCGGGAAAGGAGGCCAAGGGGGGGGGGGGGGGGGGGGGGGGAGGGGAGTACCTGGGTCAATGGATCACTTTTTAAATTATTTTTTTTTTAAAGTTGTATGACTTGAATTCAAATCAAGGGCTCAAGCCTCCACAAGGGGACTAGTTCAACTTATACCACAACATCTTTCAAGTACAATTTCTTTCCCTTGTTTGATACCAAAGAAAATAATAAACAACAGTTACTTAATTAATTGATTAATTTTGTTTTTTAATTGATTCTTGTTTTGTTGGTACATAAAATAATTGTGCAAAATTCAACTTGAACCATAATTGGGTGTGGGAGAAATAAGGTGTACAAACTTTTTAACAGACAGACAGTGATTTGATAATAAGCTTTGTAAAAAAAAAAAAAAGTGTCCTTACTTTCATTCCACACAGTCTAAGTCCTAGAGAGTGAGAGGTTGTATTTAAACATTTTTGAGTTTGATAATCCACTTTTTCCTGTGGGGCATCATCTCCGTGTTGCCTGACTCCAACTTTCAGGTCAAGTATGCACGGTTGTCTATAGGGATACATTAAGTCTTCAAGTTTCATGAATTCTGATATTTCACTTAAGGAAAACAATTATGACTTTCATGAGTACTGACTTATAGATAAGAAACCAATAAACAACAGCTAAACATGGTTAGTATGATCCACATTGGAGAACTCACTAAAATTAAATACATTTACTGTGGAAACTAAGTCTGACTGTGATTTTGAAGTGAATTAGCTTTTAGAGGATTGACTGAATGTTTGTTAAAAAGTGAATTAGCTATTAGAGGCTTATCTGTTCTTTAATAAGTACAATTTATTTGAAACCATTACTGAAACTTGGGTAAGGAGAGGGTAAGTTTCAGGAGAATAGATATCAGATTATTTGGCAGCTAGATACAAAGTACAAACACTAAGAAATCAGAGCAAGGCTTGTGAACAAAACAAGTACAGAAAGACAAGATGTAGTGAATGATTTCCAGAGGACACTATTCTGAATGAATTAAATGCACAGATTGACAGGTTTTCTTTACGCTAAAGACAAACAAGATAAACTGTGAAAATGTACACAATGCAAAGCAATAAGTAATGCTAATGAGTGATAATGAAGTCCTTCATCACTAGATGATAATTTTTGTAATGACATAAATTTAAAAAAAAAGATAATTGCTTCTATAATTCATCTCATTGCTAGATTATTTCATAGGAATGTGATTAGCAACTTGATTGCATTGCTGATGTTACTTTCAGATCGCTTTAGAATTGTTTTCTTACGACAGTTATACACTTGAGAAATCAATGAGAAAGGTCAATTGTATTAATTTAAATGAATTATATTAACAAGAATAATACTATAGTACAAGAGTTTTAGTAAAATCATTAAAAATCTTTACCCTCTCAAAAAAAAAAACTCGGACAGGTGTCTATGAAACATAAGATATTGAAATGTTGTTCCACAAGAATATGGCATAGAATTATGTAGTAGAACTCTAATATATTCTTATGACTGCACTCAAAAAGGATACGATAAATTTCTTCATCTTCATTGTTGTAGATCCTATCAGTTTTTTGGAGAGCTCTGTACCGACTGGGATCAACCTTGAATCCTCTGGTGTTGTGCTGCAAGCTGCCATTCTCTTGACTTGCTTCTCCAATAGATATTTTGACTGGTGTTGTACCTATGTGATTCAAACAAGAGAAGTTTCATCATTTTCCTTGTTGACATGGGCTGGGTATGACTGCATCAATTACATACATTATATTTAAGTGGTTGAAAACAAAAGCATGTCATTTATATGAAAATGTTAAAACTGTTAAAATTCTTATAGTACATTTCAAGCTGGAAGTAGTTGTAAACAATGTATGGAAATAATAATAATAATAACTCAATGATAATATTTGGTGATTCTCTGTGACAACTCAATGATAATATTTGGTGATTCTCTGTGACAACTCAATGATAATATTTGGTGATTCTCTGTGACAACTCAATGATAATATTTGGTGATTCTCTGTGACAACTCAATAATAATATTTGGTGATTCTCTGTGACAACTCAATGATAATATTTGGTGATTCTCTGTGACAACTCAATAATAATATTTGGTGATTCTCTGTGACAACTCAATGATAATATTTGGTGATTCTCTGTGACAACTCAATGATAATATTTGGTGATTCTCTGTGACAACTCAATGATAATATTTGGTGATTCTCTGTGACAACTCAATGATAATATTTGGTGATTCTCTGTGACAACTCAATAATAATATTTGGTGATTCTCTGTGACAACTCAATGATAATATTTGGTGATTCTCTGTGACAACTCAATAATAATATTTGGTGATTCTCTGTGACAACTCAATGATAATATTTGGTGATTCTCTGTGACAACTCAATGATAATATTTGGTGATTCTCTGTGACAACTCAATAATAATATTTGGTGATTCTCTGTGACAACTCAATGATAATATTTGGTGATTCTCTGTGACAACTCAATGATAATATTTGGTGATTCTCTGTGACAACTCAATGATAATATCTGGCGATTCCGTGTACTGTTAAGAATTTATTAATTAACATTTATATGTGCTTGTGTGTGTTGGTGTGTGTATTTTGCTTTAGCATAGACTAATGTGCACACAGGCCTACTTGATATTCCTAATTTCAATGGGCCTGTCTATTGACATACAAAGAATAACCTCAATACAAGGCAAGTTTTTTTTTCTTCTTACTGAAATATTTCTTTTCTGAATCTCAAAGAGTAAAGGAGTCAGTGTCAGTGTAGGATCTCTCCTTATATAGATTTCAATACACCAGAAAATGGATTTACATAGCTCAGCAAGGGAAATAACTGTATGTGTATGGCCTGGGTAAATGGTTCACAGCTTAATCAAGCTGTAGGTCTTAACAGAAAATTATTAGAAGCCCTATTATAACAACATTGTTGGTTGTTTTTTTTTTAAAACAAGAAACTTATGACTCTCGATTAGTGCTGAATTCAAAATTGAATCTAAGCCTCCATTGCACTCTGGAACAATCTGTTCAACTCTATAGCAAAGAAACCAAAAACTACACAGGCTAAATAAATAGGACTACCCTTTCAATGGGCGGGGGGAGAGGGAGTTTAGGAAAGGGAGGTAAACACAGGATTTAATTTCAGTATTCTTCACTGCCCCCTGTAAAAAAAAAAATTCCCCTTTTTGTTTTCCCTTAGAAATATGGAGAATAATATTAGCATTACTAAGTAATAATCATTGACAGGTAACTTTTTTTGTTTTGTTTTTTTAAATTGATAGACCTGGGAAGAACAGCTTATTAGGAGAGAGTCGTTTACTTTTGAATGAGTATGCTTGGTGCTTGGTAAAGTGTATTTTTTAAATATTTCTTATATCGACCTGTATAAAAACAAAACAAAAGATGAAGGATATTATCATAGATCAGTAAAATGGCGGGAAAATGCAGAGTGTGTTCTGCCAGCCAGCAGCCACGTGGAAGAATACATTTCCAGTTATAGAAACTTTGTTTCGTTTATTATGTAGAATTTCCACAATTCATACATTTCAAGCCTGCGTTTTGGAATGAAGGGTAGTTTGTTGTTTTTCAAGCACACGATAGTCGTGTGGCCTGCTTTCTGGCCTAGTGATGACAGGAATGGCACACACACGCACGCACACAGCGTGTGTTGACTGACAGGCTGTCACGTGGAGCCATGAACAGCGCGTGCAAGAAGAGACTCTCCCACATATTACTCACAACTCAAGACTGCGATGATTTCTCTTCAAACAAAGAGAAGTGCACAGTACTTCGTTCAGAAATGGAGTCTGATAAGCATGGTGTATAGATGGATGTGGTCGGAAGTAGTACCGTAAAACTTAGCTTTGATAAGCATGGTGTATAGATGGATGTGGTCGGAAGTAGTACCGTAAAACTTAGCTTTGATAAGCATGGTGTATAGATGGATGTGGTCGGAAGTAGTACCGTAAAACTTAGCTTATTTGAATGTGCATCGCTAGAGTGCCAAGAGAAATCTGGGGCTGATTTAAGAGTATCTTATCTCATTTTTATGATAGATGGCAGATTGAATTAGGCATGTATTGCTTTACCAAATGTCAATCACAAGTAGATCTAGACATGATCTAGATAGTAGAGAGAGAGAGAGAGAGAGAGATTGAGTTAAGTTAGAAATTAGTTACACTCAGCATATATATACGATTTCTTAAACTGTTCTACCCACTTCTTAAGAATACCCATTTTACCCACTTCTAAAGAATACCCATTTTACCCACTTCTAAAGAATACCCATTTTACCCACTTCTAAAGAATACCCATTTTACCCACTTCTAAAGTTGAAACTCTTCCTTCTGTCTGTCAACTATTGTCCAATGAAACAGTAGGGCAACACTAAAAACACGAATGGTGACGTCTGCGGAGCTTCACATTTTAACTTAGTCATTGCTGCCACCTCGAAGATCAAGCATTGGTTGGACTAAATGTCATTCGATTATCGGCTACGACCGAGACTAAAAGAATAGGCTACCTTTTTTTTTTAAGTCAATGGAAACCTCTAGCCCTGGGTAAATTAATTATGCTTGAAGTCTTATACTGACAGAAACCCATCGATTGAAAATCTTATAAAATATTTTTTTTTTAACTTTCCCGACTTTTGGAACTCATCGTAAAAGATGTAAACAAGAAATGAAATGGCTATTATTCAAGTGAATACATTTAAATCTAGATAAGAATTTAGCATTCTACATGCTACAATTGCCAATGGAGGCTACTTAGTTTATACAAATTAGTGTGAGTCCTACACAATTTTACAGATAAGTGAAGTGAATATAAATATGCATTCAGTTGGGGGGGGGGGAGAGAGAGAGAGAGAAAGTAGCCAATTGTGGGTCTATGTATTCATCATTCATCAGCTCAACATTTCTCTTGTATTTATGTTCGGATCAGAACAAGTAAGTGTAAGACAAACATTTTACTGCACCGGTGATTGTTGTCTATTAACTCCCCTTCCACCTCTCTAGAATAGGAGACTACTCGGAGATTTGTAGATACGAACAATTGTGTGAAGAAAAATATGAAGGTTACAAAAGTCCAGGTTTTGTAAGGAACTATGGACAGCTTCGAACAGGCCAACCAGACGTGTGAGAGTTTGAGTTCAGGTTTAAATACCGTTGTGTGCTGTTCCGACTTCACGAGTCACGTCTTGGCACGTAGAAAAGTTATTTCCCTATTAAATATTTGGTAGCAAGAAAGTACACTACATTCAAGTGTCAGTCTTTGGCGTTGTTGAGTTTTCATTCAATGTTGCACAATGTCAAGGTCATTAACGACGCTTTCAAAAAAAAGTATACAAACTACTACTAGCACGAGCTGAAAGGAAGGCTAGTACCATAGTGCGCCTAAACGTAATGCCCCAATAAGTCAAACTAACTGTATCAAGTAATCCATGGCAAGCAAGTTTGTGACTGCATCCCATGGTACACCCAGTTCCACCGTGGGTCTTTAAACAAATGTAACACGGTATGTATATCTACTTAATGGAGTTCATTTCCATTACCCAGATGGTTTGGGGGGGGGGGGGGGGTAAATAATGTACTAAGGCGCATGCATTAGTATGTCAAATACTATACAGATACAGCCACCAACTGACTTTCTCAATGTAGACACCGCTTCAAAGAAAGGGGAGGAGGAAAGAAAGACAATGGAGGATTGAAAGCAGAGGAGATCTGGACAGAAGTGACAGGCGGTCAGTTGGATAGTGGACGAGCAGCCGTATCTACCAGATGGATAATCAACAAGCACAATTTTAAAACAAATATCTAAAAACAACAACAAAAAAAAAAGATTATCTAATGTGAATAACTCCACATTTACAGCCATAATCTCAATAGTAAAGTAAAGTTCCCCTTTCAGACCTTGTGGTCTATAGGGCACAAGATGTAAAGGTCATCTGTTTCTGTGGCCTACGTATAACAAGGGTGACATGTGGCCAGCACACCAACCAACCGTCTTTACTTCTCCCTAACTAATGTCAGGTACCCATTAGAGCTGGGTGGACTCAGCCGAAGATACCGAAACAATCTCAATACTGTACGGATTATTTCCCCTTTTGTGTTTAACACAATTAATTAATTACCACTATTTGTTTTTTTTTTGCAGTTTTTTCTTTTGATTGATGAATGTGTTGTCTTCAAGCTTAAATCATTGTGCAAAGTTTCAAGTGGATCCGAGAAGTGGAAGAAAGAACGGGTTCAAATTCTGTATCAGAGTGCAACCTTTGTAAAAATGAATGGATGGACTCAACAAGAACAAACAGAAAAGGTCTTCTGTTGACTAACGAGCAATTTAGACGCTATATTAGATCACCAAGAAATGAGCAATACTAGACCTATGCAATGCAAGGAAGCTAGAAAAGCGAAAAGATGGTAATTATCAAATGTGGGAGAGGTAAGGTAAGTCCTCTTGACTCCGCCCTTCTGACAAAGCGGTTAACCAATCGATAATGTAATTGTCAGCGGGTTTGGATTACGCAGTCACACACAAAATGGCTGACTCGTGGACAATTATGTGGGTCAAGTAATCCATCAAAATATTTCTGGACTAAGAGATGGGAAAGAGAGAGGGGGCGGGTGAAATAAAGTAGGAAGATTATAGAACGTTTGTTTTTAAATGTTGGGTAAAGCACTACTAGAGTGCTTGACCCCTATCAACTGTACACACACACACACACACACTACATTTACTTGCGTTTTTTCAACATATCCGGAAGTCGGTCCAGAGCGAAGTCTGTTTACTTTTTTTTTAAACCGATAAACTAATGACGTCATTATCCTCGCTTTGACTTGGGAGCACTTGATAGTGGTCACGTTTTGCTCAGGGAAGAGGAGACAACTGTGAACGTTTTCTTAGATTTATATTTTGAAATCCCAAGTGGCCGTTAAAAGCAGACTTTGTATGTCAAAAGTACACTTCACCCTACAACATTTAAAAATATATTTATTCACACGAAGATGCGCAATCACACCTACACGCGCACAACTATCCCAAACCAGTGATCCATAGCTTCTGGTAGCAGACAGCTAGAGACTCCCTGATTACTAAAACAAACAAGGGAGCCTACTAATTCTAGCAAATACTCCACGGATTATAGACGCCCACTTATTCTAGCAGATACTCCACGGATTATTGATGTAGACTGTACCACGTTTTTATTCTGGACTTGTAGAACCACTCAATAGATCCATATAGAGTTAATAACTTCATGAGGATTCAACTTTATGTTGATTCTAAATCTATGTTGTTCATTGAAAAAAGGCTTATTATTTTTTCTTTCAAAATAACTTAACTATATTGTAACAAATTAAACAGGGAAATATACAGCCTTAATTTTTATTAGATCTAACCGTGACTGTCGGACTTACAGACAAACAACACAAAACCTATAGCATCTTTTCATAATCGGTGCCTCTAAAAATGTTTCACAATATGAGGGTGCAACGGCGTATAATAACTTAAAAAATATTTACATTTCCCTGTTTGTTTTTCGGAGTTTAATTTTAAATGTACTCTTAATAACATATAGAAGAAGAAAAAAGATCTAAATCTACATAAGTTGATTAATGTTTCAATCACTTGGTGTTGCCTTTTTATGTTAGTTGTTTTTTTTTTATTATTGTTGGTGACCCGGAAGACGAGCCAGCTCTAGAGCAGACACTGTAATAGTGGCTTGTGTTGTTTGCTCTCTTGACGATGTATTATGTACGTGAGAAGAAGGTGACGGCCTGACATACTTTCTAAAAATAAAACAAGCACATGACAAGCCGAGTTCTCATTCTTTTTTTTTTTTTGAATAGAAGGACTTTGTTCATCAACATACTTAATAGTGTTTTCTTTGAATATGGAGGGGAGAATGTTTGCTTTCGAAGAATGCATCTATTTCTATTATCTCTTTCTATTCATTCTTATCCCTAACAAAATTCAAACCAAACAAATAGACAGATACTTTAGGATTCTAAACTCTTAGTATCATCATCATCATTATCATAAAACTATTTGAGTGAGGGCTTGAGAGGCTTAAATCCTCTCTTGCAAAAGCCCTGGACAGAAACCCTGCTGTCTTGCGTAGTGCATAAATGTCGCCATACAGGTCAAGAATTTTTTGTTTCCCAGACCTGTCGAGACAGAGATCAGCAAGTCTGGGGCAGTCAAACAGAATATGAGGCACGGTTTCCTCTTCACCGCAGCGGGGGCACCGTGAATCAGTTTAGTACTAAGTGTAAATGTATTTATTGGATGAGTGCCTGGTAGTTTAGTGTGCGGACTGTTGTCACGATCAAAGGCGGCCTTAGCAGTGGGCCAGTGACCTGTGTCCTGAGAATAGATTATCTTTATCGTTCCCCACCCCATTCTAACTTCTCTCTATATGTAGTTAGGTCATTTGAACTTCTCTGTATATGTAGTATTTGAACTTCTCTGTATATGTAGTTATGTCATTCTAACTTCTCTCTATATGTAGTATTTGAACTTCTCTGTATATGTAGTTATGTCATTCTAACTTCTCTCTATATGTAGTATTTGAACTTCTCTCTATATGTAGTTATGTCATTCTAACTTCTCTCTATATGTAGTATTTGAACTTCTCTGTATATGTAGTTATGTCATTCTAACTTCTCTCTATATGTAATATTTGAACTTCTCTGTATATGTAGTTATGTCATTCTAACTTCTATGTATATGTAGTTATGTCATTCTAACTTCTCTGTATCTATGTCATTCTAACTTCTCTATATATGTAGTTATGTCATTTGAACTTCTCTGTATATATGTCATTCTAACTTCTCTATATATGTAGTTATGTCATTCGAACTTCTCTGTACATGTAGTTATGTCATTCTAACTTCTCTGTATATGTAATTATGTCTTTTGAACTTCTCTGTACATGTAGTTATGTCATTCTAACTTCTCTGTACATGTAGTTATGTCTTTTGAACTTCTCTGTACATGTAGCTATGTCATTTGAACTTCTCTGTACATGTAGTTATGTCATTCTAACTTCTCTGTATACGTAGTTATGTCTTTTGAACTTCTCTGTATATATAGTTATGTCATTTGAACTTCTCTGTACATGTAGTTATGTCATTCTAACTTCTCTGTATATGTAGTTATGTCATTTGAACTTCTCTGTACATGTAGTTATGTCATTCTAACTTCTCTGTACATGTAGATATGTCATTTGAACTTCTCTGTATATGTAGTTATGTCATTTGAACTTCTCTGTATATGTAGTTATGTCATTTGAACTTCTCTGTACATGTAGTTATGTCATTCTAACTTCTCTGTATATGTAGTTATGTCATTTGAACTTCTCTGTACATGTAGTTATGTCATTCTAACTTCTCTGTACATGTAGTTATGTCTTTTGAACTTCTCTGTACATGTAGCTATGTCATTTGAACTTCTCTGTACATGTAGTTATGTCATTCTAACTTCTCTGTATACGTAGTTATGTCTTTTGAACTTCTCTGTATATGTAGTTATGTCATTTGAACTTCTCTGTACATGTAGTTATGTCATTCTAACTTCTCTGTATATGTAGTTATGTCATTTGAACTTCTCTGTATATGTAGTTATGTCTTTTGAACTTCTCTAAATATGTAGTTATGACATTTGAACCTCTCTGTAAATGTATCTATGTCATTTGAACTTCTCTGTATATGTACTTATGTCATTTGAACTTGTCTAAATATGCATGAAATTCAATCTCTCAGTATATGTGTAAGTCGTTCTTATGATGGCGGTAACTTTTGTTTCATTGATCTGAGTGATATGATGGCGAATTGCGTCATTAGGCCCACACATATTATTGACTTATCGATTCTTAAGTTGATCATTGATCTTTATTTAATATTTATATTTAATATTTAGCTGTTTTGAACTGAATAAATCGTTAGTTGTAATTTTAACAAAAATAAACCCTTCAAACTTTTTAAAGATACATTTCCAAAGGTTTGATACACCACAAAGTAGGCTAGATACATTCCCAAAGGTTGGATACACCACAAAGTAGGCTAGATACATTCCCAAAGGTTTGATACACAACAAAGTATGCTAGATACATTTCCAAAGGTTTGATACACCACAAAGTAGGCTAGATACATTCCCAAAGGTTGGATACACCACAAAGTAGGCTAGATACATTCCCAAAGGTTGGATACACCACAAAGTAGGCTAGATACATTCCCAAAGGTTTGATACACCACAAAGTAGGCTAGATACATTTCCAAAGGTTTGATACACCACAAAGTATGCTAGATACATTTCCAAAGGTTTGATACACCACAAAGTATGCTAGATACATTTCCCAAAGGTTGGATACACCACAAAGTATGCTAGATACATTCCCAAAGGTTTGATACACCACAAAGTAGGCTAGATACATTTCCAAAGGTTTGATACACCACAAAGTAGGCTAGATACATTTCCAAAGGTTTGATACACCACAAAGTAGGCTAGATACATTTCCAAAGGTTGGATACACCACAAAGTAGGCTAGATACATTCCCAAAGGTTGGATACACCACAAAGTAGGCTAGATACATTTCCAAAGGTTTGATACACAACAAAGTAGGCTAGATACATTCCCAAAGGTTTGATACACCACAAAGTAGGCTAGATACATTTCCAAAGGTTTGATACACAACAAAGTAGGCTAGATACATTCCCAAAGGTTGGATACACCACAAAGTAGGCTAGATACATTCCCAAAGGTTTGATACACCACAAAGTAGGCTAGATACATTTCCAAAGGTTTGATACACCACAAAGTAGGCTAGATACATTTCCAAAGGTTGGATACACCACAAAGTAGGCTAGATACATTCCCAAAGGTTTGATACACCACAAAGTAGGCTAGATACATTCTCAAAGGTTTGATACACCACAAAGTAGGCTAGATACATTCCCAAAGGTTGGATACACCACAAAGTAGGCTAGATACATTCCCAAAGGTTGGATACACCACTAAGCCTACGCTCTATGGAAAAGATCGCAATCACACTTTCAAGCTAAGGTTAAAATAAAAGGAATTCAACGCAGGATAATGGAATACAGAGATCATCATCATCATTGGTCTCCTTGAGCTGTGAAACGACTATTGTGAAACGACTATTGTCCAACTCGCGGAGCACTTGTACTGTAGAACCCTTCCCATCCACATCCAACCAGGGCTTTGAACGAGAGGAGGGCCTACACATTAAATATAGGCGCCACACAGCAGTTCCCCCTGTTGGGTCCAACCGAACGGTAAATAGCCGATACAGCAGCGTCACAGGGTCGGCAGAGTGACCTTCGCAGTCCCCTGGAATGTTTGGGCTAGGATGTAATTCTCTTCAAATCTGATGGAACATCCGAAACAAAACAAAACCAACTTACAAAACAGAAATCACTCAAAACGACATGTTTTAGGTTCTGTGAGGATGAGAAATCTCTCATAACGACATGTTTTAGTTCTGGGAAGATGAGAAATCTCTCATAACGACATTTTTTAGTTCTGGGAAGATGAGAAATCTCTCATAACGACATTTTTTAGTTCTGGGAAGATGAGAAATCTCTCATAACGACATGTTTTAGTTCTGGGAAGATGAGAAATCTCTCATAACGACATTTTTTAGTTCTGGGAAGATGAGAAATCTCTCAAAACGACATGTTTTAGTTCTGGGAAGATGAGAAATCTCTCAAAACGACATGTTTTAGTTCTGGGAAGATGAGAAATCTCTCAAAACGACATGTTTTAGTTCTGGGAAGATGAGAAATCTCTCAAAACGACATGTTTTAGTTCTGGGAAGATGAGAAATCTCTCATAACGACATTTTTTAGTTCTGGGAAGATGAGAAATCTCTCAAAACGACATGTTTTAGTTCTGGGAAGATGAGAAATCTCTCATAACGACATGTTTTAGTTCTGGGAAGATGAGAAATCTCTCAAAACGACATGTTTTAGTTCTGGGAAGATGAGAATCTCTCATAACGACATGTTTTAGTTCTGGGAAGATGAGAAATCTCTCATAACGACATGTTTTAGTTCTGGGAAGATGAGAAATCTCTCAAAACGACAAGTCTTTAGGTTCTGGGAAGATGAGAAATCTCTCAAAACGACAAGTCTTTAGGTTCTGGGAAGATGAGAAATCTCTCAAAACGACATTTTTTAGTTCTGGGAAGATGAGAATCTCTCATAACGACATGTTTTAGTTCTGGGAAGATGAGAAATCTCTCAAAACGACAAGTCTTTAGGTTCTGGGAAGATGAGAAATCTCTCAAAACGACAAGTCTTTAGGTTCTGGGAAGATGAGAAATCTCTCAAAACGACATGTTTTAGTTCTGGGAAGATGAGAAATCTCTCAAAACGACATGTTTTAGTTCTGGGAAGATGAGAAATCTCTCAAAACGACATTTTTTAGTTCTGGGAAGATGAGAAATCTCTCAAAACGACATGTTTTAGTTCTGGGGTGAGAAATCTCTCCAAACGACAAGTCTTTAGGTTCTGGGAAGATGAGGAGGAGGAAAGAACGTGGGTACTAGGAACGACAAACATTTTAATACACCGGTGATTGTTGTCTATTAACTCAACTTCTTCTTCTCTAGAACAGGAGACTCTCTCTAGAACAGGAGACTCTCTAGAACAGGAGACTACTCGGAGATTTGTAGATATGAACAATTGTGTGAGAATTCTAAATATGACGACAAATATAAACGTTACGAAAAGGCATTGTGATTACAACTTCTTAGGAAATAATGAGAGAACAGTTCTAATTATCAGTAGGGAGACGTCACGTGACACACCACGCTGGAGTCCAGTTAATGAGATCGGTAAGTGAAGAAAAAGTCTAAGACCGTTCTCACGCCTGGGCTTCACGTGACCGCGAAAAGTGACATCGTGGTCAGCCAGTCTCCCCTTCCTATTTCATCAGAACCAAGTGATTAAGTCAATTAAAGATGTTTTATCTAACCCAGCTTCTCTGACATTACATCAGAACCAAGTGATTAAGTCAATTAAAGATGTTTTATCTAACCCAGCTTCTCTGACATTACATCAGAACCAAGTGATTAAGTCAATTAAAGATGTTTTATCTAACCCAGCTTCTCTGACATTACATCAGAACCAAGTGATTAAGTCAATTAAAGATGTTTTATCTAACCCAGCTTCTCTGACATTACATCAGAACCAAGTGATTAAGTCAATTAAAGATGTTTTATCTAACCCAGCTTCTCTGACATTACATCAGAACCAAGTGATTAAGTCAATTAAAGATGTTTTATCTAACCCAGCTTCTCTGACATTACATCAGAACCAAGTGATTAAGTCAATTAAAGATGTTTTATCTAACCCAGCTTCTCTGACATTACATCAGAACCAAGTGATTAAGTCAATTAAAGTTGTTTTATCTAACCCAGCTTCTCTGACATTACATCAGAACCAAGTGATTAAGTCAATTAAAGATGTTTTATCTAACCCAGCTTCTCTGACATTTCATCAGAACCAAGTGATTAAGTCAATTAAAGATGTTTTATCTAACCCAGCTTCTCTGACATTACATCAGAATCAAGTGATTAAGTCAATTAAAGATGTTTTATCTAACCCAGCTTCTCTGACATTACATCAGAATCAAGTGATTAAGTCAATTAAAGTTGTTTTATCTAACCCAGCTTCTCTGACATTACATCAGAACCAAGTGATTAAGTCAATTAAAGATGTTTTATCTAACCCAGCTTCTCTGACATTACACACACGGAGACTTAAAAGGTCCTTATAGACCATTACGTAGTGTCGCCTTCACATCTCAAAAAGAAAAAGAACACAAACCTACCCCCCCCCACACACACATACACACACACACACAATCACAGTATTTAAATTAATAACAAAGTTGTTTTTCCTAAAAGTCAATAGAGGCACTTCAAATTCTCTCAAATGAGAGACTTGAGGGTTATAATTTTAAAACATAGAGCATGAAACAAAAAGAAGGGTGGAGGTATCAATCTAAATTCTACAATCAAAATAGATCTAGATCTAACAATCAAAACAGATCTAAATCTAACAAACAAAACAGATCTAAATCTAACAATCAAAACAGATCTAAATCTAACAAACAAAACAGATCTAAATCTAACAATCAAAACAGATCTAAATCTAACAAACAAAACAGATCTAAATCTAACAAACAAAACAGATCTAAATCTAACAAACAAAACAGATCTAAATCTAACAATCAAAACAGATCTAAATCTAACAAACAAAACAGATCTAAATCTAACAAACAAAACAGATCTAAATCTAACAAACAAAACAGATCTAAATCTAACAATCAAAACAGATCTAAATCTAACAAACAAAACAGATCTAAATCTAACAAACAAAACAGATCTAAATCTAACAAACAAAACAGATCTAAATCTAACAAACAAAACAGATCTAAATCTAACAAACAAAACAGATCTAAATCTAACAAACAAAACAGATCTAAATCTAACAAACAAAACAGATCTAAATCTAACAAACAAAACAGATCTAAATCTAACAAACAAAACAGATCTAAATCTAACAAACAAAACAGATCTAAATCTAACAAACAAAACAGATGTGAACACAAGTCAAGATTATACGATCAAAACATCTGAATTCTTCAATTAAACACAAATCTAGATATTTGACAAAGCTCTTTGAAGAAAATCACAGCAAATGTTATGACTATTTCTTTTTTTGTTACGAAAATGTTTTTGGTATCTTTAACTTTTTTTTGATCGACTTTATATTCTTTTCCCCCTCTTCTCAAGAGTTGGGGGAGGGGGCTGGGACAAATCAATCTGCTATGCTGTAATGTCTCCAGTGTGAGCCAATCACACACCTACACTTGACTACTGGCCGATGCTATCAATAACAACGACCTATGAACTCAGCAGATGTGGCTAGTCAAGTTGTTACTTCAACTTCTCCATCTAGCTCATAGGAGATTGGTATACATTTATTATAACCAAGACATTGCTTCACCGGAGAGACACTTGACACAATCCCTTCACCAAATATCAAAATGAAGCCGGTTGGACAGAATATAACCTCTGACTTGGCCGTTCATTTAACTTCCTGTTTCACGACACTAATTGAATTTCGGCACTCGGAAACTATTGTTTGTTAATGACATATGGTGTTGCCGGTTGTTGACTTGTAGCACCAAACTACTGGTTGTCAAGTCACATATTCATTCTCGCCATACCTCCCCCCCTGACACTGGTAGACAACTAAACCGCTGTAGGCGTACTCTATCTTAACTAATAAAACTTCAAATAACTTGAATAACTTCCGTGTGTACAATATTAAATAGAATAGAATACAAACCAAAATCAAGTTAATATGAGATCAAATAAATGTAGTAGACTTTAGTAATAATATTTCTTAAGAAAATCTTAATTACTACAAAAACACAATCTTTCAGTCTGACGTTCTGGAGTCGTCTGCCCTAACTAAGACCAAATGACGACAATGCAACCTATGTTGCATCATTCACACAGTCACCATAGAAACGCACACGCACACTCCATAACAACATGCTACTTCCAATTCACGACAATGTGTATGATGATGATAATGCATTCATAACTCCCAATGATAATTGTCTTCATGACTATGTTAACTCTCCAATGCCTATGGTAATGCAGCCACTGCAGACAAGCCTTACCTTTGAACGTGGACACAAAGGGACTATGTTAACTCTCCAATGCCTATGGTAATGCAGCCACTGCAGACAAGCCTTACCTTTGAACGTGGCCACAAAGGGACTATGTTAACTCTCCAATGCCTATGGTAATGCAGCCACTGCAGACAAGCCTTACCTTTGAAAGTGGCCACAAAGGGACTATGTTAACTCTCCAATGCCTATGGTAATGCAGCCACTGCAGACAAGCCTTACCTTTGAACGTGGCCACAAAGGGACTATGTTAACTCTCCAATGCCTATGGTAATGCAGCCACTGCAGACAAGCCTTACCTTTGAACGTGGCCACAAAGGGACTATGTTAACTCTCCAATGCCTATGGTAATGCAGCCACTGCAGACAAGCCTTACCTTTGAACGTGGCCACAAAGGGACTATGTTAACTCTCCAATGCCTATGGTAATGCAGCCACTGCAGACAAGCCTTACCTTTGAACGTGGCCACAAAGGGACTATGTTAACTCTCCAATGCCTATGGTAATGCAGCCACTGCAGACAAGCCTTACCTTTGAACGTGGCCACATGGGGACGGAGGGCATCGGGCATATGCTGATAAAACACGTACTCTCTGTGGACCAGACATTTGCAGATGGTGGTTGGGTCATAGCGCAGAATCAGGGACTGGCCTGCCACCTGGTGGTCGAAGGATGAAACGTGGTTGTTTTCGGTGTGGTGTCTTTCTTGTGTCTCTGGCATCTTGTCAGGTGTGTCACTACTGGACATAGCCTGGGCTGAAAAAGGAAAACAACTTGAATGTCAGATAAAAAACATTTTCTTTTCAAATGTTTACATTTGGCAACATAACAAACTTAAGACCTCTCTTTAAGACATGCGTACACATTAGTTCAAGGTTTAGGCCGGTGGGACATAAAATAAACGCATGACTTGGTACTATTCTAGTATGAAATTATACTAAGCTAATGTAACATGATACTGTTACATCATGACATGATATTATAAAATCACAACGCATAATACCACTGTATCATTATAGTGATTATACACTTTCAGTAAGAAATGATAAAAGCTTCTTTTCCAACAGGATATGGTACTATAACGTTTAGTCCACTAGGCACCCAGTCTAGATATTAGTCAGAGAACTTCACACCAGTTTTATTGAGTGGCAGGAAGAGATCCATTTTATTTGGCTACTGTTAGGGGTATATTCAGTTTGTTTGTTTGTTTCACTACTACACTTTTAACAGTACAGACCGTAGTGTCAAATAGTGAGACTGAAGTATATGTGAGAACAATCTTCTATATATAAAATTCTCGTCATGGCTCAAGAGTTTGGACAAGAAGTAAAGGAAAGATCACTTATTTATCTATATATATAAATCTCTTCATGGCTCAAGAGTTTGGACAAGAAGTAAAGGAAAATCACTCTTTTAGAGAGAACAAGTAGTATTCACCCGTCACAAAATAGCAGGGCCGGACTTAACCGTTGTGACCAAGAAGTCATGGAAAGATCACTCTTTTTTATTTCTACCCCACGTAGTTTTAAAGGCGAAAAAAGAGGGGGGGGGGGAGAACAAGTAATCTACTCTGTATTCACCCGTCACTAAAAAGCAGGGCCGGAATCAACCGTTGTGGGCCCTATGCGAAACGGATTTCGCGGGGCCAATTTTGGGTAGGGATACGTATAATAAGTGAAATTTAAGAGTTTGTATTAGAAAATAAATTCGTCTTTGCATTTTATTCATTCTTTACTACGTACAGAACTACCGCGGGAAATCTGTTAGAAGTTATAAAATGGTTTAATTTAACATTTTACACTTGGAAGAATTAGCGGGTCCTATAGTAGCCCACTGGGGTCGCATAGGTTGCAGTGGCCTAAGGCCGGCCCTGGGTCGACTAGTGTTGTATAAATCTAAAAAAGTGAATGACTTTAAATGGATTCTTGTATTACATGCCGAATTCAAAGTTAAAATCTATAAGAGAATAGGAAGTCTTGTGGTAAATGCCGATGTCAGTAATGAGTATATTCCAGAAGGAAGTGACTGCATTTTGTTTTCAAAACCAATCCATTCCAATCGAGTTCCATTCTACCACATCCATTTGTAGGAAACACTGGGACCAGTTGCGAGACTAAAGGCAATTCTTTTTGGGCGATCAACGTAACACCAGGAGTTAGGGTTCTTGAGAGGAAGAGAATAAACATTTCTAAAGCCAGTGATTCTAAAGCTATTACAAACGAGGTGCAATACTTCTGGTAAAGTGGTGTGGCTCACAAGAAAAGAAACTAAATGGAACTTTGATTCATTACATACAGCTGGTTCACACATTGCAGCTGGTTCACATACTGCACACAGCTGATCCACATGTTACACATAGCTGGTTCACACAGCTGGTTCACACATTGCAGCTGGTTCACACATTGCAGCTGATCCACATGTTACACATAGCTGGTTCACATAGCTGGTTTACACATTCAATTACTTTCAACGCTTGTTAAATCAAGAATAAGCCGTTAGCTCATCTTGTTCAACAACAACCGAACACACATTTCTTCCAGTCATTACATTGTGTACACTTTGCATATAACGCAATAGTTTAACAGATTTGATGCACGGACATCATGTGCCCTGGTCACTTTGAACTATAACGGCTAGATAAAGACCCTGTCTAGTTTACCAGCCAGCCATATACTATCCAATCAAAACAAACTAATGTCTAATTCAGATATACCTACCAACCACATAAATGTACTATTCAACTCAATGCTACAATTCATGTTGAGACTCAAACAAGATTGAACTGAAACACTGTATATCGCTGACAATGTAGGACTACAGGACATTGAACTACGTATTTGTTTCCCCACCAGAAGATCTCATCAATGGATTAAATAAACAGACACTAAATTAACTAACACACACACACAGGGACATTTCGTGTATTAACTAATACAATTCAATAGTTCTCTTTAAAGAAAACAAAACAATAACATAAATAAGACTCAAAACTACACAAGTCTATTACCTGGCTTGCACTGTGTTGTGTGATATAGCGTGACTCAAGTTCAAGGAAACGAGGATATATAATCATATTGTGTGCAATCTAACAACCAGGACACCTGCCCATTCAACGCGCCGCTATGCCTGGCATATTTTTTTTTATCCTCGCTTTCAGCTATTTAAAAAGAAAGTATCATGTGGGTGCTATAAATAGACTAGATTATAGGCATAGCTTATCAGTGGGGAAAAAAAACTGTAAGTAACAAAACTGTCATAATAGCTATTTGTAATTATGTGTGCCCTCAATTGTAGAGTAACGAAGCACTAAGAAAATACCTTATACAATATATACTTACAAGCTGGTTATATATCTTTAAACCTCTAATTGATTTTGACTCTCAGGTCACAAGAACATTGAGGATGTAAATCGGTGTCCCGACATACCTGTAATTGTTTGAGTCGTAGTCTTAAGTCACAAGAAAGATGAGAGTGTCACTAATGATTGAAACCAATACATTTCAGTGGTCAGAACGTTCGGTCAGGTCGTAACAATGTTTCATGAGTGATGTTGAAGGGTGGGATTTATCCAGTGCCTTCACTCGTGTGGACATCCCTAGTACAGGTCAGGGGTCACATCAACAAGAGATAGGTAAGCAGAAGTCTACGAGCTGGAATTGAGGACACTTAAAACATAGCGGAACAAATAGTATGTCAGGCGGTAATGAACTGTTAACATCAAACTTAAATTGATAACATTACCTTAACATGTCAAAATGATTAGAAAGTCTTTTTTTTTTAGTTTAATGCGATAGAAAGAGGAAGATATGGCAAAAGAAAGTTTTGACGGACATTCATTATCAACTCATTGTCTACGTCTTATGTTTTCGGTCAGACAAATGTGTCTCTCCTATGGGAATTATGTTCAATGGGACTCTGGAACAGTGCAGTGTCAAGTTTCACGTCCATGTTCACTTGTGTGTAGACACCCACTGATGAGATGACAAGAACAAAGACAAAGTATCACCCACTGATGAGATGACAAGAACAAAGACAAAGTATCACCCACTGGGATGAGATGACAAGAACAAAGACAAAGTATCACCCACTGATGAGATGACAAGAACAAAGACAAAGTATCACCCACTGATGAGATGACAAGAACAAAGACAAAGTATCACCCACTGATGAGATGACAAGAACAAAGACAAAGTATCACCCACTGATGAGATGACAAGAACAAAGACAAAGTATCACCCACTGGGATGAAATGACAAGAATAAAGACAAAGTATCACCCACTGATGAGATGACAAGAACAAAGACAAAGTATCACCCACTGATGAGATGACAAGAACAAAGACAAAGTATCACCCACTGATGAGATGACAGGAACAAAGACAAAGTATCACCCACTGATGAAATGACAAGAACAAAGACAAAGTATCACCCACTGGGATGAGATGACAAGAACAAAGACAAAGTATCACCCACTGATGAGATGACAAGAACAAAGACAAAGTATCACCCACTGATGAGATGACAAGAACAAAGACAAAGTATCACCCACTGATGAGATGACAAGAACAAAGACAAAGTATCACCCACTGATGAGATGACAAGAACAAAGACAAAGTATCACCCACTGGGATGAAATGACAAGAACAAAGACAAAGTATCACCCACTGATGAAATGACAAGAACAAAGACAAAGTATCACAAACTGATGAAATGACAAGAACAAAGACAAAGTATCACCCACTGGGATGAGATGACAAGAACAAAGACAAAGTATCACAAACTGATGAAATGACAAGAACAAAGACAAAGTATCACCCACTGGGATGAGATGACAAGAACAAAGACAAAGTATCACCCACTGATGAAATGACAAGAACAAAGACAAAGTATCACCCACTGGGATGAGATGACAAGAACAAAGACAAAGTATCACCCACTGATGAGATGACAAGAACAAAGACAAAGTATCACCCACTGATGAGATGACAAGAACAAAGACAAAGTATCACCCACTGATGAGATGACAAGAACAAAGACAAAGTATCACCCACTGATGAAATGACAAGAACAAAGACAAAGTATCACAAACTGATGAAATGACAAGAACAAAGACAAAGTATCACCCACTGATGAAATGACAAGAACAAAGACAAAGTATCACCCACTGATGAGATGACAAGAACAAAGACAAAGTATCACCCACTGATGAAATGACAAGAACAAAGACAAAGTATCACCCACTGATGAGATGACAAGAACAAAGACAAAGTAGATGTTGTTTCGATACAGATAGAAAGTTTATGTAGAGTGTGGTTGGTAAATGTAAAGAGATTGGTTGTTTTTTAGAACTTTTCAATGTATAGACATTGATGGTACCTTCAGACATTAAATGTTGATCATTGATATTATCAAACATACTTATACCCCCACGCACAAATTTAAAAAAAAAAAGGAATATTAATGGAGTTTTTTTGAAAAAAAGAAAAACGAATAGTATACCTTTTGCCGCAAATGTTTAGTTTCCAGAACAAATAACAAAAAAAATGATAGCAACTGTTCAACTTTGTACCTATCTACAAGTGACGTCCCTTGCTACTCGCTCTTCCAATATTCATAGCTAAACCTATGGACTTAGATATTATATCTAGACTGGAAATTGGAAACAAATTCTTATCCGCGATTGATCGATTCACAGACCTAAATATATATATAGATAGATAGATAGATAGATAGACTTTTATGTACGTAAACTCTTTTTTTTCAGGCTCTACGGGGAGTGGCCCCAATCAATTTTTTCTGTCTTAGAAAAGTAATGATCTTTAGTTTTCAAAGTTTAGAAATAATGCAAAATCATTTGTCGGATTCACGCAAATAGAATGTATAGGAAAGGCCCATCAGCGAAATGGCATATAAAGCGAACACCTCCCCGTAATTTTTAACCATTCTTATTTATTTCAAAAGTAACTGCAGAACTAATAGAATGGTATAACAAAGACTCCATTTTTCTACATTTCCCACATATTCACTTTCGTTTTCCCTCATAAAATAAAGCATAGCTGAAGGTCAAAGTTGACATGTATGGAAATTTCATTCTCAAAACGTTTCCGGATAAACGAGAATAGGTCCGAACTTAAGGCGATTTTAAAGCACCAATGGACATCGGCCGAAAAAAATTGCATATTGTACTTCTAAATAGATGTGGAAATAGTTAGCTATAATAGTTAAGGCTATTAATTCCGTTGAAAAATATATATTATGGGGTGTTCGCTCAAAATTACCTTTTTAACTGAAAACCTATTCAGCGAAAGCCCCTATAATAAGCTTAAAAGGCCATTTAATGATAATTTAGTGACTGATTTAATCTGTTTTTCTTTTTGTCTTATCTATTGTTATAAACTGAAATATTAAAATAATAGGCATACTTTTAACCTTAACCCATGTCTTCAATTTCGAAGATTAAGGATGAGTGCATCACTACGTGTTTCACATGACTACGCCCAGATACGACCAGCATATTTTCCCGCATTTTCTTTCCGTCTAAAAAGTTTGAATCGCAGCTCTCCAGCAGTCTCTCAGAGGTCATATGCTGGCAGTTACTTTCCTCTGTGCCAGTGAGGGTGAAATGACGCTTCAGTTGATCTTAACAGCGCTTAGGCCTATACGGCTTATACCGGGGGGGGGGGGGCATGAGGGGGGACCACTGTTTTGCCTTTTTTTAACTAGCTGGTTAACCTCTTGATTAATTATATTAATATGTGTATAAATGTTTAAAAGAAGTGCAGAATTCATTTTCATAGGGTTCCCCCACCATTCTGAGATTAGGATTTCGGGAGATTTCCAAGAGTTTTCCAGGAGAAAATATTCAATTTCAGGATGGGAAAAAACGCGAACTATATATTTAGTAATAAATATAAGAATTACCATATACTATACATGTATAAAATTACAAGATCTCTCCTGAGCCTTTCGTCTCCATGCCCGAAACCCAAGCTGTTGTAGATCTGTCTCCGTACATCATCAATCCATCGCATTCGGGATCTGCCTTTGGGTCAATCAGCGTGTGTGAGGGGGGGGGGGGGAGATCGAGCTGATTAAGTGCACTGAACATAAGTTCTTTAAAAAAAAATAGTTGCAGTAACGAGAGTTTATGAAATGGAGAGTAGTACGACGTGGACTAGCCTATAGGAAGGTGGCGATATAGAATTTTGTAGTTTCTTTCTTTTTTAAAAAAAAAATAATTGATCGCAAGTTTCGTAGGCTATATATAGACATCAGTTACAAGCATAGAAAGATGTGGAGCACAAGAAAAGTGAAAAAAATTTTAGGCCTATTGCCACAAGGAGAACAATAGTTATACTGCTTCATGGAAGAAGTTAGATGATAGAACTAATTGAAGCATAATTTCCTATATTTTAACATGCTATTTCGCTATTTTTTACGGCCTTTCGCTCATTATGACTCCCGCGAAAATTGCGTTCGCTGATTAGGTCAGACCCCTACCGCAAGTTCACTTGAATTATAAAATTAATAGCTGATATGGAAAAAAGAGTCAAATTTAGTTTCATCGCCCAATAGCTGAGGAGTCCGCAGATGTTTTCATTTTTTAAATTAGTTTAACCATTGCGGAGTTATAAATTCTAAACTAAAAACTGGCACAAAACCGTTCGCTGTTGGTCCTTTCCCATATATGAAACAAAGCTATTTCGTGTTGGTTTCCATTGAGATAATGTTTTAAAAATCCTAGATGGAAATAATTCATGTTACATAGGTTAGGGTTGAAAAAAACAACAACTTTTCTTCTTGTAACTGCTTTACAAAACAACGCCTTGTTTCAACTTTCTAAAAACATTTCACGACATTTTTGTAGTGTTAAAAAATCTCCATGTTTAGTCTAGATATAATATATAAGTCTATGGATAAGCCTATAGATCTAGACTTAGAAGACGGTACACCAAATGTTCCTGAACATTCATTTAGTCAACTCTTTAAGGAATAGGGTACAAGCGGAAATACCCGAAGACGAAACCTGTTCAAGATACTTTAAAAAATAACGGTCAAACTAGAGTTTTCCCAGGTTGGCCAACGAGCTAGTCATTCTGTTCCCAACGATATATATCAACTGTCAAAGTTTTAGGAAAATCGTTTGAGCCATTTTAGAGAACGTGTTCACCCAGGATCCATTAGTTTCTATGAATGTGCGATCTGAATAGAGGAATAGTAAAAATACGTTTAAACTTGTAAATATAGACTGTGTAATTATCTTATATGATTAAATGACAAGGCCTGAATCTATAACTTAATGTTATCACAGACGTTCAATGAATTATTGTTTCAAGTGTCATATCAGTTGGCGTCTGTAAAGTAAGTAGATTAGACTTCAGAGATATAGTGTAAAGCAAGTCAACTCAAACTAATGAAACATTGTCAACAAAGAAAAGCGTAAATAAACCGCTTGACTAGAGTCTCGTTACGTAACAGAAAACAAAAGAATAAGCATTGAAACGAGCTAGTAATTCTTTTAACATCGATATACATCAACTGTTAAATTTCTAGGAAAATCGTTAGAGCCGTTTTCGATAAACGTCTTCACCCATCCAGCTTCCCCACCCTCCACGAAGCTGTGACTTGAATAGAGGTGCACAAAAAGTATTCTATAAATCGCGCGATTCGATGCACGTCAGAGCAACCATTCACACCCTTTTAAAGATTGGTAGGTTGACAATGTCAACATACATTCTATTCAGCATGGTGGTGTAGCAGAACAATATGATTGAGCTAAGACAAATCAGCTCTGTTCAATAACCGAGAGTTAGCTTGTACAGTTGTGGGTTTGACATATGTCAGTAATTGCCCACCAACTTTCCTTAAGAATGCCCATAGCCAACATGCCTAAAGAGATGTCTTAAGACTATAATATATAGGCCAGCCCAAGTCTAACCACTTTCAGGTCACTGAGCACAGTGACCCACTGACCTAAACATTCGATCCCTCACAGATTTCAAGCTGATTACGACACACTAACTAAAGAGAAGAACTAACTCCGTTACTTGTAACCCTCCAATAAATCCAATACGTTGATCCAGGTCTAAATAGAGAGATCCAACGATCAGTGGCTGCTTCAAACACAGTTTGTATAGAGAACAGAATTAACTCCGAGAAGCACAGATATGCATGAGAGGAACGTGTCAATATGACTCAAGGGACAGCACATCTGTTTGTGTACACAACTGACACTCTCGTAGCCACCGCTTGTCAATCAACTCACGCGACACAACAGATTCCAAGCTGGCAACGGTGCGCGAAACTATGCGCGCGGGCAACGCGTGCGTTTCCACCTTCTATTGAATTCATTTTTCACATTTATTGTTGCGGGCGGGAGGGGGGGGGGCAGTCCCTACATTTACTATATCAGCTTGTGTTTAGTACCGAGAGAATATAAATGATAGCAGCACTGCGTGACACAATGAATGGACTTGGCCCTGGAAACCAACTGGAAGAGAGAAACATGACCGGCTTTGTTGGCACGCGAGTACATCCAGTTGTCTGGTAACCAGGCAAGTAATAGCAAGGCTCTAGTGATGTGTCCGCATCGGGAGCACTCCGCGCGGCTGAGTTATATTTGTATTGTATACTTTAAGGCGCTGACCTTTTGTTGATATTTAAATTGATATGATCTAGGAAAGTGGCTCGGTCTCAAGGGAAACAAACAGCAAATTCTTCAGAATCTAGACCATATATAATCAATAAGTCAACATAACTCTTTTTTTATTCAATACACTGAGTTACAGCTACAGGTGGTTTATACGTGGCTTTGAGTTATCGTTCATAGTACCTTTTGAATTGATACATTGATCGAGTGATGGACATAGACATAAAGGAGTGGGAGGGAAGTGTACAGTCGAGCAGTAAAAAAAAAAGTGCCAAATACAAACAGTTTTTAGCATTAAGTAGCTGAGTTAGCTAAAAGCTATACATTTAGAACTCAACAAAGAATGACATCACCACACCAAATATTAGATGGATGAAAACGTTAGAACTGTCACCAATACAAAGGGGCATTAAAAACATTTTCATTTCCATAACAATGAGCCTGTCATTTTGTTTTCTTTGAAATGTCCACCATTGTCATAGATACAATCCATTACGTTAGAAAGTTCATCGCCGATACTTAGACATTGTGTATTGTGTGGCCTTGATTCAAAGTCTAAATCTAAAGGCAATGACAAATCCTAAAAGAAAAGGCAAGGCCAAAGGCTTGTCACCCAGCTCTGTTATACACATAAATAGCCCTTTGGTCTTGGTCTCTCTGGGGGAGGGGTGCACTAGAGATTACACATTTTTATTTTTTAAATCCCTTTACAAAGCGTTTTTGTAGCTTCGTTCTTGTTAATTTTTATTTTTTTTTCATGGTCTGGTCTATCAGAGGAACGTTCTTTTGTCTTTGTGCGTTGTTCAAATAAGCCTATAATTAGTCAGTGTTGATCATCTCTTTTGTAATACACAAGATTCTCAGCTTTGATTACACGGCGCAAAGACTGAACATATTTCTATGTTTACATCTGCATTTATTTCATTAAACCTCAATTCATTATAAATATTTTAATGTCAAAGATACATGTTTGACTTACTAAACACAACAATCGAAATCCACTGACTGTTGAGCTACGAGCAGCGGATTATCGAAAGCTTAGCGACTTGCGTTCTGTTTAGATCTCTACTTTGTGTCTCAAAGACTCGAACCCAAACAAGCGATGCCTCAATGAATGTTTAAGCTGTAACACTAGTTCTAGTTCCATTTCATAAACAGAACCTATAAATAGCACTAAGAAATTAATCAGCATTTTATCTTGTCTAAACTTAGGAGGCGCGCTGGCTGAGCGGTAAAGCACTTGACTTCCGAACCGGGATTTTTAGTTTCGAGATCTTTGGGCGCCTCTGAGTACACCCAGCTCTAAAGGGTACTTGACATGAGTTGGGGAAAAGTAAAGGCGGTTGGTCGTTGTGCTTGCCACATGACAGCCTCGTTAACAATACGCCACAGAAACAGATCACCTTTACATCATCTGCCCTATAGATCACAAGGTCTAAAAGATAAACTTTACTTACTTAAACTTATAGGTTCAACTGTATTCTTTAAGAGTGAAGACTAAAAAGTAAAGTAGAAAATAGTCACAAATTACTGTGAACCCTAAGCTTTAGATACAAAAACAAAACGTAATCATCTTTTTTATTGAAGTAACGTTTGTAGCTTTTAAGAGTGAGACGAAGAAAGGGACATAACAAAGGAAAGTAGTAGGAATGGATAACCCTAACCATAACGGGTTTTTTTTTTTACTATAGTTAAAACAACAATGCAGATAACATTTGTATTTCCAGTGAAGATCTAGTTCTATAATTCCCAGGAGCACACAGAGATATGGAATATGCCCAATGGAGACGTGCTGTGTGTGTGTGTATGTGTGCTTATACAATTCTTGTCAACATACGGCGAGATGTTTATAGAAGATGTTGTAAGGGACTGCGCCAGACATACAACAGACATATCCATTGATAGCTGTTCAGGTCAGAATGACATTGTCTTTTAGAGACCAGCATGTCACTTCTAGTTCAAGCCTTTAAAAAAAAACGCATTAGATTTCACATGTATTGCGTGTCAGTGGATTCAGTTTTAGAAAACCCAGCGACGTCTTTATTTATTTTTTGTTTGTTTACTACGAGCCTAAAGTAAACGTCAGGTCCAACACAGAATGTAGACATTAGCAGGCAATGTTTGATCAAGAAGAAGAGCTGTGAAATACATATGGCAATGTTTGGTGGTGATGGAATGACTTCTGCTTGAATACAATACAACTGGTTGAAACATTCTACGTCAGGTGTAGACTGGGTGACGATGTTGGTGAACAACTATCAACGGGACTGAAAACCACCGTTTCAAAAATATGTGTATCGTGACGTCTGGAACGTCAAGGTTGTTTTTAGCTCCCTTGGGCTTTCATAAGATATTTTTAGCTATACACACACTTTCTGTAGTTTCCAGACTAAATACCGGTACAGAACAAAACGACTTCGGTTTTTATTGGCGACCATTTCATCACGTGATACGACCAAACAGATTTTCTTTGTAAGCTTTTTTAAACGCCCTAATCTTCTTAGATGACAAAAAAGTAAGCAAAGTGTCTTCGTTTAGATGACGCTCGTTTAGATAATATGTAGATAGCATGAAATTATTTACGTTAAGACTTCCTTGAAATATATGAGCTGTTGTATTTTACTAGGTGAACAAGTCCTTGTATATATTGTTGACTAGTAAAATATTTTACTAGGTGAACAAGCCCTTGTATATATTGTTGACTGGTAAAACATTTTACTAGGTGAACAAGCCCTTGAATATATTGTTGACAAACAGGTCCACATTGACTTTCGGTGAGTACCATCCCCTTGCACATTGCCACGAAATATAAATAATGCTAAGTCTTGAATATAAATATATCGATCTCATCAACGGGTATTTCTTTCACAGGTTATGTGACACATAGGGGACATTCCTAGCAGCAGAAACTAAACGATGCGCCTTCTCTCTGGGAATATTTAAATATGTGACTTATTTATCAAACGTTATCTATATTTAGCTATTTTTTGTCATTGTTCCAGACTTTTCAGACCTTTTCCAAATTTCAACTCGCTTATGGCTGACTTCATCAAGTCTGCATGTCATTTAAACACACACCTTCACACAAATGGAGAGAAGGGCTATTTGGCATACATTCTTTTAGTCCCACTGTCTAATCTGACGTTCTGCTCCTCCAACACTGTTCATTCAATTTGAGCCAATTAAAAAAACAAACAAACAACAAAATAATTCCTTCTTAAATTATGGCAATAAAAACAAAAAAAGTTGCTAAACTTGGTTATTTTCATTTTGCTCTATTTCTTGGGCCAATGTTAACGTGTCCTTCAGATGTGTGTACAGTGATTTTCTAGAGCGAAACGCAGGCAGTCGATAACTAGAGCGGCAATGCACACCCTAAGAAGGGAACTAGTTCTCTCGCACAGTTGTGTCATGGCGGCAACAAACAGTGAACTAGATGGCAGAGTAACCTGGAGATCTAGATGTAGGGCAAAAGACAGAGTAAGGACTATTTATAAATCCATTTTTTTTTTGCATGTGCCTAGTCCAATAGAACAGTTGTTGTTTTTTCTTATTCAATATTTTCTCTTACAAATAGCTTCATTATGGTTTGAATGAAAAGGCACAAGACCCTCAATTGAAATATCAATCAGAAAAAGGTTAAGCCACTAATTTTTTAAAGTGTCTAAATTTGATTTAAAACAGCTTAGGCATAGAATCGAACAATTACTGCCATATATCTCATCACTGCAAGATGTATCTCCTTTTTTTTATAAATCAAAAGTACTTAATAACCACTAGTTAATCAACTAACTGGTTAATGATTTGATTGATTCATGTGCTATCATCAACAATGGATAGGTGAGCAAAGTTTCAATTTGATACGAGAATGGGACATGGGAGACTCAGGAAATAACGTGTACAAACAGAGCTGATATAAGCCTTGTGGTAATATTTCATTAAATGCCTGAATAAACTGTAAATATTTACAAGAAAAAAGTTTGAAGAATACTGTGGCATTTGTCTGATGCAAGCCCACAAGTACATGTGTCTCTGGTTTCAATTTCTATCAGGTTTCTTTGACCTCTTCCACAATGAGCTACATTTCTAGCAGTACATTCATGTCCCCGAGTTTAGGTTAGTTGACAACTTGAACTTCTGTTACCAAACCTTCTTTTTTATAGTGAGAGATTTCATTTGATTTGTATTATCAGTAATACATTTGACAAAGCTTCTATCAGCTCACTCTGTCTGTCTGTCTGGTAAAAGTGTGTACACGTTATTACTCCCACACCAGTTCTCGGATCAAGCTGAAACCTCGCATAATTATTCATTGACATAGACAAGACATGAATCTTTTTTTTAAAAAGTAACCAATTTGACAATTAATTACTGGTAATTCATTATGTTGTTTAATACCAACAAGGGAAACTAATACTTCAGTATTCAAAGATATGGCTACATTTGTTGGGCTTAGTCCCCTTGAATAATTGTAAACGCTCCTTATCCCGCACGCATTCTCCGATCACGTTTAAACAATTATTTATTGTAGCTAACAAAATATGAATCAATAAACAAAAATACTCAATTAGTGAATTAATTATTGGTAATTAATTATTTTGTTTGATATCGAATAAGGGAAATATAGTAGATATAGTTTTAAAGACGGAGTTCTTCCCCTTTAGATAAGCTTTGTTTTTTATATATATATATATATTTTATTTTGCTTGTTGTCTTTCTCCATTAGACACTTTCTAACAGAACGCCAGCTCCACTGTTTTGCAATGGCTTCGTTTAGATAAAAGGTACCGTATGTTAATACGCTAACCCAGTTAATATTACCGCGGGAGGGGAAGGGGTATGTTTATTTACATTTTACTGCTATTCATTACTATGAACTATTTGGGTAAGCTTTTTTTCAGTGTAAAGCTAACAGAAAGCTAATAGAATTTTATTTGTATAACCACACTAGTGCTTCTTGTTTTTTTTTCATCTTTTAAAATGATTAGAAAAATATATTTTTCATTATAAACAATTAAATTGCATTTTTAATTTTTAGCTGAAAAAAAATCTCTTTAAATAATCAGATTTTAAAAAATTGACTGTAGTGGAATGTGAACATCTATAATATGAGGGATCATAAACATCTGTACATCTAAAGCATGAGGGATCATTAACATCTGAACATCTATAATATGAGGTATCATTAACATCTGAACATCTATAATATGAGGTATCATTAACATCTGAACATCTATAATATGAGGTATCATTAACATCTGAACATCTATAATATGAGGAATCAGCAAAGTAAAAAAAGGACTCCTCACAAAATGACTCATCCTATAGGATTCTACAGGAGAGCCGAAGTATACTAGGGGAAAAGTTTTAATAGTTCCGACAACTATAGAACCTAAACTCATCAATTGATAGTAGTGGGGTTGTAATAGACATGAATGAGCATTATTTGATCCCGCCGCATGTTACTGCTTGTTTGTAGTACAAGCCTTGGCAATACGCTTTCTAATTCACATACAAAAAATTGAACAAAAGAGTGGAGAACGCCACTAGTGTACAGTAGAATGATCGCATGTATTCATGAATAATCTACAGGACACTGTGGGCACATTTCTACTTACGTTCAATCATTTTAACAAGAAACTGTTTGCTTTCAAAGTCCGATGTCTGCAGAGGAATTGGTTCAGTCCAACTTACTGCGCTAGCTTCAAGACAAGGAACTCGTCTGAAAGTTCCCAAACCAAACAACAAGTGTCTAGTAAAAAAACCCTGTGGCTGTGAGGTAATCCTAACCCACCCTCATGGTCGTGAACTGCATGAACCGATGTCTTTGAGACACTGATAAGAACGCCAGAAAGACGGAAAGGTTCAATGGGCTAGAAGTAAGTTGTCAAGTTAGTCAGAGCGTGGGTAGAAATGATTTCAATACAAACACAAAGAGTCTCACACTGTTGCGCGGGAGTCAAAAATGCGGTACTGTGTACATCTAAAGGAAATAAAATCACCAAACTCCATGAACTAACCCAGGCGAGATCGCATTTATCAATCTCAACAAGAAAAGAGTTTCACGTTCTAATGAACACAGTTGGAGATAGAAATACTTAGAGGACAGCTGCATCAAATATGTTCGAGTGGCCTGCTATATGACAGATTCGACATTTTCGGACAAGTCTTGCAGTGGCCAATTAATAGAATGGTGAAGAACGCCTTTAAAAAAAAAGAAATGTTAGCTACTAATAAAACACAGAAAAGACGGAATGGGGAAAATATATTTTAGCAATTACTTTCCAAAATTCTATACATTAATAAACAAAAAAGCTGGAACTATCTTACAACAACTTCAGATGATTTTTTTTTCAAGTCTGAGATTTTCACTGCAAACATTCCAACCCAAACCGTTGTTGTTTTTTTTCATGCCAACCAACATGATACTACATCTAAATGCCAACCCAAAAGTATTTTAAGGCCATTCTTTCCTGGCCTAAATAGTGTGAAAAACAAATACGCTGGCAACAATAGACTAGGAACAAAAAACATTTTTTTAAAAAGCTGATCGATGGAAACACGGTAATATTATAATATAGTCCTATTGGTTCGAGAGTATTACCTGTTGCTAGGTAACTAAACGGTGTACCCGACGCCAGAGCTGACGATTTGACAGTCGAAAAGAATAATATATGGGGAGGGGGTTGTTAAAGAATCAATATCTGGGTGAAGGTTGCCAACTGTCAATGAACAATTACACGTGCATGAAAACAGTACACACGTCGATACAGCCACGGTCAAAGGCGCTGTTGACAAAGGTCAACGCTGACAAAAAATGACGTCATAGAAAAGCGACGTTGTGTCTCATCAAATACAATAAACTATGAGACAGAGTAAATACGAGTCAGCACTGCAGTTCTGCATAAACTTCAGATGACAACAAAATAATATATATAAATAAAAAAATAAAAAGGGGAGGGGGGAGACATTAATACACTTTTTACAACAACACAAAAGAGGGGGGGGGGGAATGAGTGACAACAACTTGGCATGCTATTAATAATGATTAGTATTTAGACGATCACACAAATAAATACAATTTTAAAACCAATGATTGATTTAGAAGGTTCGAAAGAAAAAATTAGAAACGTGTATAGATCTAGTCCCAGCTCTGAGTACCTCTCCAGTAACGATACACAGGAAGGAATGAAGCCTAATGGGAGACTGGGAAACACAGACCTATATATCTGTGACTTGGAGGCACAATTACTTCACAATTACTCGTGAATAAACTTTTTTTTTTTGTTATACTATACCCATAGACATACATAAATATAGACTGGAAAAAGGAAATAACTCCATGTAACTTGAAAACATGTATATCTATTGTTGTCGGATTTCCGAATTCTGAAAAGTTGCATGATCTTCAGTCTTAGAGATTAAACAAAACTACACTGCTGTATAATAAAGTACACAAAATTGCAAGTCACACATTTTCGTTTCATAAAAGTCATTTATTGGCCAGTCTATATTTATTTATGTCTATGACTATACCACCTAATATTAATATTTCTAAGAATACACCAGAAAATATTCTAGCTTCTGATTATTGGGAAATTAAAGTTTATTATCAGCTCCCGTTGGGTTTTTATGAGCTATTTTTAGCTTTACCATACGCTTTCAGTGACTTCGAGAACACAATGCAATAAAACAACTTTCGTTATTATTGGCGGCCATTGACTACCCATGAGTCCATCCTCCAATCTTTTTCGGTCTTCACGCTGAGATTGTGCATTGGGAAACTATCTCACAATTTGTAGTTACTTCTGCATTGTTCTTAAATACTGCTACAACTAAACAATAATCGGGACAGCAACCTTTTGAACTAGAAGACATCGTCAGCATAAAAATTTTTTTATCATGATACTAAAATTGTACAATAAATACTGACTTATTCTACTAAATTATGTCAGTGGGTCAAACTACTCGTTTCTTTAAAGTTTTACAGCTTAAAAAAAAACAACAACGTGTCCCCTTGCTGACAAACCTATGTTCACTCAAGTGTGACTCCATCAAGCTATTGATGAAATTGTAAGCATAATTCACATCAAGGTACGCACTGCAAGACTAGCGGGCACATTCCTTACATCCCCCATTCCAAGTGTTATCCTTACCCTAGCCACTCATAAATGTTCGCCAGTTAACCAGCGCAATACATTATTATGTTGCACCGATACAGAACATTTACCAAGTACACAAGAAGAGTCCAAGAGATCGTGTTTCTAGCAATCGTTCAGGTCTATCCGATACATACAGGTGCATGTTAAAGTAGCACAAACAGTTCGTCTACACATTCTCTAGGTACAACGCCCAATATGTACGCTGTACAGAAGTACTAGCAAGGCACATCTGAAAACTAATAATCCCAAGCTAAAACTAATGTCGGCCACGTATTAGCTTGTAAATTACAGATGCACCTTCAAAAAAGATTATACGCATAGTAACGCGTACCCGTGTGTCAATCTAATCGTGAATGTAAATTAGAAACCTAAAATTTAGCTAAGTCATTAGTTTTCCTGCCTGGTTCGGCAACCCTTTTCATGATTGAATGGCACTAGGAAAGGAGGAGCGAGTGTACGACTACCTTAAGGAAAAGAAATGAGTCTCATGTAATGATCAATATGAATGTAATGAAAAGAGGCAATCACAATCTCAAACTTTGTATGTTAATATTGTTTTCATTGAACTTCCTTAAAAGCTTCACATTAGATGTTTTCAAAATTTGAGAAGAAGAGCTGTCAAATAACTTTGAAAATATTTTCTCTTTTTAAAAACCCCTCTCCGGCTCCATGTAGTATTTAGATAAGTTTTTATTTTCGCTTATTTAGCAGCTGCCGTAAGAAAACGTCTCTCAAAAAAAAAAAAAAACTGCGTCTTAAACATATTGAGAACTTGGAACAACAAGGCAAGCAAAAACCTCCATCCAATAGTTATAAGATTTCAGCGGTCTAATTACTGCAGTCAGAAGATGTAATGAAAGTCAAATTACTGCAGTCAGAAGATGTAATGAAAGTCAAATTACTACAGTCAGAAGATGTCATAAACGTCCAATGACTGCACCTGAAGCTTTGATGCAATTAAAAAACAAACTACCCTAACAGCATCTTGGGTCAAATTCACACTGAACTTAGAAAATGGCTTCCAGTTAGGACAAGATCTGTCCATATTTGAGAAATTCATCAACAGTGATTTGGGGTCGTGTAAATGTGGCAAAGGTGTTATTTTGTGTTATATAGAGAATGCTTTTAGGAAATAAATGTAAATACATTTTTTAAAAGACCTGACAACAATTCATGACGGTTATGTGAGTGAACCTGAATTTAAATGCATAAGCATCGTATATAAAATGTCTCACTACAAAACATCAGACTTCTATCACAGAAACTGGACTTATGGGCGAAATCTTTTTTTATTTAATCTCAAAGGCCATAAATATTTGAAATTGTGTTGTGTTTTTATTATATACATAAATGTAGAAATTCAATTTAAATGGCTACATTTTACACGTATTTAGCAGTGGTTTTAGACACACTTTGAGTTGTGTGATTCCATTAAGAGATGAATTAATATCGTGACATAAGCCGAGTTTCCATTTTTAAATAGGTCATTCTTAGAAGTGACTCAATAACTGTTATCTTTAATCAGAAACCAAACAACCAAAAGTGTACATCATTAGACACCTACCAATCAAAAGTGTATATCATCAGAGACCAAACAACCAAAAGTGTATATCATCAGAGACCAAACAACCCAAAGTGTATATCATCAGAGACCAAACAACCCAAAGTGTATATCATCAGAGACCAAACAACCAAAAGTGTATATCATCAGAGACCAAACAACCGAAAGTGTACATCATCAGAGACCAAACAACTAAAGTGTATATCATCAGAGACCAAACAACTAAAGTGTATATCATCAGAGACCAAACAACTAAAGTGTATATCATCAGAGACCAAACAACTAAAGTGTATATCATCAGAGACCAAACAACTAAAGTGTATATCATCAGAGACCAAACAACTAAAGTGTATATCATCAGAGACCAAACAACTAAAGTGTATATCATCAGAGACCAAACAACTAAAGTGTACATCATCAGAGAGCAACGCATCAAGTGTACATCTACAGAGAAAGTTAAGAAATGTCCGGGGACAATCTCAGCGAAACCAATTTGTGAATTGAATGTTGAGAGAGAAACTGAACTTAGTCAATGCAGTTTAGTTCAACCATCTGTGCGCTAAATACACTTATGTTCCTTGCTCAATGGAGACTCGGCGACTAGCTCTACTTTACCAACTGTGATACAAGTATATGCATAAACAGAACAGTAGCTCTCAATATGGCGAACAATACTTTACTGTACTAGATACCAGAGGGAAATATTGTGTCGCGTAGAACAATGGCCTGAATATAGTTTTTAATATTTTCCTAAGTGCCCTCTCATTTTTAATACGTTTACTTAGAAATACAAATGTAATGCGTCAGCCAAATGGAGGAGGGAGCACGGTTTGACAACTACAGGACTAGACAATCTAACTACAGGACTAGACAATCTAACTACAGGACTAGACAATCTAAGATTGATCGCTGATCAACATAAAGGTCTGAGAGTGACATTTCAATACAGTCATTTTTTAGTTGGCCATGTGTGTTGCAGTTAGAGATGTATTTACTTGGTTAAACACCACCACATCTAGAAAGTTTGTGTAGAGTCGAGAGAGAGAGAGAAAGAGAGAGAAAGAGAGAGCCTGTTTAAGTTAACTAATTGTAAATGAACCGAACGCCTCATCATAAAGTCATTAGTAACAACTGTTTATCTAGAAGTAGTGACCGAAGGAAACCACTATTTCAATTTTTGTATAGATCCCGAACCTTCGCTTCACTGATTTCGTTAGAAACAACAATCAACAACAGGCTTTGGAAAAGGAAAGGTATCGCTAGCGCGCAGTCGCGTACTCTGCCTAGGAATGTTGTGCTAACAACAGAGTTGTGTGTTAGTGACAAGTCAATATCAACAAGTTGTAGGCAAAGGAAGTCTTGACTCATTGATCAACAACCTACTTGCAACATGTCACAAAAAGTTGTATTGGGATGGAGCCATGGTGGTGACACAGAAGCAAGACATTCTTTTCAGCGTAAAATGACAATGGATTTAAAGTGGGGGTTTTGTTCAGCGTTCTATTTCTTTTAGCTGTTCTTTTTAATTGTCTTGTTGACTGATGTTTACATAACGTGATCTTGAATACCTACCCTCTTAAAACTTGTGTGTTTTTAGATATAAATCCAAGTCTCTCAAGTTGTTTTTTTCAAAGCTTAGATTAATCCACTTCGTGGCTCTGTCTGGCACAATTATTTTTACAAGGATGATGTGGAAATTTTGTACAATTATTTATAATCGATTACAATACATGAATCAATAAAACAGAACAATTAATTAATCAATTAGTGGTAATTAATTTTTGTTTTACATAGAAAAAGGAGTTATCCTTGCAGTATTGAGAGATTTGGCAGTGATTTAGCGGTTCTTCTCCCTAGATGAGCTTTGTTTTTAAAAGTATTTTTTTTTACCAGCAGCGAGTAAATTTATTTGTAAAGCCAATTTTTCAAAACACCACGCCCACGCGAGCACCCAGCTTTGAATTCTAAGTGAAATCTATCACTATCAGTTGACCTGATAAGTAATCCACTTTCCAGTTACAAGCAGAGCAAAAAACATAAATTATGAGAAAAATATAATCAAGAAAACAAACAATAACATAAGCTGGAATCATAGATACATGACACATATGCTGGAATTAGAGAAACATGACACATAAGCTTGGATCAGATAAACATGACACATAAGCTTGAATTAGAGAAACATGACACATAAGCTTGGATCAGATAAACATGACACATAAGCTTGAATTAGAGAAACATGACACATAAGCTTGAATTAGAGAAACATGACACATAAGCTTGAATTAGAGAAACATGACACATAAGCTTGAATTAGAGAAACATGAAACATAAGCTTGGATTAGAGAAACATGACACATAAGCTTGAATTAGAGAAACATGACACATAAGCTTGGATTAGAGAAACATGACACATAAGCTTGAATTAGAGAAACATGACACATAAGCTTGGATCAGATAACCATGACACATAAGCTTGGATCAGATAACCATGACACATAAGCTTGGATCAGATAAACATGACACATAAGCTTGGATCAAATAACCATGACACATAAGCTGGAATCAGAGACACCTGACACTCAAGCATCAGGAACTCATGAAGCATCGCACCACTAAAAGTCAAGCCTGTCACAAACAAATGTTAGCCATTGTTCTGTGATTTATTTTTCATGTGGAAAGTAATGAGCTACTAACATTGTTGTTTAAAACACGGAAAAGGTTCTCTAATTCTAACATATAAAGCAAACTTTAAGATGACTAGGTATATATTAACGTCTGCCATTTAATGAGATCAAAACCGTTTGACCAATATTGACTATTCTTGAGATTCTCGCGGAGGCGGTAGGATATGGTGCGACGACCCTCTTGAAAATAAAATAAAATGTATTGGTTTTCACTTGGAATGTATTGGTTTTCACTTGGAATGTACTTGGTTTTCACTTGGAATGTATTGGTTTTCACTTGGAATGTATTGGTTTTCACTTGGAATGTATTGGTTTTCACTTGGAATGTATTGGTTTTCACTTGGAATGTATAGGTTTTCACTTGGAATGTATTGGTTTTCACTTGGAATGTATTGGTTTTCACTTGGAATGTATTGGTTTTCACTTGGAATGTATAGGTTTTCACTTGGAATGTATTGGTTTTCACTTGGAATGTATAGGTTTTCACTTGGAATGTATAGGTTTTCACTTGGAATGTATTGGTTTTCACTTGGAATGTATAGGTTTTCACTTGGAATGTATAGGTTTTCACTTGGAATGTATTGGTTTTCACTTGGAATGTATTGGTTTTCACTTGGAATGTATTGGTTTTCACTTGGAATGTATTGGTTTTCACTTGGAATGTATTGGTTTTCACTTGGAATGTATTGGTTTTCACTTGGAATGTATAGGTTTTCACTTGGAATGTATTGGTTTTCACTTGGAATGTATTGGTTTTCACTTGGAATGTATTGGTTTTCACTTGGAATGTATTGGTTTTCACTTGGAATGTATTGGTTTTCACTTGGAATGTATTGGTTTTCACTTGGAATGTATTGGTTTTCACTTGGAATGTATAGGTTTTCACTTGGAATGTATAGGTTTTCACTTGGAATGTATAGGTTTTCACTTGGAATGTATTGGTTTTCACTTGGAATGTATAGGTTTTCACTTGGAATGTATAGGTTTTCACTTGGAATGTATTGGTTTTCACTTGGAATGTATTGGTTTTCACTTGGAATGTATTGGTTTTCACTTGGAATGTATAGGTTTTCACTTGGAATGTATAGGTTTTCACTTGGAATGTATAGGTTTTCACTTGGAATGTATAGGTTTTCACTTGGAATGTATAGGTTTTCACTTGGAATGTATTGGTTTTCACTTGGAATGTATTGGTTTTCACTTGGAATGTATAGGTTTTCACTTGGAATGTATAGGTTTTCACTTGGAATGTATAGGTTTTCACTTGGAATGTATAGGTTTTCACTTGGAATGTATAGGTTTTCACTTGGAATGTATAGGTTTTCACTTGGAATGTATTGGTTTTCACTTGGAATGTATAGGTTTTCACTTGGAATGTATAGGTTTTCACTTGGAATGTATAGGTTTTCACTTGGAATGTATAGGTTTTCACTTGGAATGTATAGGTTTTCACTTGGAATGTATAGGTTTTCACTTGGAATGTATAGGTTTTCACTTGGAATGTATAGGTTTTCACTTGGAATGTATTGGTTTTCACTTGGAATGTATTGGTTTTCACTTGGAATGTATAGGTTTTCACTTGGAATGTATAGGTTTTCACTTGGAATGTATAGGTTTTCACTTGGAATGTATAGGTTTTCACTTGGAATGTATAGGTTTTCACTTGGAATGTATAGGTTTTCACTTGGAATGTATAGGTTTTCACTTGGAATGTATAGGTTTTCACTTGGAATGTATAGGTTTTCACTTGGAATGTATAGGTTTTCGTGTTACCTTTTAGAAGAAACACGAGCCAAGACGCGCAACTCTGCAAGTATTTAATAAAAATGGGATTTTAAACACGGAAAATACATTCTCAGTTATCGTGTAATAATAATCTTAGGCCTACTGTACATGGTGTGATAGGCCTACTGTACATGGTGTGACATGATTCTGTTCAAAGTTTTTGCTGTTCTAATCTTTAAAATGTCACTCTGACCGACATGGTCAAATCGTGTTTACTCCTGATGCCACGGCAGGTTTGGAATAAACGATTCTGGGTAGGGCTAATGGTGCACAGTGAAGGGGACCAGAGGGGGGGGGGGTCTGCACCGGCAGATAATGAAGCTCAGTGAGTCACCAAGTAGATCACATCCTTTGTTTAGCTGTACTAACATTTCCTTTTGGATGGTAATCTGATTTCAGTGGATCAGACGTTTAGTTATGAATAATAACTAAATAAACATTTACTTGTATTAAAAACACGTGTTGATACTTATTATCTGTATAGTTTCACGTATCTCCGGGAGTATCTCTCCAAAATAGGGCTCCACAGTCACATGAAAAAGTGTTCGAGATGAACAATAGTCGTTCTACGACTGAATGAAGCAAAGTTATCTCCGTGATTAAGTGGTGTATAATAGAACTGTAAATAAACAGGTCTCCTAAAGAATAGTAAATTCAAGCCGTGAATCTAAGACTCTGAAGGACAGGAATGTCCCAAACTTGATGGCTGGATACCAACACAGAAGTGTGTGTGTGTGTAGGGATGATGCAGAATATGAGAGCACATGAATAGCAGTTACCGTTAGTGTTAGAAATGGAAGGGGCGTCTATGATGAATTTCCCATTCCCTATTGTAGGCCTGCCTATCTTACAAAGTCCTATTACCTCCAGAGTCAATAGTTAGTTTTGTCTTAATCTAGAGTCCATTATCAGTATTTAATATTGTTTAGCCCTGACTTTTTTGTCCTGCCCCTAAATCGAAAAACATAGTTATTTGCCCCTATGTTTTTTAGAAGCACTCGGCCCTATCCTTCCTTAGTCAAATTCCCATCAAGTACCCCTGACTGGTCTCTTAGTACCCCAGGGGGAAGCCTTTCTAGAATTGATATTCGCTGCTAGAAATGAACTCAAAGCAATCTAAAAGTAAACCTGTGTGTGTGACTTACAGTAGTCTATAGTCTAAAGAATCTAGATCTATGTGTAGTAAAGTACCTAGATCTAGATATACTTATTTGTAATTTAGGAATTGAGCTTAACTACGTTTATCTAGGTAAATTATATATGTATGACTTTAAGGGGCTTTAGCTTTAACTCCAAAACATTGACAATGTCAACAAATCATCAAAACATTTGGAAGGAAACAACAAACATTACAAACAGGCGAGTGACCTTAATATCATGTATTGGATCTAAAACAGACTGTGAGCAGAAACCTATTTTTAGTATCATTATTATACTTCAACATATCCTATACTCTTAAGCGAGCAATTCTTGTATGTATGTATATATATTTATATATATATATATATATATATATATATATATATATATATATATATATATAATTTTATTTCGAAAACGGCTCTAACGATTTTCTTTAAAATTTCACGGTATGTGCATAATAGTGAGAAAAAAATTCTCAACTCATTGGCCACATTGGGAAAACTCGAGATCGACCGTTATATCGGTTTGAAAATGCCTCATTATCGAAAAATTAAGTTTGGCTAGAATGTTTTATGAATAAAAATTTTCCATGACGTAAACGGGAAAAACGCTGCTTACGTCACTAGGCTTACCGCAGTACACTAAAATATTTCTTTGCAAACAAGAACAAGTTTTAAAGAATCAATAGACCTAATTAAACATTTGCGCACCATCTTACTGTAGATTGATTTATTATAGAACTATGAAAGAAAAGTAATGTAATTAAATGTGCCGATATATGATTAGTTATTGTGTTTTAAGTGCTTAATAAGTTGTTTACACTTTAATTGTGTAGAGCGGTGTAGATACCTTTTACTTTGTTGTTTATTTTGCTGGTGACCTCCAGCTGTCTCGTTCTGAGGTTGCATGCAACCATGTGCTCTCTTCTATGTCAGCTAAGTCAAGTTTGCGCCATAAGCTGGTCTTTTAAGGGTTTCGGTGTTACGTCGACCACTTTTTAGCTCACCAAAAAAGACTGCCTTTGGCATGCGTTCGTCTGCGATTCGTCTCCTATACAGGATACTGCTCTGTCCAGCGTAACTGTCGGACTTAAAGAATTCCCTCTATACAAAGGCCGCGGATACACATTTGAGACCAAAAGAAAATTTGCTGCCGAGGACAGACAAAGACGCTAAAAGAAAATCTTAATCGAGCATCGCGGACAATGGTTATGCTTGCCCTGGATGTGGCAAGATATGTAGGTCACAGCTGCAATCCTCATTAATTTTCGGACTCTAAGACAAGCCTTATTATTATTATTATTTTGCTGGTGAATTATTACCATGTGTTCATGCTTCAGTGTCTACCTCTCCTGTACCAAAACAAAGGAAATGGTCATAACACAGCTTCTTTACGCCTTACTTGCTCACACTAAACATGATATCCATCTAGCGGTCAACGAGTTTGCGTACACTGCAGCCTCTTTTGATTCAACTATAAACCTCGGTAAAAAGCTTGGAGTTAGGGCCAGGAGAGATCTGAATGGATGGATGTGTAAAAGCAGGCCATAGCACCACTAGGATGGATGGATGGCAAAAGCCGGTATGAACTTCCTATAGTCCGACAGTCAGGCTGGGCAGGGCACGTATCCCGTATGGGTAACGAGCATATTGTTTGGCGTAACAGAGGTGCCCCGCGGAAACGTTTCTTTAGAAAACTAATGCCATGATTTAAGTTTAATAAGAAAAAATGCGCCATTTTACTTTGTCACTAAGTGCATGTTTTACCCTATAACGTAGAGAAGTTACATTGCAAAGACTTTCTTCCAAGCCAATAATAGTAAGCCTACAATAGTTTTACGCAAAAGATGGATTGTAAAACTATAAATCGGACGTGAGCTGTAGTTTGTCTAGACTGTAGGAGGACTTAAAAGACTTTAAATTTAATCGACATGTACAATTAGGCCTACAATTAGAACTAACAGAACACTAAAGCAACTCTTCAGATTAGTAGTCTTTATCCGATCGTTCATTTTCGTAATTACAAGAATATTCCCAAAATGACTTCGGGTATATAACCTTCCGAAATTATTTAACAGAGCGAGGTTCGGCCACCTGGTACAAAAATATTCTCAAAATGACTTCGGGTATATATCCTTCCTTAACAAATTATTCATCCGAGCAAGGCTCGGTGACCTGATATTTTACTTATATTTGACTTAAGAAGGGAATTGAAATGTTTGTAACAAGATAATAATAGTAAATAATATTCACACACACAAAATCAATTTTAAAAATTTTTAGTAAGCTAAATAGATCTACCTAATGAACCCAATGAAAAAGTAAGACTCTATGCTAAACAATGTGTCATCAAGACAGGCTCAGGACAATGTCACCATGTCCCAGAATGATATAATCTAAAGGTCTATGATGAAGTGTCTCAAGTGATGTGCTTGTCAACTGTTGCACAATTCTACATAACAGATTTTTTTTCCCTTTTGTTAAAAGAAGATTACACAGTGAAAGAACTGAGCAATAAATCAATTTAATTTAATGAATGCTCATAGATGTCAAAGATTTTATATTGAAGAATGAGCATGTAGCTATTTTGCTTTTAATCTAACAACAACAACAACAAAAATAACAAGTTTGTGTAAATTGTTAAAAGTTTGGGAAAGTAAAGGCAGTTGGTCATTGTGCTAGTCACATAACACCTTTGTTAACCATCAGCCATAGTAACTGATGACCCTAACAGCATCTGTCCTATAGATTGCAAGGTCTGAAAGGGGTAGTTTACTTTACTTAATATAAATTGTTAAAATTGTACTTTTCATAAGTGTGAAGATAACTAGGCCAGTGTAGCCAGCAATGACATTCAGATTTATCTTTCACTAATACACCTTGAACTTATTGTCATCATTTTCTGATAAGAAATGAATATTTATCTTTCAAGGATTTTTACATTAATCAACATTTCCCAATCTAGTATAGGAGAACTCTAAGTGTTAATTATGAGTTTAGATACTTAACAAAAATAGGTAATGGGAACAAAAGATTTTAATAAATAATAATTTGATAGAGTGCTGTTAACAAACAAAATATAGGCTCAAGGCGCTGTGATAACATTACAAAAATAAAAATGGGAGCTAAAATGACAACTAATCTAAAAATGTTTCAAACAGATAGACTTTCCAAAACTCTATACATTAATAAACAAAGCAAAAAATGTGAAATGTAAATGATGGTATTGGGGACTTGGAGATGAAACAATAAATTATAACTCTTTAGAACTTAGTTAAGAAGACTTAATAGTGTAATCAATACTGATATTGTAATAACAACGTCAGTGCAGATATATGTCCAGATTAGGTATGCGGGAGCTCAACCAATTAGAAATAATATTTATAGTGTTAATACAATTCAAAGTTGCATAAGGTTTAACTAGAAAGTATATATATAAGGACCACATTATAGTGTACAGAATAATTTCTTAGTCAAATGAAGAAATTTTATGTAAGAATATAAAAGAACTAGAGTGCTATTGCCATGTGAAGATTGAGAATTGTACAGAATGGCTCACAATAATCCAATAGAAAATTAAACAAAAATAAAAATATATTGATATGTACTGCACAATCTTTGTGAAATTAGAGAAGTTAGAAATCTATCACTTAGGAAATACAATATATAATGTATTGGAGTACTGTTTACCATAAGTTTGTCAAGAGATCATTTGACACACTTAAGAAAGGTGTCAGGAAAATCCTAATAATACATATCCCATGCCATTTTTCTTTAGAAAGATATTATATTTAGCATTATCTTCAGTATCAATTACTGAAGATATGCTTACAAAATACCCTAATAGGCAATATGTGTGGGACATCTTGAAAGTTTGACCAATCAAACCATAGTGAATTAATGATGAAAAATTAAGTGGAAACAATTGTAAGCACATTGGCCTTCAATCAGTTGCAACTTGAAGATTGAGAGAGGGATAGAAATAAACAGTTGAGTTCACTTCACTTTCCTCATTTTCTTGATACTTAAGCCGGGATACACTAAAAAAAAAATTAATTAAATCTAGTGCGAACTACAAACCATAATTTAAAACAATTGTAGCATTTGATTCAGTTTGTTAACTTAGATATATTTAACTATTTACAACTAATATACACAGAAAACATAAACCCATAAATAGGGTCATAGTATAAGAGAATACTTACAGTCAAAGATATTGAGGTTTATGAATTTAATCTTTCAAAATGTGACTTCTCTGTGACTCTGAGGCTTATTAATAGTCTGATGTCAATGGCCCGTATAGACTTTATGTTACTGTTTAAAATCTAAAAAAAAAAGTATTCCAAATACAATTTGAAAGTCTGAATATAAATACCAAATTTATATTTATACTAAGATTTCAAAGACACACTAATTATCATTGATGCTTAAAAAAGTCAGTTGTTTTGTTTTCCTTTCTCCCAAAATGTTTTTAATTGCTTATAATTAAAACTTGAATAGTCTCCCTTTTGAAAACATGCTGATTATTTTTTATTTTCAATTTGTTTTTATCAAATATGATATTTTTTAAAAATAATGCCTCAAGACCATTCAGAAAATATTCATATGTCATAAAGAATAATTTTAGTTCAATTTGGATCATACATATTGCCTAGATCTAATGAGACTTGTTCACAGTCTGTAAGGTTTTATTTTTTAAATTCCTTTATCCAAAATAAAATGATTTAAATTTCATTTTGGTTCATTTTTGTTTTAGCTAAAAGGGGCATAAATTATCCTTTTATCCTATACAAAACATAACATTTTCTGATCACAAACAAAAACTTTATTGAAGTTTAATCATAACGTAGTAGTTAAATAGATATTAGCAAAATGGTTAATTCCATTGGATGGGGAAAATAATTATGGAGAGAAAGAGTTAAGTTATCTCAAGCCTTCTTGAACATAACATGGAATAGAAATTCGGTATACATAGTCATACTAGGTCTAGATGTAGAAATGCTGTATTATAGACAGCCTAGTAACCTTAGAAAGAGAAAAGGAAATCTCTTCATAAAACAAGACAATAACAAAGAAAAAAATCACTGACTGACAGATTCTATGGTTTACACTTAACACTAGAGTAACAGTACAGTACAGAGTAGAAATCTTCTGGTCTTAGTCTTTTGACCTAAACTTCTAAACTCTAAAGTTAACTGATTTTCCTAGATGAAAAGATCTAATCTAAAATTAGAATTTAAATTTAGATCTATTCTAATTATTCTATGACTATAATTATAATATTCATACATAGACTATCACTATAGACTATAGACAGTATAGACTATAGAGGTATACTATAAGCTTTCTAGAATCTAGATCTAGATCATCTGATCTACTCTACTTACTCTATCTAGTAGACTCTACTGTACTCACTCTAGATAGTAACTCACTAGTATAGTCTAGATAGATCTAGAATCTAGTCTAGATTCTAGATCTAATCTATAATTTTATAATAAATAATAATAATACTAATACTAGATCTAGTATTAACTAACTAGATCTATATTCTAATACTAATAGTGATTATTAGTTATCCAGTATAAATAGACTTTAAGACATTTAAGTTAAGTCACTTAAGTAGATCACTACTCAGTTAGGAGTAGGACTATTCTACTACTCACACTAGACTCCCAGTCTCAATATTTTAACTTTTTCAGTGAAGTGTTTGCCGTGTACGAAAGAATGCGGCCTACCTAGATCTAGATCTATACACCAACATCATAATGTAATCAGAGATTAAAAAGAGAAGGGAAAAAAAGCTAGGCTTGGTTCGATGTTGGATGATTGTGCCTGCTTAAAAAGTATGAATACGGCGCCGTTCACTTTTATTCTATTCAGATAATGAACAAACAAAAACTTTAATACAAAAACTACACTTTATAATATTATATCTATCCATGACAAACGGCTTTTGTTGTTTTTCAAATAAAAACAAGGATTAGTATTATGATTTTCAACCTTTGACCTCAAAATATGTAGGCCAAGATATACTTAGCAACATAGTCGGTAACCGGTCTTTGATAACTATAAGACTTAATTTTTTAAAAGAATGATAGGCCTAAATAAAGCATCTGTGAATAAAAGACTGTCCTATTGGAAGACAGCTAATCATAGTAAAATTAATTTGCCTAGATTCCTGAATTAGATTCTATTTAAGACTTGAACATTTGTATGCTGGCAAAAGTCAATTTTAGGCTTGCAACGCAAATAAAACTCCACCCAAAAGTATATTTTATGATTATAAGTGTGAAATGCTTACTTCTAGGATGACAATATAGAATATAGATCTACAACTTATAATTTAACATATAAGGCGACATGCACAATGCAACATTTTTATCAGAAATCACAGCATCTATGGCAACGTTTGAATTCTCATTGCATTCTCCGGGCAAAAGGGGGCAAGCCAGTCATTTATTTTTCAAAAGGCATTATATATATCTTATCTTCTTCTTCTTATCTTATATAATTCAGACGTTACTTCAAAAAAGAAGATGATTACGTCCTACCCGTCATGCATTTAGTCATGCATATTAACCAATGACTTAAATTCTGCCAAGTCACTGATTTTCCTGGCTAGCTCAGGCCCCATTCCATGCTCTAATAGCACTAGGGAAGAAGGAGTATTTGTACAAGTTTGTCCTAGCATATGGGACGAGGAATGTGCCTTTATCTTTGTGTCTTTCAGAGTATTTTATTAAATTTTGTTTTTGTATTTGAAGATTATGGTTCAGTGTTTTATGTATGATTGCTACTTTACTTTTGAGCCTTCTATCCTGAAGGCTTTCTAAATTTAGTGATTTTACTAAAGGTGTTACTCTAGTCAAATGTGAATATTCGTTTGTTATGAATCTCACTGCTCTATTTTGTGTCTGTTCCAGTTTCTTAATGTTTTCTTGAGTTGAGGGGTCCCAATATATATATATTTAGTTGTAATAATTAATCTATGTTTGAATATGAAACAAGTAAAATGATATTATAATAAAATATAATTAAAATATTTTAAGTAAAAGACGTTGTTTCTTCATATTTAAAATGTATAGGCCTACAGTTTTTTTTGTTTTGTTTTGTTTTGTTTTTTTTTTTGCGAGAGGCGTCTGTAACAATATCGACTCAAAACTTTTTAAAGAAGACATTTCAAAACGTCCACACTAAAGAGCTTCTTCGCAAATTCATAAGTCAGAATATTGATCGAAATTCTGTTGTAGGCCTACATCTTTATGGTGACAATTTTTGTGAAGTAAAAAAAAATATAGTCCGCGACAAGACCTCTAACTTAACACAAAGAAATCTTGCGATGAAAACGCCTATAATGAACGTACGTGCTCTAGCTACATTACCTCGAGTGTTCCTCGCAAAATAATATTGGCCCGTGCTGCCTCATTATTTATTTGACTTTTTTAACAGGACGAATAGAACGATCTGATTGCAAGAAAACACTTTAATGTCGGTATCCCTTTTTACTTAAACATTTTTATGTACTCTTCTTACTTTCAGAAAATGACATTGTAGACACCAGGAGAAAGAATTTCTGAAGCTCAAAGCACAGGAATACGTTTGGTGCCGGGGTAGCTTGCAGCACTTCCCCAGACACACTTGCTGGATGAAGGGAAAACCTGCTGCAACTCCAATACTATATTCATTGAGACATTTTTCTAGTATTTGTTTTCATTTAGGGGTGAAACCACCGGTAAAAGTTTGAGAAACACTGATTTATTGTTAGTAGGCTAATTCAACTTCATTTGTCTTAGAAAAGGAAAAGTATGCGGGTCCTATTCTTTAGGCATTCAATGCCAGAATAAGACTTCTCTGACTTTTATTTTTTAAACAATGTAATTTTAGTTAGCTGTGAAGTCCAGTACACAAATAAATCGGATAAAGGCCTTATTAGGTAGTACCTGAAACAAAACAAAAATACCCATCTATAGTAGAACTGATTACATTGAAAAACTGATTTAAATGGGCTGTTATGGAGTAGAAAAGGGAGATACAGAAACACTACTTAGCCTATAGGCTTACCAGACATCCTATCTCCTGTTTGGATCTGTGTCACCGTCCGGCAGGCTTTGGCCTTAAGTGTAAAATGTGAGGCATTCACTGTTTTTAGCGGCCCCCGAAGGGGAAAAGACGCTATTAGTTTTGTGTGGTCTGTCTGTCCGTCCGTCCCGTTTAGATCTCGTAAACTGGAAAAGATATTGAAAATCCGACATCATGATATTTTAGACCATTCAAAGTTCTGATGCAATGAAAACGTTAAATTCATTTTTTTAAATCAATTATGCAAGCATTTTTTTTCCATAAAAATACACCATTTTTACAACTATTCACTATTAGTAGTCACAAACATTGGAGGCTATTTAGTAAGGGAGATGCCCATTTACCATATTTTCAACACATTTATGCTAACGGTTTTAGACTTTTTGAAGCAAATATATTTTTTTTTACAATTGTATTGCCAAGTTTAGTAAGTTTTGTCATACTTACTAAATATTTACACAACAAAAATGTTTACTTTTATTTTTAAAGATAACTAGATAACAAATCTATTTAGAATGCATATAAGTGGAACATATTTTAAAACAACAATTAGAATGTAATTCTAATTTATATCATTGCGTGAACTGCAGTGGGACTAGAAAAATCATAGACATGAAACACTTAACTCAAGGATATATATTTTTTTTAAGCATTTTTTCTAGGGAAATGTTTTTGTTTTTCCTTGAGGCGTTTAATAAGAGATTGATCCTTTACAAAACAATTAGATCAATTAGATAATCTTTAGTATATGACCTCAGTTAGGCCAGGTTCATATACAACTTCACCTTCACTTTCACCTATCCCTTGGTCTGCTGGACCGTTGGGACACCACACAAGATCTGTCAACCTTCTTTCTCCATTCTTCTTGTTATATGCCTTTGATAGAATTTTAATCTGATATTCTTTCTGAAAATATTGAAATCTGCCTTTTTACCTGCCTGGGTGGACCAATTCAGTGGCCGATTTTGAGTTTGTGTTTCCACACAAACTGTCTTTGTAACCTTGTCTTAATTGCAATAACAATTTTTCCCCCAATCGAATTCATTCCTTCATATGTTCTGGTTTAAATTCACAAACTCACTCATAAACATGAACGCATTTTGGGCTGTTTAAAAGAAACCTGTTATTCAGAGCTTCTCAAATCTGTGATTGTTTCTTTTACATTCTCAGCAGGCATTTTTTTAATTACCCCTCGGGTTAAGTGAATAGTCTACACTGTCACAACTCAGATAGAAGGCCTGCAATGTCACAACTTTTGGGCAGTTTAGACCAATAGCTCGTTGCCACGTCACAGGTCTGTACGAAGTGGTCACTAGGCAGTGTTCAGGCCTTCTATAAGGAAGAGTCTCGCACAGCTACACTTTCATTCACAGCTACACTTTCATTCACAGCTACACTTTCATTCAAACTAGTTGTAGCAACAACAAACAATCGCACGTGTGCCTCATTGTAGCCACACTATCATATCTCTGATTTCGTCACTTCAGAACATCAAGCTCATCCTAAGTCCAAGTCCAGAAACCAATTTAAGGCCCTTTATTTAATTAATACTCATCATCAATGTGGTTATGAATTAGTATGAATGTCTAAATTCTTTGTTGGAACCAGTGTGATACTAGTGTGCATGATGTCCAAGATGTCACAACATTTTTTTTTAACTCAATCATAGCAGTGACTTACCTTTAGTGGCTCCCTAAAGGGAATAGCCGATAACCCGGTATTAGTTTTGTGGGGCTAGCTACCAGTACGTCTGTCTTTTAGTAAGCATTATTTCATAAAAATACAGCTTTTTTTTTTCAATTATTCACTATTAGTTAAAAAAAAACAACAACAGGGAAGACCATGCTCTTATTAAATAAGGGATGAGATTTTTCTGTATATGTATAAAACATTTATGTAAACGTTGTTGTTTTTCTAAACAAATGTTATAAACATATTTTTATAACTAAATTAAATGTTGTTTTTTTTTGTTTTTTTTTGTTATATAAGTTACTTTTATTGTGAATAAGATATTCATTTTTATTTTAAAAGAAAAAAATGCATTTCGTATGCATATAATTCGAATATAATTAAACATTCTAATTTATTTTAAAAAGCAATCACTGTTACATTCATCCAGTCCTACATACATTCCCTCCAACTTTCCCAACTGTCCAGACAAGTGATATGATCGTGGCGCATTGAGAAAGCTAAAAGCATGAAAATCGCGCTAAACAAAAACAACTGGTAACACTATTTCTAATCGCACAGATTTATTATTGTTAGTCTAGATCTATTACATATTTAAATAAATAAATGATCCAAATTAATGAATACAATTACACTTAATATAAGCCTTTTTAAAAAGTAATTTTAATGTTGTTTTTTTGTTTTTTTTTTGTTAGTAGCAAAGTTCAGCTACCTATGCTTTCAACTTTTCAAATGTTAATAATTTTTCATCAATTTTGTATTCAACACTATTGCACATAGTGATTAGGCCTAGTCTACATTAAAATAGGTAACGATCGATTCTTTGTTATAATGCAGATTTGAAATACATGTCGCTTGTAGGCCTACATAGGTGACTGCATGGTCTAACGTGTTGCGGGTGATATATATGATCTCGACATTTAGTTATAATTTTTACGTATGAATGCATCTAGGATAATCTACTTCCATTTTTTTTTAAAAAAGGTTGTTTGCTTTTCTTGACGAAAAATAAAAACTTTTTTTTTTTTCATTTGGACGTCACCACTCCTAGGAACGAATTGGCTTGATATGGGAGTTCATGCTAAATCCCAGTGGGCCGATGGTCTAGTCATCGTCGAATGTGCGCTTTGAATGACAGTTAAATTATGATCATATAATAAAAGATATTTTTTAAAGGGCACACAGATAGTCGTGATTGAATTAACCTTTTATATATTTTACTATCCAATAACAAATTTTCTATAGCCTAATTATGGAATACATAGTCTACCTACTAAAATACAATAGTTTATGTATAAATAGTGTAGTGTGTGGTACCTGCAAGGTACAGCGCGTCTTAATAATTAGGCCTAATAATGAATTACATATAGTAGGCCTACAATTACATAGATGTCTAGATCTATAGATCTAGGTGTTTTTGCCATAAATGCGCGCGTTCAGTTTCTATAATTATCAAACTTTGCAAATGTGGAAAAGTATGAATGGATGCCTATCATGCGGCCTATTGTAAAAAAAATGTTTCGGATGTTGTTTCAGAGTTGAAGATAATCTACTGTCTAGTCCAAAACTCCCGCAGAACGACGGGGGGTGCCTGGATGGCAAGGGGTGGGTATGAACCTTGGACCAACGAGACAACCGAACGACAGTCTAGCATGCATACAGCACGACCAGGCAGCCATCCAAGATTGTAAGGTAATGCAATCACAGGGTCTATTTTCACATCCAGTCGCCTTTGGTTACCCCTATGGAGCCGATAAAAAAGTATTGTAATTTTTTAATTTTAAAAAAATTCTTATCAAGTTATCATGTTTGTAGACCTAGATATATATCGCTTCTATATCCGTATTTTTTTAAGGGGGCAAATATTACAAGTAAGATAGACCGAATTTAATAACAAATAAAGAGAGTTTATGACTATGTTACGAACCTAATCGAAAGCAAAATAAGGTTGCATAGTTTGTGTTTTTTTTTAACAAAATAATATCTAGAATATTATACATAACAAAGCCACATGATAGTGTGAATAGACGAAATAGCTGTCAACTTGGTTCACCACCACAATAAATAAATCACATACCTAGATAGCTCTATATATCTATTCTATATGAGAGAGAGATCTAAATCTTTTAGATCTAGATAGTAGATCTACTTCCTACGATTACACAAAATGTTTTGTATTTGTTCTATTGTCACATCCATTTTTTACATTATAGATAGGTTCATTGTAGAAATTACATTTATATAATAAATTTTCAATAAAAAAATTAGGCTGTCTCATTTACTATGATTTACAGATGTAGATCGAGATGTCTTTTTATGTTCACAAAATGTACAAGCTTGTCAACATGAACTCCCGCCATTTCTAGACCAAAAAGTTAAAAAACATTGACAAGAATTAATAGGAGCTGTGGACTGATATTAGATCTAGTCTAGATCATTATGTGGAATAATTCAGGTAATTGTTTTAAATCGATCTATATAATCTAGTCTTAGATTATAACCTTGGTTAGGCCAATAATAGAATATCATCAGATCAATATGCATCCTCATATGATCCTCTTTTTCAGTTTTTGGAACCCTTATACTTACACTTATAATTATAAGGCTTATTACCCTTCAAGTTCATTGGCTTCATAATCATTGCTTCAACTAGAAAGTTACTAGATCTAGATCTAGATTAGATCTAACTTCAACACAAGAAGTGAAGAAGTTCAACTCAAGCAAACATTAATTTTAATTCAAGTCATTAAATTCATTGATTAAGAATCTAATATTGTAATAAGTTATAAATAAGAACAGACACAAAATTCAAAATACTTTAAAATAGAGCAGCAGTGAGATTCATAACAAACCAATAATATTCTCATTTGACTAGAGTTTAAAACACAATTTTACACACAAACAAGCTTTAGTCTAGTCTAAGACTTAGACTTAAGACACTTTTAAGTAGTTTTAAGTCACTTTAGTTTTAGACTTTAACTCAGCATTTTTAAAAATCACTAAATTTAGAAAGCCTCCAGGAAAAGTAAAGTAGCTTGTAGCTCTTATAATTAGACTATACACATAAATGTCATAAAACACTGAACCATAATCGTCAAATACTGAAATTGAAATACAAAGTTAACAGAATCTAATAAGAAATACTCAGACAAAAGCAGACACATTCCTCATTTCATACTATTTACTATATGATAGTATATGCCAGGAAAAATGTTTACAAATGCTCCTTTTTCCCTAGTGCTTTTAGACTTATTAGAGCATGGAATGGGTTGCCTGAGCTAGCCAGGAAAGCCAATCTCCAAATGACTTGGCAGAATTTAAGTCATTGGTTAATAAGCATGACATAATCATCTTCTTTTTTGAAGTAATGTCTAAATTTGATAAGATAAGATTAATCTCTACTACATCTATAATCTATTTTCTTAGACTACATTGACTTTGAATTTTTTATGTTGACAGTGTGAGTGAACATGATTAATTAACATCATTTATTCATTAACATGGACTTTTTTTTTTACATGTCATTTGATTGTGAGATTGTGACTGTCTTGCTACGAAATTGAAACTGAAACAGAAAGATAAACAGTTAAAATAGATCTAGATCACCTGGTGACATCTGTCTAGTCAACTCTAGTCTAACTTTGCTTAGGGTCAACTAAGTAAAGTATCTAGATCTAGATCTCTAGATTGAGACTCTAGACTAGAGCAGGTGTGGCCAGTGAGGCAACAGCCCATGTGTGTATCATGTATGACACTCGCCCAGGTGATAAAAAAAAATGTGCCTGTCTACTAGATAGATTTATTTTTAGTTCTATATAGATAGATCTAGATCTAAAGTATTCTAAAGACTGAGGAGCTTTTTGCAAGGATAAACGAAGTTTTCCTTCCTAATTAATCATGACTTTGATTAATTTGTGTACGATTAATTTGTATACCTTCATCTTGTAAGGCTTGTAACAGCACACAAGGTATATAATATTGTCTAGAGTCTGTTTAGAGTAGCTAGATTTTATAGGCTTAGAATAGAAGCACTTCTTACTATTTGACAGCAGCTGGGTGTGACACTTATAGCTAGAGATTAATCTAAATCTGTCATTATATATGGTGAGGGGAGGGGGCTACACTGGCAAAGCATGCCAAAGGGGATCTTTTTTTTTTTTTGGCAAGCTTAAAGGAGGATGGTGTGACCATGGTACCTCCCAAAAGTGCTATAAAAGATCAATGCAGGCACCATTTTGACTTCACTTATATATAGAGGAAAGTAGCTGGCAGCAGATAGCCTCTGAAAGAGAGATGACCGAATAACTCTTACAAAGGGAGTTGGGCATGATTTGAGGCCCAAAGAAAAACCCTTGCAGAAGAAATGTGCAGTAGAAAACTTTAATAGACCCCTGGCAAACAATGCCAACAATGGACTTGATAAAGTCTTATGGTGTTGGAAAATGCCTCGTTTTGCTGATTTTCTATTTAATTTTATATATCCTTAGCCCATACAACAAAATTGATATATTGTTTCACAGATTTCAGCCAGACAGGGTTTCATGGTGGAGGTTTCAGTACCCCACAAGCAGATGAAAAGAAGGTGGGTTTAAGATAACATTTTTCTTTGAAGATGGAAGTAGTACACTACGTCACTTTAAAAAAATGTCAAAGTGAGTCATGTTTATAAATATATATTATTTTTTTTTCAACTTTTAGAAAGGGAGTAAGCGAAGCAACAACCTAGTTCCTGTGACAGTGGCTCAGATGTTCACAGCAAAGCATGAAGATGATGTTTTTATTTCAGGAAATTTAGAGCTAGCACAAGTATGTAAAATATATAAATTTGTTATTATTAATATTATATTTTAAAAAGTAGATGTCATGTTTCTTATCAAGCCTTTAGTGTAATATGTTTCAGTGAGGTATGTCTGTACAATAAGTAAATATTTCAAATAAATGGTATATACAAAAAAGAGGTAAAACAAAAAAAAAAAACTCATAGAAATATTCAATATGTTGAATTTTAATGTATTTGCAACAAAAAGTTTTCTTCAAATAATAATCATTAGGAATCAAGCGGAAATACTTCACCCATATACTCTACCCTCATAATATGATCAGAATTGATAAAAAAAAATTTAAAAGAGAAAACATTGTTTAAAAAAAAGAAGAATAAATAAAGGGAGCATGGTGCTTAATGTAGTTAAGAGTGCTTGGCTTCCCAGCTGAGTGGTAGAGTACAACTCCTGCTGAAGATAGTCATTTTTTGTTGGGCTTATTAGGATGCCCCCAGTCCACTCAGCGGCTACCTGACATATATATGTTGAGGAAATAAAGGTGGTTGGTCTTTGTGTTGGCCATGTCTCTCTTGTTACCCAGTGGCCAAAGAAACATGAGCTTTACATCATTTGTCCCCATAGATCACAAATAGATACTATCATTATAGTTGGCAACTTGTTGAAAATGTTAAAGTGTGTTAGTATTTTGCTCACATTTTTATATTAGTAATTAGGATTAGATGTTTTCATTTCTTTTCCTTTAATTTACAGGTGACTTTTATTGGTTTAATCAAATCAGTAAATTCTACGCCAACGAGATTAGATTATTTTGTTGATGACATGACTGGACCTCCCATTGAGGTTCGCCATTTTAACGATTCTGATGTAAGTTTCTTGTCTTCATAATTTGTTTTAACAAATTACTATAAAGCTTTGATAGAAATTACTCTGCACAATTTTTCTGCTTCCTTTATACTATTGAAATATTGAATTTGGCATCCTGCTTATTTGAATAAATTACATATTATATGTTTGTATTTTTTTAAATTTTTTTTTCAAATAAACAAATTTTTGGGTATTAGGATAATTTTTTTCCAGCTTATCCTTCTTTTTAGAACTATCATATTCTTAGGAATGGGGGGAAGGGGGGGTTCCCAGAATGATTGCTTTTTAACAATTTTTCCAGCCTTGTGTTTAAAAAAAAATTTGTTTCATAATGCTTACTGTGGGGTGTAGCAGGTGAGTGGTAAAGTGCTTGGCTTCAAGCCTAGTGAATTTAATTATTTTCAAAAGAATTTTTTTCCATGCAGGAAAATGAACAGTCTGAGGATACTACACAGAACACATTATCAGTGAATACATATGTCAGGATTTGTGGAATGCTCAGATCATTTGGTGGCAAGCGTTCAGTTCATGCTCATAAAATTACACCTATCACTGACATGAATGAGCTTTCTTGTCATCTACTTGAAGTAGTCTATGCTTCCGCCTCTGCAAGCTTACAGCAGGTAATTTTCTTCTTAGTTTGTAAATCAATTTGCTGTCTGTACTAGCTAGTAAATTTCTAATAGTTAGAGTAACATAAATTTGCTTTTGAATGTTAACACTCTTTTCAACTAAAGCCTTTAAGTAAGATTGATTATATATTTCTAAATATGATCATCTTTTAAAGCAGGTGAATATTTTATTTTTTACCTTTTCAGACTTCATCTATCATGGGTGGTGGAGACAATAAAGGATTTAGTACAAACTCTTCAGGCATGAATCAGATAGCTGGATTAACTCCATTACAGTCTCAGGTATGTATCCAAGTCTTGATTATTTAAGAAGTATAGTTTGTTACTTCGGTTTTTATATATTTATATTTTTTAATTTAATGTTACTCTTTTTGGGTAAAGGCTGCATTTTATACTTTGAGAATAATTTATAGACTTTTTATAAACTTTTTTTTTAACCTTTTGGAATAGATCCAGAATATTGTCAGAAGTAACCAATCAGAGAGAGGATGCAGTATTGATGAAATTTGTCAACAACTCAAAAGTGTAGCCCCTAAAGCTATCAGGTTGAGTATATATTGCTAGAGTCTATGTATAGAAAATGTATTTTAACATTCATGTGCTTGAAGATAAAAATTTTTAGAAAGATTTTATCAAAATCTGCTGCTCTATTTGTGTTTTATACTAGCCAGAACATATATAATTTTCAGCATTTCTAGATATGCAAGGCGCAGTAAATACACAACAGTTTAAATCTATTTTTTCTAATTCTCTCCTTTTAGTTGCCATTATTTACTATTGTGATCTAAATTATTAGTCATTTTCGGGGGTTTATTTGACCAGGTTGGTGACTTGTGTATTTACTCCTGAGCAAATTCTGTCATATCTTCATACCTTCAATATTATGCATTAGATTTAACTACGAACATTTTGGTAGCGAGTGTTCTATGGCTTCTGTCATAACTGATTCTTCTGGCTGTGCTGCCCTTTAAAATGTACCACTCTTAGCCTTTGTCTCACTATATACCTCTCAGTCTGTTTAGGGCTGCATCTTGTTCTCACAGTTCCTGGCTATTTCTCTGTCTTGGTGGAATTTGTTTTAAGTTTGAGGCAAACTATTTTGTAACATCAACTTAGATACTTAGTGTACTTTCTTGATTTACTTGTGTTTTTGTATTGTTAGGGACACCATTGACTTCCTAAGCAGTGAAGGATTGATCTATTCAACCATTGATGAAGAGCATTACCAAGCAACAGATGCTTAATTCAAGCTTCATTTTTTGTTTTTGTTAAATAAATATGTGAGAAAGATTTCATCTTTAATAAATTTAATAATCAACAAAACAATTGTTTTAAAATATTTCAATTGAAAGGCTGCTACACTCAAACTATTTCTATAAGACCCCAGAGCTGTTTGATCTTGGTGTTATTGGTAGACTTTAAATAAAATACATTACTTTGTAATTATTCAATTGGAATATCTATATACTTGCCTAAATGAGACTTTTTATAATTTTTTTTTTGTAAGGGTTAATACATTTTCTGTTCTTTGTGTGTGTGTGTATGTGATTTTCTTTGAACCATTGAGTCAAGAATGTTTCTCTGTTGGCCAAGATGTACCAAGTGTGTGGAGTGAAATTGTGATCACTGTATATTATTATGTTGTATAAAAGTTTGTCGCATTCTGTTGATTGAAATTAAACATATTCTGTGGAATGTGATGCATTACTGTTGGTCAATACATTTCTGGAATTCATTAAGAACTTTTGTTATGACTCATGTGTTTTACATTCATGTTTTCATTGCATAATTTATTATGTGGGCTAGATCTAAACATTTATCATGCACAACCGAGTGTAGTTTTATGAATCATTTTTTAAACACTCAATTTTCATTGTGAGATGTAGATATCCTGTTTTTCTATACATTAGAAAAATCTTTAACATGTTTGTTTTAGTGAATAAAATGTAGGATTTTATATTTCACAACTACAATAATAGCACATTCTGGAGTTGTTTTAAGCATGAGTTGGCGGCTTGTTAAGTTTTAAGTGAATAAAGCTAGAGAAAAATGTCTTGTATATATTTATGTGGGACATGATTTGATTTTTGAACAATTAAATTGGATTAAAAGATTGACTGAAGTTCTATTATAAAATGTTTAAATCTGTTTTGTTATTGAAAATCGTACATTAGTACATTATCTATAAGTCCTTATCAAAGCCTTCTTTGTTACCACTTTGATTTCACATCTGTAAGGGGGGGGGGGGTCCATAGTTCATTAAATTAAAATAAATTCTATTATTAAAACTAATTATTTTACCAGACACATTATGGAGAATTTAAAATAAACTGAACAAAACAGACTTGTATCAACATATATAACTACACGTATTCTTTAAGTAGAAATTAATTTATTTAAACAAAGCAATACAGATTCTGTATTATAACCTTAAAGCAGCTTGAAACAACATAATATGGTTTATGTACCATGACCTTAAGCAGCACAGTTCAGATAGTGTATCAACAACAAAACAATTCTTTACATATAACTTTAGGCTCATAAAGTTTTACTTTTGAAGTGCTATTTTTGTTGTTGGCTGGTTGATAATACATCATTATCTAACAGACCTTACACGAGTCCTCCTACCAGACCTACCTACATCATTATCTAACAGACCTTACACGAGTCCTCCTACCAGACCTATCTACATCATTATCTAACAGACCTTACACGAGTCCTCCTACCAGACCTATCTACATCATTATCTAACAGACCTTACACGAGTCCTCCTACCAGACCTATCTACATCATTATCTAACAGACCTTACACGAGTCCTCCTACCAGACCTACCTACATCATTATCTAACAGACCTTACACGAGTCCTCCTACCAGACCTACCTACATTTTCATCATCTAACAGACCTTACATCAACCATTGAAGTCTCCTACATCATTATATTAATAACAGATCTTATGTCAACCATTGAAGTCTTCTGCGCCTCTTTACTCAACATTCAAACTAGAATGTGGTCGATAAGCTCTATTCTTTTTTTTTTTTTACCCTTATGTAAATGTTACGATTAATGAGAATCATTGTGCCATATCTATGGTCTATTTAATTTCTATCAATCCTTAAGGCTAACGAAGTCAAGATATTTGCTTTTGGTGTAGGGCCAGCCAAAAAAAAAAAATCCTTTTTTCCCCTTTCAACCAATCTTTGGTGTCTATTAGAAATGGGGGAAAGTCCAGGATAATTACATTTCTCCATACAGGGATTCGAACCTGAATCATGATTGTAAATGTAACAATATAGTTTACTGTAAAATGGGGGGTGGGGGGGGCGTATGCCTTTATGCAGTGAATTATTTACGCATCGCATGGTTTGTATAGAGCTGAACACGTCTCAAGATATTAATCTTTTAGAAACGAGTTTATCTATGTAGTGGCATGGTGCCAAAATATCTGGATTATTTTTGTTGTCATGAAGCTCTTTTATCTTGGATCTTATTAATTGTTTTATTATTCAGGCTTGGCTTGCCGAGTAGGTCAACATGAACACAATTAACGGGAGTTTGTAATGTTGTGTCGAATACCAGGTTGTTTCCCTTATTGCTGCAATAGTTCTTATTCTTATAATGTGAAACTAAAAACATTTCAAGCCCAGCTAACTTTGGTTGGGCATCCGAAGATATCGGCACGATTTAAGATTTTCCCACTCTTCTGGAGATAATGGCGGTATGCGATTATTATTGTGATGTATACCTAAATGATCGATACCCCTTGAAAGGTCGTGAATGAAGTGCTCCACGGCTATCGATGACCTTCTGTAAGGACCTCGGTATTCTGAAGCTCTGCTCTGCACGGAGTTCCGTCTTGCAAAAGTTTTTGATAAAGATTCAGATGGGAAAGAAATACTGCTACTTCTTGGGCGCATCGATGGATTTCCAGAATCGGAAAGTATTGGATTGACTTGAACAGGAGGAGGAACAATCAAAGGAACAGATGAACTTCGACCTCTCTTTACAGGAAGGGATAAAGATTCTTTGGATGAGTCCAGGGTTACATCGGAGGTCAATCGAGGCAGAGTGATGTTACCAACATCTTCGGTACTAATGATTATTTGAGGGATCTGCCCACTTCCAGAAATAGCCCTAGGAGATTTGACTGAGGTAGATCCAAGAGTGTCATAGAAAGATGCTGGTCTTTGCAGGTTAGCATTACTTTGCCTTCGTTTTGCCTCTGGCGAAGAAGCAGGCGAGGAGTCTGATGATGTCACGCTAGTTTCACGCCGGATACTTCTCGGAGAAATAGATCTGGTTCTCTGAGATGCTAACTCTCTAGGTGAGGACAAGGTCTCGTAGGATTTTGCTAACTTATGACTTTGTCCAAGTGGGACAATGTAGTCTTGAATGTCAGCCCTTCCATTGATAAAAGCTTTTCTGAAGCCAGGTTTTGGCGAGGTTGATGACACAAGTCTAGGACTCGTAACTGTAGTCATAAGGTCAAGATTTTTTGTTGGGCTGTAAAAAAAAAGTTACAGTTGAATTTTATAAAATGATGTCATGAAATATTAATAGTGTTAGACTTTACAAGATCACCAAATAAAATTTTCAATCATTGATTTGTTTACTAAGCGTGATACACAAAAGACATGCACGAGAGCACAACATTCTATCATTGCTTTTAACGTTCAGTCCTGTGCCTGGGCATCACTAAGGTGTCTGGCCAGAGTTGAGATCTCACTAGCTGATAACAATCTGGTTTTCAATTTCACATTCTACACCATCTGTGGTATCACTTTTTCTTCCAACTTAGACCATAGTCTTAATTTTTTACTCTCTCTCTCTCTCTTTTCTCTCTCTCCCTCTCTTTTCTCTTGTTGTGGGCTAACAATTAATTTTATAGTTTAAAGCACTTCGCTGGAACAGTTGTTAGGGAGGTGGCTTAAGGAGGTTTGAGCTCTCGAGTTCGAATTCAGGTCGTTCAATAAAGTTTTTTTTTCTTTTTAAGGATTATTTTGTAATCCAATTTTTAAAATACTTTGTCTAACGCATTGAAATGAATTTTATACCAAGTATCAGTATCATTAAATCAAAATTACAGTTAAGAATGTATCAATGCAAGAATGCTGAACAAATTTCAAAGCTACACCAGCACACTTTGGTAAAGGACAATAAACAGAAAGTGGAGTTTCTCGGAGTATAAAGAAATGACCACACTTGGCAACCTTTTCCGACACTTTCCGGCAGACAAAAGAAGAGAAAAAAAAAAAGCATTGTCCGTAACAAAAAGAGCAGAACACTCCAAATGCTGGGCGAAAGTGATTTGTGGAGATTTTAATGGATATTTGGAACACTCAATAGCTTTTCAAGTCTCGCTGCTATCAATGAATGCCCGCGCCTGTTCATAACACGAGGTGCTTTTTTCCCCCTTTCAAACAGATCTTTTAAGCCAGTTAACTTATGCCAGAATAAATAGGGCAGAAAGGTCCAAACTACGTCCCGCAGACTTGATTCGGCCTGTGACATTGACCTGCCCAACAAAATTTCTGACCACTGTGCATAGTTCAACCACAGAGTCTTAGTTCAACCACAGTCTCAATTCAACCGCAGAGTCTCAGTTCAACCAGAATCTCAGTTCAACCAGAGTCTCAGTTCTACCAGAATCTCAGTTCAACCAGAGTCTCAGTTCAACCGCAGAGTCTCAGTTCAACCACAGAGTCTCAGTTCAACTGCAGAGTCTTAGTTCAACCAGAGTCTTAGTTCAACAAGAGTCTCAGTTCAACCGCAGAGTCTCAGTTCAACCACAGAGTCTCAGTTCAACCAGAATCTCAGTTCAACTACAGAGTCTCAGTTCAACCGCAGAGTCTCAGTTCAACCAGAATCTCAGTTCAACCGCAGAGTCTCAGTTCAACCGCAGAGTCTCAGTTCAACCAGAGTCTCAGTTCAACCAGTCTCAGTTCAACAGCAGAGTCTCAGTTCAACCGCAGAGTCTCAGTTCAACCAGAATCTCAGTTCAACTACAGAGTCTCAGTTCAACCAGAGTCTCAGTTCAACTACAGAATCTCAGTTCAACCGCAGAGTCTCAGTTCAACCACAGAGTCTCAGTTCAACCAGAGTCTCAGTTCAACCACAGTCTCAGTTCAACCGCAGAGTCTCAGTTCAACCGCAGAGTCTCAGTTCAACCAGAATCTCAGTTCAACTACAGAGTCTCAGTTCAACCACAGAGTCTCAGTTCAACCAGAGTCTCAGTTCAACCATAGTCTCAGTTCAACCATAGCCTCAGTTCAACCAGAGTCTCAGTTCAACCACAGAGTCTCAGTTCAACCAGAATCTCAGTTCAACTAGAATCTCAGTTCAACTACAGAGTCTCAGTTCAACTACAGAGTCTCAGTTCAACCAGAATCTCAGTTCAACCAGAATCTCAGTTCAACCACAGAGTCTCAGTTCAACCAGAGTCTCAGTTCAACTACAGAGTCTCAGTTCAACCACAGTCTCAGTTCAACCACAGAGTCTCAGTTCAACCTCAGTCTCAGTTCAACCAGAGTCTCAGTTCAACCGCAGAATCTCAGTTCAATCACAGTCTCAGTTCAACCAGAGTCTCAGTTCAACCAGAGTCTCAGTTCAACCGCAGAATCTCAGTTCAACCACAGAGTCTCAGTTCAACCACAGTCTCAGTTCAACCTCAGAGTCTCAGTTCAACCACAGTCTCAGTTCAACCTGAGTCTCAGTTCAACCAGAATCTCAGTTCAACCACACACAGTTCAACCACAGAGTCTCAGTTCAACCAGAGTCTCAGTTCAACCACAGTCTCAGTTCAACCACAGAGTCTCAGTTCAACCTCAGTCTCAGTTCAACCAGAGTCTCAGTTCAACCGCAGAATCTCAGTTCAATCACAGTCTCAGTTCAACCACAGTCTCAGTTCAACCACAGTCTCAGTTCAACCAGAGTCTCAGTTCAACCACAGTCTCAGTTCAACCTGAGTCTCAGTTCAACCAGAATCTCAGTTCAACCACACACAGTTCAACCACAGAGTCTCAGTTCAACCAGAGTCTCAGTTCAACCACAGTCTCAGTTCAACCACAGAGTCTCAGTTCAACCTCAGTCTCAGTTCAACCAGAGTCTCAGTTCAACCGCAGAATCTCAGTTCAATCACAGTCTCAGTTCAACCACAGTCTCAGTTCAACCACAGTCTCAGTTCAACCAGAGTCTTAGTTCAACCACAGAGTCTCAGTTCAACCACAGTCTCAGTTCAACCACAGTCTCAGTTCAACCAGAATATCAGTTCAACCACAGAGTCTCAGTTCAACCACAGAGTCTCAGTTCAACCACAGAGTCTCAGTTCAACCAGAATCTCAGTTCAACCAGAATCTCAGTTCAACCACAGAGTCTCAGTTCAACCGCAGAGTCTCAGTTCAACCGCAGAGTCTTAGTTCAACCAGAGTCTCAGTTCAACCACAGTGTCTCAGTTCAACCACAGTGTCTCAGTTTAACCGCTGAGTCTCAGTTCAATCACAGTATCAGTTCAACCACAGTGTCTCAGTTTAACTGCTGAGTCTCAGTTTAACCACAGTTCCATTGAACTCCATAACGTGATGCGTGTCGGGTGGTCCCCGGGCCGGGCAGTACAATGTTGGGCACTGATTTAACGCTTAAGTCCGGATGATATTTCATCAGCTGGATGTGACCGTCCGACTGTGTCGAGCATTTCAATCTACGGCGTCATTAAAGGGTTATCTTAAGGTTTATTTCTATGCGGTGTTGCGGTTCTTTTCAGTATATGGACCAAAGAATCGAACTCGCTCCTCATTGAATTAGACAAAGCACATGTTTCACTACTCGAGAAGAACTTCAAGATTTAGGCCTACCTGTTTATAACTTATTTCGACATTTAGCGCATCATTTTCTAATTAGCTTACCTGGAAGAATTCAAACAAAATAATTTTGTTTCGTTTTCAAGTTCTTTAAGAGTTGCCGCTCTTTCCTTTTCCAGACGGCTAAGTTCTTTCTCGAGCTCGAGCTCCGAACGATTGTTCTCATGAACCAGCCTCCTCGTGTTCGTCGTGGTGGGGCGTCGTTTGTGTGACATGCTGTGCTAATTGTTTTAAAGGGGTCTTAAAACTGCATTCAGCTGATATCATGAATATTGGCAGTGCGAAGATTCAGGTCTTTTTGAAAAGGCATTTCTTTTTATCTTTTTGAGATGTTTGATGCAAATTCAATCCAAAGCTTGGCGTCTCATGTGCTGGAGTTAGGTCTACCGTTTCAATCAAATGTGCATATCCAACCTAACAATAAAAGAAAGTAAACTGCTCCATGAAGGGACACACTAAAAGAGTAAACATTAGTTAAATGTGCGAATGAAACGTGAACAAATAATATTTTTTTTTCGTTTGGAACAATTAAATCCTCCTTGAAAAAGTGAAAGCATTGCCAGGCCAGCCTTAAGCCGATTGCTCCAATTGGGCCCCGCGCCTGACAGGGGCCCTCCAATTTACATTAAGCATATCACTATCAGTCATGGCTCTTGTTACAGGCTTTTAAAGATGTAAGACTTAAAGGCTTAACATATTTAGTATAGGCCTATGGTACGATTGACGTAACTTTAATCATCTCATAGGCACATATTGCGGTTGAGCTGCTTCGTACAGGCTGCATGTTGTATAACAAATGTTGGTATAATGCTGTAGTTAAAAGTAATAATTGTTGCAAAAAAAAAAAAAAAAAGAAGGCCCCGCAAACATCCATTAAATCGGGCCACGCAAGTCGTAAGGCCCTGAGCATAGCCCATGGCAAAAGGATTCAAGATACATTTTTCATGACAATGTATTTACATATAGGCCATTAAGTCCAGCCCTCTGACCTGATTGTCTAACGATCGTTTTTGACGATAAATGGGATACGCGCTTTCAACACGTTTGTTTGAATCTCAGTTCTGTCCCTTAGCCTCTTGAATAATGAGTTTTGATGACCTGTACTTTTTTCACGGACTATGAAAACACATTATAAAGTGTCCCATCGAATGAGACTTACAAATATTACTACATAATTATGTCTTTCCAACTCTTGCACTATCGTATTAGGTAACTAAAGATGGATTACCCACCCATCCATGTGCCAAAAGTGCTTGGAGCTACTTATATACATCAGAACTATGTTGTCCAGACTCCCATTGATGGTAGGTCTGTCTCTACGTCGCTTCCATCTACACGTAGGCATTTACATAGGACTACCTTTAAAGTCGTTCTCCTTTCGAGTTTTGTTTCATACCACCTGGCACCTTCCCACACCCCTAAAAGATTTGACGTTCTAAACAATGGATAAACGAAAATACTTATGTAAAGCTTGAACAGACAACGAAGACTAGCTGAATTAACACAAGGAAATCTAGTCACAAGAATTCGTTAGTTCGGAATTATAACGAGTTATTGCCCTTTAGTTTATAAATTATATTAGCTGTTCAAAATTATCATTAGATATATCTTTTCTACTTTTGTGTGTGTGTGTGTCTGCGTGCTAACGTGAGACTGTTTAATACATCACTGCACTGTAGAGCGTTGAACCGTGATATCATACCGACAGGCAATTGTTCATTCAATAAAGCAAGCAGGAGCTCTCTAGGTTCGACTACCGCTGTTAGGCCTAATATATTTGGTCCTCTTATAATGAGGGTGAATCTCAAATTACGTTTTATCAATAAGCAATCTTTTTAGCGGAATTACTGGCATTGTTTTTAATTATTATTTTCATAGGCGTTGGGATATAAAGCGCTTAGCCGTGTTTCACATTGGATCGATGTTTGCAGGAGGGAACAAAAGCCCAAAATGGATATCTGAACGGATCAATGCCTAACTACTACTAAACGACAAACATACATGGCCAGGTACAAGTCAGTGTACAATGCCATAAATAGATGCCTCGGCATGTCGCAATAAAGATTGATATGGTTCGGCCATACCCAAAGTCCAAACAACTTGTCAACAAGAAGATATTACAAATTGGTGAATGATTTAGTGTTGACCAGGTCAAATAATAAAAAAAATATTTTTTTAAATACCGGTATGTTTTGATTCACGATAACCAATAAGAGTAAAAAAAAAAAAAGCCTTTAAGACTCGATATAGGAATATAAACAAAAATGTCAAATTTATAGTTCTGTTTAAAATTCTTATTTTGTAGCCCGACATAGTACGGAAGTCTTCATAGCTAAAGAAATAAATCACCGAAAATTCAGAGTAAGATCACAAAGTTTTTATTTAATTTAGTATTTAAATTGCTGTTAAGTGACGAATTTTTAAATTATAGTGGGGTTCTTTTTTTATGGTACATGACTCATCATAAGTCACCAAAAGTTGTTTGTGTTTTTTTATGTTAATATGTTAGATTGATACACTTGTGAGCTTGCGCTCCCAGAGCTAGTTTTATATGCAATTTTAGCTATTTTTTAAAATGTATTTTTGTTGTATAGGTTAGATCTATTTTTATATATTTTATTTTTATAGGTTAGTGTCAGATTTTATAATTGTACTTCCGCATATTTATATAGGTTAGTGCGGGATAGTATAAAAGGGACGTACTACATGCTGTCTAAAAACAGTTCAGTGTACATTTGACCAGTGGTCAGTACCATATCTGTCCGTGTGACAGCTGAAGATTTTTGTGGTCTGTCGTCTAATTATATTTTTATTCCTGTACCTGGGACGGCCTGCTATTGTTACTGCTTTTAGCTGCTGCAATTACTCTGCTGAAATAGCTGCTGTTGTAGATCTATTCTAATTCTAGGGAATCTAGAATCTAGTGAAATCTAGTGTTATTTTGTTTCTGCTATTGATAGATCTAGTTTTAAAGTTTTGTTATTGTTTCTGTAGATCTATTCTAGATCTAATTCTAGGGAAGCTAGTGTTATTTTGTTTCTGTAGTGTTGCCTTATTAGTGGTTTAGTTATAGTCTGTTTCTGTTCTTAGTGAATACTAGATGTTCTTGTTTTAGTTTTAGTTACGGGTTGGTTGTAGTAGTAGGATATTGTAGATCTAGACTAGTTTATTGTAGTTTGTCGATCTAGGTCTATGGTAGTAGTTGTAGTGATTTAGTTAGATAGTTGGTTTGGTTAGTTTGTTAGTGTTTGTAGTGGTGTAGATTTAGAGGGTTTTAGTTAGTTGATGGGTCCAGTAGTAGTGATTATTCAAGTTAGTGTATATATTATATTTTATTATTGATTTATTTTTGTATGTAAATAAAGTTTCTTTTTGTTTAATTTATCGTAAACTAAAGTTTATCTTGTTTTCATTTAGTTAAGTTAGTATAGTTAGTTGTCTGGTTACTTAGGTGACTCTAGCCCCTTGGTCACCATACCGAGGTGCATAGATTGAGCCCACCCAGTAGTGCAAACATCTGCCTACTGTTGGTAAATTTTAATGTTGAGCAGCAGAGAATAGGTCTTTCCCACTCGCGCCTGCCTGACCTGCTCACACACATAAGCCTACATTATGATTAGCTATAGGCCTAATTGTTTAATAATTCAACAATCACAAAAACAGACAAGCATTGTTCCCCTGGTAGTCAAAGCATTAGCCGATAGAGCACTACAATTCAACTTTCTTTCTTTAAAAATGCTTTTCTTCTCTCCTATATTGAAAACTTGATATTGATGCTCACAAATTATTAAATGTTATTAATCTTGAACTACTTTTGTTTTTTCAAAACACTAGCATAGGCTACTTGGTGGACCAGGAGAAGTCAAGCTCAAAGACTTAAATCATGGAACTTCACAAAAGCATTAGAGATGACAAATTATGGCCCAAATGCCTATCATTTACTACGTATGAACTAATTCAATACTGAATGATAGAAGTGGCTGGTATGTCAGAGTTACATTGGGATATTATCTGCTTTAGATGCAAAGCCAACAAAGGGGGAGAACGTGCACCAACAAAGGAAAGATAACCGGAGGATTAGTTAATTATCCTATTATGTTTAAGTATGATGTTTGGGACAATGCTGGTGTAATCCAGTTTCTCTGCCCTACTTGCAAATGAGGTTGATAGGTTGGGGGTGAAAGTGGGCTTATGTTGTGTAATGATATGATGAGATATTCTTAAAACAATGTGTCTAAATTTAAACATACATTTGCAATAATAATGAACATCAAATCGTGACATTCGTTTACAATCAAAAGATATAGAAGGAATATGGAAATAAATGAACATGATACTAAAAGGAAATGAAAAAGAGCGTGGATAGAAGAGAGAGAGAGAGGAGACTGAAAAAAAAGTACCAAGAGTATAAAGAAAAACGGAATGTAAAAAGGCAAGACAAAGTAAATTGAGCTTACCAATACTAATTTTAGGTCGAAATAGTAATAATGGGCCTATTTAATTTGTAATTGAATCTGTATAGGAATTTCACTCTATCAATCAATTCACACAAAACAAGGTAGGGAAGTCAGGCCAGCGTTGAATCGCTTGAGAGCAAGAATCACTTCAATCTAAAAAATCTGACTTCAAAAAGTTTTCATGTTTGTTATCACCAGTAGGGTTACGTTTCTTGAACAGCTCCTAAGACACTGCGATAGAATTTTTTTTAAAAAAAGGTCCTCTGACTAGCCTTTTAAAATAAATACAAAAATTAAAGTAAAATGAAAGTGGCCCTTTCAGACCTGCGATCTATTGGGCAGATGCAGTAAAGTGCATCTATATTGATATGCCTGACTATTAACGAGGGTGTCATGTGGCCAGCAACACCGACCACAATTATTTTAAATTGTTGTTTGGACTTATCGATTTTTAAAGAGTATTTCCAATCTGATGGCAAAGTACCATAGAAGTACATGTAGCCTAGGCTGATTATGATTGTTTATTCAAAATATGCATTTAATAATCCGTTTGAAATTCACATACAGCGGACTTTCCGTTATGTTAAAAAATGTTCTAAGAAGTTTGTTTTTTTTAATCGAAAAAATCTCTGGTTTCTTGAAGCCTACTTCCAACTAGAATTGTTCAAAGTAAATTCAGACTTCCGTAGAAATTGTTTTATTTTATAAAGTAGTCCGTCACAAAATTTTACTTTAGATCAAAGTCCATTGGAAAACAATGTCAAGTGCACAACACCTTTTTGGCTTTGGAGCATTTCAATACGAGAAACAGAGTGCATCTACAATTTATGCGAGAACAACTTAAGTTCTACTTTGATGGGATTCATTTTTGTTTAGGCTACTAGTCTACATTAAAACACTTCTATGAAAATTAGCATATTATTATTATTCTGAAGACGAGGAATGTTTAAAACCTAAACACCCAACGAGACAATAAAACATTATCAAATTAAAAGCATTCATAGATGACTTTTTTTTTTTATTTTGTATGTTTCGCTTGTGGTGTTCCTTTAGCACACTGAAGATTATTACATCTTAGCCCAAACCTTCCACTGGACGACGACGGATGACGAAGAGCAGGGTTTGAACCCTGGACCATCGAGAAGACAATCTTGAGCGGATACTACACGACCATCCAAAGCCTTAACCACTTGTTTAAATGAATAAAAGTATATTTAAAATCTTTTAATATATATTTGCTCTATTATTAGTCAACATATATTATGTAATAGTTTTCATAATTATTTAGAATATGCAAAAATATGTGCTTACCTATAGTCTGCTCACATTAAAAAAAAAGAGTACACCGCTAAGACTATAATACAATTCAAATATCTGCGTTTTCTTGAGAAGGATTCCAATGTGGCAAGTGGTCATCTGAACTTTGTGTAGTAGCTGTCAGGTCGGCAACAAATCATTGGATGGCACGGCAATGGAAGAGTTTTATCAGCTTTGGCACACAATGTCTACTATTTTTAGGCAACGAAAATTACAGTCGCAATCATAACCTTTAAAGAAAAAAAGTCACATTAAATGGTGATAATAAATTCACCGCTTGTTCTGGGCATCAGCAAAGTACACTAAACGAGCAAAAATACTGGAGATTACGAAAGCCCTTCTGGACGTGTGAAGTCAGCCACCTTGCATTTCATTTTTATTCATCATAATTGAAAAACAAAACAAAAAATCAAAGACTTGTTATTCGCCAACTCCATTTTTTAGTGAATGCCGGCTTGATCAAAAAGTGCTGTATTTAATCGAAGACTGGTGTTGGACCGCAAACAAAGGGGCCCAAGCAGTTGTACAGATTAAAACTTTAATAACTGCTTCCCTCCCATATAAAGAATCTATACATTTTTATTCTAAAGGTTAACGTGAACTGATCAATAAAGTCTCCTAGTGCGGTGTCTACAAATGTAAGTGTCAGTGCTTTTTATACTTGGTTGCGCTGGTCACATGCTCGTGAGCTCAGTCGCGCGTGATTTAGGTTTCGTTTGAATACAAACTATGTAAATCATCGATTATAACAAAATAATACTATTACTATATAGTCGTTTCACAGTAGTCGATTAAAGATGTTTAAATCGAAGAAAAAATGTAAACCAATTGCGCAATCTTTATAAATAAAACTAAACAATAAGATATCTAATATCAGGCTTAATTTGCAATAATACCTGTAGGCCTATATGTTTAAGGACTTCTAAGGCTACAACATAGGTACATTATTAGAGTAGTCTTATAAGCCCAATAATATTGTAAAAATTAGAGTATATCATCTTTTATATTAATGGTGCGTATTAGCGCACTGTCTAATGCATGACAAAGACATGACTGTTTGTAGGCCTACAAAAGAGACATTGATAGAGAGAAACTTTTTTCACCTAAAGCGTCAAGAAGTAGGCCTAATTATTCATTAAAAAGGGAACAGAGAATTAAAGAAAGAGAGGCGCGTCTGAATCGAAGGTTTTAACGTCCTATTCAATTACAACAAGTAGGCCTACATTACCACGAGATCTTGTTTACTCTGCAGGACTGATGCTCCCATTGAAACTCTTTATTACAAGTACATTACCACGTGATCTTGTTTACTCTGCAGGACTGATGCTCCCATTGAAACTCTTTATTACAAGTACATTACCATGATCTTGTTTACTCTGCAGGACTGATGCTCCCATTGAAACTCTTTATTACAAGTACATTACCATGATCTTGTTTACTCTGCAGGACTGATGCTCCCATTGAAACTCTTTATTACAAGTACATTACCATGATCTTGTTTACTCTGCAGGACTGATGCTCCCATTGAAACTCTTTATTACAAGTACATTACCATGATCTTGTTTACTCTGCAGGACTGATGCTCCCATTGAAACTCTTTAGTACAAGTACATTACCACGTGATCTTGTTTACTCTGCAGGACTGATGCTCCCATTGAAACTCTTTATTACAAGTACATTACCACGTGATCTTGTTTACTCTGCAGGACTGATGCTCCCATTGAAACTCTTTATTACAAGTACATTACCATGATCTTGTTTACTCTGCAGGACTGATGCTCCCATTGAAACTCTTGACCAAAGCGCAAAGTGAAGCCACAGGGGCTCAGTTCTATTGGACTCGGCCATTATTTGCAGTGCTGTGGCCCGTGACACTCTAATGTCCTGGGCAGAACTAAAGCTGTGCACCACTTTCTTCTAGATACTCAAAAGTAGGCCCATTAACACCAGACCTACAGACCCGAAGTAAGCTTTAAATATAAAATCACTTAAAACAGTCGTGCTGTATGTGCGCTAGACCATTGTTCTTAAAGATTACAGACGTTACTTCAAGAAGATAATTACGTCTTACTACGGTCTTAAGTTCAGTCGTGTCGATGGTCCCAGGTTCATGCCCTGTCCTCTCCCATCCCCAGTCGTCCAGTGGGAGGTTTGGACTAAGAAGTAGATGATCTTCAACTCTGAAGGAACATCCGAAACATACAGATCTAAAACATTTTACAAACATTTTTACAAAACAAAGCAACACTATTTCAATGTGTTTTCAATTTGTTTTTGCTTTTTTTTTTTAAAGATGTAGGCCTAGGCCTACAACGTTTAGTTTGAAAAAAAACAACAACAACAACGAATTCACTGAAACCCAATTGTAGCCCTTAGTCATAACAAAATGTGACAGTCATTATCGATTTTCCTTCCAAATAGTTTTAATGCAATTATTTCTTATCATTTTTACAGCTGGAAGAGTAGGCCTAGGCCCATAAGAAACGTCATAATCTGTTCTTTTAAAGTACACTCTGTAAATTATACGAACAAATCATGTGTGTGTGTGTAATACAAAGATAACTGTGTTTTATAAAAGTCGTTTGCATGTTTCAAGCTATGACAAAGCCATCATTGTTTTCCCACTGTCTTTGAAGTTGATCCTATGTTCACCTACCGTTGTCTTTACGTTCAGCAGGTGTTTTATCTTGGTTCCTCGCAGAGACCAACGTTTCTTTGCTAGTTAAACAAATGCATGCTATAAACCATTCGGTTTTATCATTCATTCATATAAATCGTGTGCAACAAACATTCAACAAACATGCAGCAACAACGCGTACGTTAAGTACAGAACATGTCTGTTGCTTTGTTTACACACCAGCCCCGCTTTTTTTTGTTGTGCTTCTCTGATAGCAATCATAAAAGAATGCATTTCACTGCATATTTCCGTGATCATACAACATTGACATGGTACATCATACAACATTGACAATGTACACCATACAACATTGACATGGTACATCATACAACATTGACATGGTACATCATACAACATTGACATGGTACATCATACAACATTGACATGGTACATCATACAACATTGACAAGGTACATCATACAACATTGACATGGTACATCATACAACATTGACATGGTACATCATACAACATTGACAAGGTACATCATACAACATTGACATGGTACATCATACAACATTGACATGGTACATCATACAACATTGACATGGTACATCATACAACATTGACAAGGTACATGATACAACATTGACATGGTACAGTTTTCAAGTCAGAATGTAAATGTGCAGTATATGACGTGGTTACGCAGACCCGGTTGTGACCTGACCTGCATATTTCATTCAAAGACGTTGATTTATCTGTGGTATTTTTTTTTTTGAGGGGAGGGGGGAGAGATCTCAAATCTCTTTGGAAACAATAATGATTTGCAATTCAATGTAAATGACAGCGAAAATTAGCATGATGTCTAGATTGTACACCAATGCTTCGAGCCTAATAGAGCCCATTAAAGAAATAATAGGCGTTAAACATACTTTTCATTGTTTTCATGTTTAGACTAAACTGGATTTGGACATTAATTAATCAATTATGCAAGCTGTGAATTCCATACATTTTATGCATTTGACTTTAACACCTTTTCTGGCATGCTCTATATGTTGACAACCACAAATGACATTGGTTCAACTTTGTATTTACATACAAAAAGAGCATAAATCTATTGCCAACGTTACATTGTGAAATTCAGTTTTGTGGTGTTTTTTTGTGTTTTGTTGTTTCTAATGAGGTATAGACTACACGGCGAGACGGAGAGAAGATAATGTTCTCCATACCAGGAACAGTTGAAGATAGTCTGTTAACATTGTTAAAGAAATTGAGAGCGGTTATGTTTAAGATTACCAGACCAATGTCACCAGCGTGATAAAATCGATGCTTGACTCTTTAATACCTGAAGGGAACTACACAGTTAAAATGAGTGCAGTTGAATAGAAGGACTACATCTAAATTAAAAATGACTGCATTTTGAATTTGTACGAAATGATTTCATGGAGGGTGATTAGGCCTACAACATTAAAATGAAATTATTCCCCTTTTGAAGAAATTATTCCACCTGAGGGTATTGACGTTACTGACATGAATGGGGGATGTTTGAGAGAAGCAACTACATTTGAAAGAGGTATCTACACGTGATCTGGGATAAGCTTCGTTTGGTAAATGAAGAGTTTAAATGATTTCATACGGTATCATGAGAGCACCTTTAAAAAAATATTTTGCTAAATTATGTAAGATTTTTTTTAAACTATAAGAACAGGCAGGAATCATTGAACAATCAATTAATCAATAAACACTCAAACACCCTTCACCTTGTACTCTGTCCCCTGAGGGCGCCCTTTATGTGGCACCAATGAAATACGGTAAATGCACACTTTAAAGTGGAGTAAATGAAAGCCTTGCGTCCTGTGTGTGCGTCCTGTGTGTGAGTTGGGCAGAGGGTGCGCATAATATCTGTGTGCAATAACAAGCACTTTTCATGCATGGAATACATGTGCATGTTTGCGTTTAATGCACTTTAAGACATAACATTCACAATATCGATTCCAAAGCAAAAAGAATAATTATAATATACAAATACAGAGATGTCTACACGCACGCACACATAGTGATAAATATGTTCAAGATAATTTGAATAGAACATTTTTACCTCCATTTATCTCTTAGTCTGTTGGACGGCAAGACCTTCTCCATTCCTCTTTGTCTTTTACTTGGATAGAACTTCTTTCAATGTCCATTCTTTTATGTTGTCTTACCGTCGCTTTCTCTGTCTGCCTGTTCTTCTATTTCCTGGTACTGTTCCCTGAAGGAAGGTCCTTGCGAGCCCCGAAGGCCTTATTATATGGCCGCATTTTTTTAGTTGGCGTCTTTTTACAATAGTTAGCAGGTCACCATAGGGTCCAATCGCTGCAGTATCACTGTATCTAATCTCTTTGTAATGCGGTCTTTAAATGTGATACCTAGGATCCGTCTGTAGTATCTCAATTCCATTGCTAGAATCTTCTCTAGCTATGCAGTCAGCTTCAACTACTCGCAAGAATATAAAAATGTGGCCAAGACCAGGGAGCACATCAGTCTGACTTTGGTGTCGAGAGCTTTGCCTTTCCATATTGTTTTGAGTTTTGCAAGTGCTGCTGTAGACTGTGCAATTCGGACCAGTAGTAAGGGTTTTGTTTCTTTATCTGAGACAATAGCTCCAATGTATTTGAACTACTGACACTTGTCAGCTTTTCACCTCTAATGCTGATGCCCCTTTTAAAGCCCTGTTGGCTATTGGTCACAATTTGAGTTTTTTTTTTTTTTTTGACATTTATTTGCATACCATATGCTGCGGAAGTCTTGTCTATGCGCATCACCAAGTCAGCTAGTTCTTCTTCTGTCCCTTCTAGACCATCTAAGCCATCAGCGAAACCAAAGTAAGTAATTGTGCTAATAATATTAATAATAATATGACTTTGTTGGCTCGTAGGCCCTAGCCTTAGTTGCGCAAATTATCATAGCATTCATCGACCCAAGAGAATTAAAGGTTATTTAGTGCTGAGAGTATTTATTACAAATAAATAAAAATGATAAAATTCAGTCCTTTATTAAAAATATAGTTATTGATTCTTAAACAATATAAAACATTTTAACACGCACATTCTGGATTTTGACCGTCTACTACCGAACAAAAACAAAACACAATTTCTGAGTGTCAATCATTTATCTGATCAGATTCTTATCAGCCAGACGTTCTTAGCAGTGCCTGATTGAAATAAAGGGTTTTCTGGATGTTTACCAACACCTCAATACTGTGATTAGCATAAACTGTTTGGAGATTGCCATAAAATATGTTATATATACATTCAAAAAGAATTTTTAATCCATAGGCTACATTAGTTGTTTTTTTTTTTTTATTCTACATTTATGCGTTTCTTAACATGGGCACGATATGGCCTAAATTGTGCCGAAAACCCAAAATATCATATCACAAACTGTATACATTAATACATAGGTGTGTTACAAGTTCCATGTGGATAAGTTCCACGTCAGTTACATGCGTGTATGTAACATTAATGTATGTTACACGTGTATATAATAGAGTAGATTGAGATCAAAGATTATAGAAGAGTTTAGCCTTCCGCATGGCTCCTGAGACCCACCAGTGTCCTACATATTTTGTCAAATGAGACACGGACGAAGTGATTGGAATCAATACTGGGACAACAAGACTCCAACAAGGTGCCTCTATGCACTCTATATTGGCTGTATTTAAGTCAGGTACACGTACAGTCAAAGAAACAGCTTTTGCCAACTCTTTCATTCATTTATTGAAGTCAATTTGTCTTTACAAGTTACAATAACTTAGTCCAGGCGGTGTAGTCTCTCACTAACCATTGTGATTGTCTCCCATTACAATTGTTGTTATCTTTCATTAATAATTTTAGTAATCTCTTAGTGATCGCAGGCAATCTTATATAATACAGACGTTACTTCAAAAAAAGATGATTACGTCCTACGCGTCACGCGTTAGTAGTCATGCCTATTAACCAATGACCTAAATTCTGCCAAGTCACTGGTTTTCTGGCTAGCTCAGGCAACCCATTACATGCTCTAAAAGCGCTAAGGAAAAATGAGCATTTTTACAAATTTGTCCTAGCATATGGAACGAGGAATGTGCCTTTATCTTTGTGTCTTTCTGTGTATTTTATTAAATTTTGATTTAAGATATCTACAAATGTAAGCTTTACCCAAATTTAGCTTCGCTATGCAAAAATGTACAAAAGCATTTATCTCTTATTTAGACTTTAGTATAAACATTAATCTTAATTAAGTGGCGTGGCAGCCATTGAGTGAAAGGGCTTGTTTCGCCCATGAAAACAGCTTATCATGTTTACAAGAAACATTGAAAGATAGTCGGAAACGGGAAATAATCAAAAAGAAAAGAGCATATATGAGTGGCGATGGACAGACAAGGAAAATAGCTCAACGAAATCTCAACGTCGTTCTTGAGAAAGGGAGGAGAAACTACCGCACCAAGCTGGAAGACTCAATTAATACAAGTGACATGAGACAGGCGTGGGGCATCATGAACAAAATGGCAGGAGCACAAGTCAAAATTAAAAATAATCTTGCTACAAGAGACGAAAAAACATTAGCCAACGAGTTAAATGATTTCTATTGTCGCTTCGACACGAAAGATTTTAATTATCTAAGACTCAAAGCCCTTGATGATGTCAATGTTAACAACTGTTTAGAATTAGCGATTACTAAAGAGCAAGTTTGTAACATTTTCAAAAACGTCAAGCCAATGAAAGCTGGTGGGCCTGATGGAATAAAAGGGCGAATCTTAAAAGAATGTGCTGAACAACTAGTTGAACCTTTCCAAGATATTTTTTCTACTTCATTACTAAACCATGAGATACCACCTGTGTGGAAGTCATCTATAATTGTACCTGTGCCAAAGGTTTCCAAACCAAAAGAAATGAATGAATATAGACCTGTTTCACTTACTTCCATTGTGTCTAAATGTTTAGAAAAATTGGTTAAAATGTTTCCTCTGAATGATCTTTGTAATAAGTTAGACCCTTTACAATTTGCTTACCAAAAGGGTAAAGGTGTACACGATGCCATCCTAAATATTTTAAATTGTGTCTACAAACATCTGGACTTACCGAACACTTATGTAAGATTGTTCTTTATTAATTTCTCATCTTCTTTTAACACTATACAACTTCATTTACTCATTGAAAAGATGAAAGCGTTGAAGATTAATCCATACATAATACTATGGGCTAATGAATTTTTGACCCAGAGATCTCAGAGGGTTAGGGTAAACAATGTTATATCAAATGAACGCATACACAGGGGCGCCCCAGGGGGCTGTGACATCGCCATTGTGGTTCATTTTGTACACCAATGATTTTCAATCCGATAGTCCTTTTTGCTCCTTCACAAAATTCGCTGATGATGCGGCTATTCTTGCCCTGCTCTCTGAGAGCTAAGACGTAAATGAGTATTTCAAAGAAATAGAACACATTGAAAAATACTGTAAAGATAATTTTTTAGTATTAAATGTAAAAAAAACAACAAAGAAATGATAATCGATTTTCGTAGGGAAAAGAAGGAAAATGATATTGTTTCTGTAGCTGGAGAGACTATTGAAATTGTGCAAACCTTTAAATACCTTGGTACTATCCTAGACAATAAACTAAATTTTACTGCAAATACTGATTATATCAGCAAAAAAGGGCAGCAAAGATTACGATGTCTAAGAAAACTGTTCTCGTTTAATGTTAGCGAAAAGGCCTTGGCTATGTTTTATCACGCTCATATCTGCAATATTTTAAGTTTCAATATCACTGCCTGGTATGGCAATCTGAGCATTAAAAATAAACTTTATAGAATCCTAAATGCTGCTGGTAAAATCATTGGCAAAAAACAAACCCCATTTGGGCAGTTGTTTGAGACAAACATCTATAAAAAAGCTAACAAGATCCTCGAAATAAAGAATCACCCTTTGTGTCTGGATTTTGTGATTTTACCATCACAAAAGAGATACGAGACAACGATAGCAAAGACAGACACAAACACTATTTTGTTCCCCTGGCAATCAAATCATTAAATAAGAACAATCTGGTATAAACTTTGTCACATGTAAATTATGAGTGAGTCTGGTGTGAATGTACACTTTGGTTTCTTATAGTTATAATGTTTTTTTTTGTTTGGTGTAATGCACAAATTGTAAGACAAATTTCCATATGGCAATAAAGATTATTATTATTATTACTCTAAATATGACAAACGAGATTCAAGCATCGTCATGACATTGTTACATGTAAGATTATTCCTTTCAAATGATGTTACTGTTAAGACGATAGACTTTCTACTTGTAAATCAACATACAGCAATTTACTTCTTAGCCTATCTTTATAATTACCGGTACTTGCATAGTGTTAAAAGAATACACAATGATTATACTATTTTCATGTCCATACAATTTCTCGGCATTTTCTTCTCTGCCATCATGGCCGTTCAATACAAGCATTCCCATTTTTCATTCACACCATGTTGCGCTCCAACCGTAACAGTTACCTACATTAGAATGTCCTGATACAGGATGACTTTAGTTGTTTGTTTTTTTTTATCCCACACAACATTCTAGTTTTGATAAGAGAAAGGAACAATCCTTTTCTTTAAATTGGACAATTGCTTGATTATGTTTTATCTCAAAAAAAAGTTCCTGTGGTACAAACCCAAGAACTGCAGACCATTATTCTTATCAAAATTAAATGTTAAGGTCAGAAGGCATATATTAAACCATGAAGCATGTCATAATGTCTACTTAGAAACAAAAAAAAAATAAAAAAATGAAGATGCTATATAAGAAATAGTTTAGGGAACAATATTTAGAACAGCTAAACTAATTTCAATAGTAATTTCTAAAAGAAGGGAAAACTTAACTATCTGATGTGGACCCTCCCAGCCTCCTGAATAAACCAAAAGGAAAGTTTGGAGAGACACAACAACCAACTAGCAACAAAGCACACGTTGGATGAATGTATATGTGCAATCTAGAAATGTTAATATGAGTTGCTCTAATCTTATATATTACAGAAGTTATTTTAAAAGAAAAGATTGCATTCTATGTATATCCATGTCAGTCTATCCAGGCATGTTAATTACAGTCTTAAACTGTGCTATGACATAGGTTGTTGTTTTTTTTTGCTGATTCAGGTAAGTCAATGCTCTGATGACACTAGGGAAGAATATGTCCGAATATTGTCCTAGCATATGAAATAAGAAATGTGCCTTGATCTTTGTGTCTTCCTGATTGTCTATTTGTAAGTTAGGTTTGAAAGTTTTATTAATTTCTCATAGTATAAAATGGCCAAATGAGTTAAAAATAGAATTTTACCTTTTTCTTTATGTTAGAGAGGCTATTTAAGACAAAGTGTATATATACACACACATATACTAACACAAATACAGGGGTCAAGTAAACTAGTTTCCTACTTCATGATCAGTGAATCTATTACCAGTGTGTTTATAGTGTGTGTTCATGATTTCAACTTCAGGGTTCAAATTATTTCTTCCCTTTAACAAATATCTCCGGCAACAAAAGGTATTTGGGTCATCACACATAGTTAACTGCCACTAATACAGCGATTACAAATTGAATTATAGAAAGGATGCGTATTGTATTTTTAAAAAAAAAATGGTCTTGCTTTCACAAATGTAAAAGTAGCAATTACATTACACCAACTTCAAGCATAATGAAGGCAATAGTGAAACTAGATTTTGAAAAGCTATTCACTTTTTAAAATAACAGACAAATGGATGGATGGATATATTGACAATCAGCATACACACAATAGTGACTTTTTCCTATGGGAGGTTGAAAAAAATGAAGAGACTCATTTCAAATATCATAGCAACAGTAGTATTGTAATGTATATTCCAATGTTTGACAATCATACAGTTACAATATAACAAACATCCAAATAATTACAGAAATGTTTGTCAAACATGAATACTCAATCAGTAATGATAGCCTAATGTTTGGCTGAAAAAGGACAAAAACAAATACAAAGAAATGTAAATGATCAAATACATCCTTTAGTCATGTACTTCAGAACATAAGGTTAGGAAGTAAAGATAAATGGTTGGATAGCAATCAAGTATACTGAACAGTTAGTACAAGGCATTCCCAAATGTATACAAAGAGTGTGACAGAGCATACTTTTTTTTCATTCCTTTTTGTATTGCGACATTAGCAGCTGCCCTAGTTCTAAATAGGTCGCATTAAAAAAAAAATATGGATGAATTCTAAAATTCCAACAACTTTCAGGTCTGCAAACATTGTTATTGCAACTAAATTAAACTTCATTGAAGTGTTATTTTTTTAACCTATATATTCAATACAACTTCATAACAGTTTTTATGATATCAATGAAGCTACAAAGATGAGATGTGACATGTATTTACATAGAAAGTCTAGTTACTTCAACATTTGGCTTACATTCATGCTACATATTTTATTCTTTTATCTCTTTCTTGAACAAAAACAAAAGTTGTACAAATCTGCTAATAGCTCAAACAATGAAACTGTCGTCAGCAAAAAAAAACAAAAAAAAACATGAAGTAGAAAGTATTTTCCAAGCCCTTTCAAGTAATTGATGAAGGTAAAAATAATTAACTAGGTTCAAATGTAATAAAAATTCATGAAAGAGAATTAGGAATAGTTATTTTCAAGTAACATCACAGTACTAAAAATTATCCCTTATGCTATTATGGTTGTTTAAAAAATGTTTTTAGAAATATTTTTTTTTCAATTAAGTGATTTTTTTGTGAGCCTTTTATGCTTAAGTCAATTAAATCTCATTATTCTGACTTATTCTGATATTTTAAAAAAAATGGAGAAATGGAATTATTTGTACAATTTTTTTTCTTAAAAAAAAAACAAAAAAACCCAGCTATTTTTTACATTTCTAATTATTAAATGTATAAAAAAAAAAAAATACAATCATAATCATAACAAAAGACATTATCAAACAATAATATACAGTTATTACAATTATTAATTTCCTCGTCCTTTTCCTGGTTTGTTTCCAGGTCCGCCACCGCCGCCACCTCTTCCACCACCACCACCACCACCCCTACCTCCTCCACGGCCACCTGGTTGGAAAGCTCCTGAAAGTAAAGAGATGTAAAAGTATAATAGAAAATTAAATATCAATGAAGTCAACAAATAAAAGAATCTTTCAAGAAAAAAATAGAGAAATTAATATTTAGTTGATGAAAATAACAAATAATTTAGTTTTTTTTAAATATAATTTAACATTTGAACAATCCCAAAAATTTCAAGTCTCAAAAAAAAATTATGTATATGTATATATATATATATACAGTGCTTTTTTTTTGTAAAAAAAAATTAGGTGCCGGTACTCAGTAAAGATTGCCTAACTTTTAACTACTAAAAATTAATAATATACGTTAAAATAAAATAAAAGTAATAATTTTTTCAAAAAGGTGCTGGTACCCCTTTTTTAGTTTTTAATGAGACTGATCTCATTAGAAAAGAAGGTCTCTTATTAATACTAATAAAACTAACTATTTATATAGTGCTGTTAACAAACAGCATTGACAAACATAATGTCAGCTCATGGTGCTATGAGAACATGACAAACCAACAAAAAAAAAAAAAACATTATAAAGACCTAATTTAAATAAGTTTTAAAGAGGTAAGTCTTAATCTGTTCTTCTTGAATGTAGTAAAGCATGTGATTTGTCTGTGCTCAATGGAGAGCAATTTTTTTTAAACCTTTGGGATATTCTGAAATAATTATGGAGAATTATTTTAAGTCGTTAATCTACTTTAAGCACTCAAATTCTTACCTCTACCTCTCCCTCTTTGTCCAGCACCTCGACCTCCTTTAAAGTCACCCCTGCCTTTAGACTTCTGAACAACCTCTTCCTTTACCATATCAATGACCTCATCAGGAATCCGCAAATATTTTATGGTGCTTCCTCTGATGTAGCATTCTGGCATCCTCCAAAACCTGTCACCATCCTATAAAAATGTGAAAAAAAAATAGAATTTAGAATTATAAACCTTAATTAATTTTTTAAAAAAATTTTTCAACTAAATACAAACAAAATTATATATACATATGGAGTGTTGAATGATGATTATATCACTCTGCTTCTGAATCAAAAGTCTTTAGTTTGAAAAAAAAAAAAAGAAAAATTATGTCTTCTGGCTTAGATGTAGAGAGTTGCTAATGTCACTCATTTCTAGCAGATATGTGATAGTAGTTGGGTAGACAGGTGCTTATAGGCCAGAATGCACTGTCAAAGAAACAGGTGAATTGAAATGGCAAATAAAATTGCAGATAATATTAGTAAAACTGATGAACTAAGCATAGGCCTAAGTTTAATTAATTACAATCAACTAACATTTGAAAGTCTACTTCAAAGCAAATTTCTTCTTCTAGCCAGCTTTTTGCTGCTGAGCTTTGAGCTCTTTGCAGACTGTGCCAAGGAAAAATAGTGTGTTGTTTTCTTCAGTTGTTCAGCACTGCCGTAAAGGCTGTTGGTTATGTTGGGCTGTAGTGGTAGTAGGGTCTGCCTAAGGTGGATTAGGAAGGGGCATTCAAAGATGACTTCAAAGCAAACAAGAAATGAGAAAGATATACAATTCATGTTGATCGCATATCAAATCATGAAAGATATTTGTCTGCCTCAAGAACTGAACACATCTTTCAGCAAAATATTCACAATTTCACTCTACTTATAATAGTCATTGTTCTTTCACTGTTGCCAAGTCTGGTCAACATGAGCATGCAAACATGGTTTGCATTGTAGGCATTCTAGAATGTGGAAAAATACATGCCCACAGAATGGATGCTTCTCTGTCATGACATCTTTGAAGCCAATGATGGGAATCTGACAACTAATTAATAGTTTAGGTTTTCTAGCTATATCCTTCACTGAATAAGTTATTTCAATTATGATAATTACTACAGCATGACTTGATCAATGTGTGCTTGGATGTTCTGGTTCAGACTGGCAAAAAACACGGAAATGTATTTTCAAAGACAGAAGATGCAACTAAAAGACTTTATTACTGTGGTGATTCTTGTATGAATTCAGTAACATAAAGATGAGAAAGCAATTTACCCTTGATGTGCAAATGACTTCACGAAGATTAATATTCATCCAGTTGTCACAACTCACAAGATGACCATTGTATGTTTCCCCATTTTTCAATTCAACCAACTGAAAAAACAAAACAAAAACCATTAGTAATAAATTCCCTTAAATGCTATTATTATTATTATTAATACACAGATCTTGATTTTAATACATTAATACTTACCATGGGATGATTAACAGCTGTCCGCAATAATGAAAGGGGCAGCTAAAAATAAAAGTGGCAATAGATTAGAAATAAAAAATGTACTAGTTCTAGAAACAAAAAAGAGATGAGAATAGAAACTTAAATGTTTGCATTCAAATTCATATTGACAGGTAAGACCATAATATAGCTTACATCTTGAGAAACTTACAAAAGAATATATAAAGTTTTCATTGTTTTATTAATATATTGATCATCAGAGGACTGACAATGCATTCTCTATAACACTTGTTAATAAAATCTATAAGTGAATAATCACTTCATTTCCTTTAAAATTCTAAATTAATTGATAATTTTTGCATAATATTTTTGTTACTTTATTATATTATTGCTATCTTATTTGTTAGAAATAGCTGATTCAAAATATTAAAGATTTTAAATAGTATCAACAATGAAATAGACTCTCTAGAGATCTAGATTTAAATAATAAATGTCGAAGTGGAAAAGCATCTCTAATAGTTGGTATAAATGATGATTATTTAATTATGATAATATATTAATTACTAATATATTTAGATATTTTAGTACTAATCAGACTAGTACAGATCTAGATTTATAATATTTATTTTTATAGCTACAGATAATAGAGTAGTAAGTATATTTGTAGTACTTTTAGTATTATAGTAGAGTAGTACATATATCTGTGAGTGTATAGACTTTGTAGTAGTAAAGTACATATATCTGTGAGTGTATAGACCAAGTCTTTAATTATTTATAGGCTGTCACTAGAAGCTAGATCTATAATCTATAATTAGTATAATTATAATCATAATCTGTATGTGAACTAGATCTGTATATTAATTTTACTATGACTACAAGCTGTTTTACTATAAGTTACAAGTAGATATATAACTTTAATAACCTTTATTCCTTTATATATTTAACATAAAATTTAATATATTATAACTACTCATAACTACTGTATTTATAGACATTGGCTATGTCATAGCATAGATTAAATGATAGATCATATTATCATATCCTCATAGAGCATTATGATTATCTAATAATAATATAAAAAAACAGAGGTTACTTCAAAAAAAAAAAAAAAGATGATTATGTCTTTTTTTTTATGTAGTATGACCTAGTCCTAGACTGGCTAGACCTATGTCATGGGGCCTATGATTCTTGCTCTATCATTAGTTTAGTATTGTAACAGTATTGTTGATGTCCATTGATGATGTACTTATGATCTTATTAGAGATCTTAGATTCTAGAAGTAGAGTAAGAGTTACAGTAGAGTCTAGAAGACCTATTCACTTAATTCACTAAGACTAAACTCCTAAAAGTAAAGCCTAAGCCTGCTAAGAAGATCAAGACAAATAAATTATGTCTTGGAATTATTATTATCATTTGATTTAATAAATCTTTCTTCTTTCTACTAGATTAGTAGATGATATATTTCTAGATTATTTACAAAATGAATCATTTTATTTAAAATTTTAAAGAAAAAATAAAATATAAAAAATAAAATTAAAATTGCATGCACTGATCATCTGATGATGACTGATGCAGCATAGCTTCATAGCTGACTAGTGACTAGTACCATTTTGAAAGAATTGCAGATCTAGATTTATAGGACCACTTCTTAGATCTTGATCTAAAATCTTAGTCTGGATTTTATCACAATACTTGAATAAAAGAAGTATAAAGTATCATAGACTTAAGTTAAACTGTCTTAAGAGTTCATATTCATAGTCATAGAGTGAAAACAAAACGTAGTCTTTCCATTGATGCGATTTACGAGTTTAATTGTGATAGCGAAGTGCAATGTGGGAAATTGTTCAATTTACGATTATGAATTTAAATTAAAAAGAATAGAGAATAGCAAAATTAAAAACAACTGAATTTTAGAACTAGATCTAGATCTAGATTCTAAATACTAAGTAGTCTATTCAGGCCTAGTCGAGTAAACATAGACAGATAGATATATATCTAGAATTATTCTAGATCTCTATGTTTTTGTTTTACGACATTAAAATCATATTGTGCAAATTTTTTTTTTACACACACACACACACACAACAAAATAAGTGAGTTTTAACAGAACAATAAATAAATATTTCGTATTAGTAATAGTTTAGAGTTTAGATGCCCAGAAACTTGAGAAACCTATCACTTCTTATTAGAAAAATTACTCTAAATTAGATCTATCAAATCTAAATTATCTAATCAATCACTATGTATGATTATGATTTTATCATTTTTAGTATTAGATTATAGATCTATATTTAAAATATTTTATACTAATATATAATTATACTATATTTATTATTTATATTACTATATATAAAATATAGAATATTATAGTGTCTAGATCCAATCTAGATTATAGATCTAGATCTATAATAGTCTATATATATAATATATATTAAACCTAATATAGATCTAATTATTATTATTTATATTAAATTATAGTTATATATATAATATATAGATTATAATAATATATATAATTAGTATAATAATAATAATAAGGCTTGTCTTTGAATCCAAAGATTAGTGAGGAGTGCAGTATTTCCTGTGGTTGCGCAGCCCCAGATGTGAATTAAATATTTTGCCACATCCAGGGCAAGCATAAAACCATTGTCCGCAGGTGGTCGATTTAGATTTTCTTTTCGCCGTCTGTGTTTGTCCTCGGCAACGGATTTTCTTTTGGTCTCAAATGTGTATCCCGCGGCCTAGTATAATAAATAATACTAATCTAGCTAATCTATAGTTATAATATATTATCTCTTTCTAGTTTACTAAACTATATTTAATAAGTAAGACTAAAGTCTAAAGTAAAATATAAAAATAAAAGTGTAGATTTAGAATAATTTAGTGACAATTTTAAATTTAGTCTAAAGATTAATTAGATCTTACTCTTACAAATAATCTACTCATTATATATGTATACTGAGTACTTCTCTGAGCTAGGTATAGACTTAAAACTAAAACATCTAATAAATTCGGACTATAAGTAGACTCTGATTGACTATTATAGCTATAGTCTAGATCTATATATTATAGTCTTTAGAAGTAGTCCTATATAATATTACATTCTATAATGATCAGATTGATTCATAAAAATCAATTACTAGAATATAAACTACATTATATTATCAATATGATTAAGATTTAAAAGTATCAGATCTAGATAAAAAAAGAAAAGACTATGGACCTCGGGCTTGGCTTTGATGATGAAGACCTTCAAGTACCACACAGGCCTTCCAAAAAGAACTGTGAGGGTCTGTGTTACACAGTGAAAATATACCAACCAGAGGTAAATCTAGAACCCATGGCACCAAATTTACAACTATATGCTATATCAATTTTAATTTTATTGTCAGTGTATGTAGTCAGTAGAGTCTATATAGTACATTTGGAATATTTAATCACAACTGATCCAAAATAATTGATACAATTACACTTAATATAATTTTTAAGCTTTTTTTAAAAAATATTTTTAAAATGTTTTTTAATGTTTTGGTCTGCTTGCTCTGTTGAAGTATAATCTTTGTCAAATGCTTTATCCTCACAAAGTATCTAAATTATCACAGTTTTGGTAACAATGTGCATTTATTTTCCAGTGGTTTGAATTAGCACTTGCTAAAATTAATGAAGAAAATCAACAATCTACATTCAAGCTAGAGACTGACCAGGTGCCTCATGTTTATAAAATGAGTGGGGACATTCATTACTTCAAACGGAATTATAAAAAAGCTTCAGAACAGTATCTCACTGCTTTAGGTATGTGAAAAAAAAAATTCATTTGAATCATTGCGATCTATGAGGGAAATGGTGAATTCTTTGGTTTCTGTGGTCAATGGCTCACATACGACAACTGCCCTCACTTTCACCAAAAAATAACTAAACATGGTTCAGAAACATAGTTCATGCTTACAATCAAAGTAAATGGTACAGGAAAAATATATATCTTTAACAAAGAAAATTCATAACTAACACTAGAATGCTGAAAAAGTCTGAAAAAATATCGACACATGTGCAACTTAAACATACATGATTACATTTTTCCAGCATATATGTTTTGCCCTCACAATCCAGTTTGGGAAGTAAAAGGGATGATGTTGGGGGTAGGGGACTACATCCTAGTTAGCTTGGATACTTCTTAGTATAGGTTTTGGTACAGAGAGTTTCTATGAAGGTGTTTAATTCATACCTATCAAGTACTCATTGAGTACCTTGGTAAAGAACAATACAATTATGGATGCTTTGTGTTTATGGGGTTGTGAAATATAAAGAATAGATGCGGCAATGTAGGGGAATGTAAACATGTGTATCGCTAGTCTTGAGCCATGTATTGAAAAGTATGGAAATTCTTTGTATTTTATTTTTATGTGATTTTTTATTGCCTTTTTGTTAAAATGGTGGAAAGGTTCTTCTTAGCTAATTATTAACTAATAAATTTTGAGTTTCCTCTGATATTATCAGTGTAGAAAGCTACTAAACCTTTGTGGGATCCACCTGTATAAAGTACTCTTTTCTTTCCTTAAAATATTAATTTGTTAATGATAACCTTAATTCTACAAAACAGTTTTCATTCCTGATGTAATAATTAACTAAAATAAAATTTAAAAAGCTACTCCCATTGAGTATTAGAAAAGTGTTATTAAAATATTTTTTTTTAAACTTGTATGCATGCTGATGATTTTTTTTTCTTACATTTCTCTACAGCATTACTGCCAGAAAATAATGTTTGTGTGAGACAAGATTTAATAGAATCCTTGTCCAGAAGTTATATGTATCTTGGCAAGATGGATGAAAGTTATGCACTTGCAAAAAATCTGGTAAAATCATATTTTGTATCACCTTACAATAATCTTTTTATTTTAAATTTTTTTTTTTTTAAATGCAATCAAAATATACCTTTTATACAAATTATTGTCATTTGAATTTCATTTGTTAGAAAAGAGGTGGGCTAAACAAGTTATGGATAACTGAGAATGTCATAGCCTGGTTTAAATGCTTATGCTCTAAACTGTTTAAAAGGTCTATTTTTTTATATTTTTTTACAGTTGTTGTAAAGCATTTGTATAAACCTTGGGTGCAACAATTTATTTTTTCAGGTTGAAGAAATGTCTACACTTGATGAAGCTAGACAAAGACAGTCATTGATTTTGTTAAGTTTCATTTGCAGCAGTTCTAGAAAGTGGGCAGGTGAGAAAAAGTTTCTAGGTATTGGTAGATATCTTATTGATTTTGTATTTGTATTTTGTATTAAGGTATAAATCAAAGTTGAAACAGTAGGCTGTTAATATTATTAACACAAGTTACATATTTAATTTTAAAACTTTATATATATATATATATATATGTCTTGGCCAAGCCTGTTTGTGTGGTATGCACTCTGCATGCAATGTTGTCTTGACGGTCCTGGGTTTGATCCCTGCCATTCTGCTAGGATGCAACAATCTTCAGTTTTGAAAGATCATCCAAAACATTAATCAAACAAACAAAGCCTGTAAATGGAAGATTTCACACTAAGATAAGCTCTAAAAGTAAACATCATATGATAAAATGTGGACAGCATTAAAGGTTGCTCTAAAAGTAAACATAAAACAAAATGTGGACAACACTCTGATAAAAACTTGTGACTTGAATATATTGTTACGTATTTCTGAATCTTCTGGCTAGAAGTATTAGTAGGCACACAAATAAAAACACTGTAAAGAACTTGACGACTAAACTTTCAGTTTCATATAACTTTAATGACTATTAACTCTAACAATTCGTCACTGTAACATGTAGCGTAGAAGAATGTACAATATCTGTCAGTTTACAGTTAGCTATACTTCGTTGCAATTCGTCTCTTCACTTCGTTGCAATTCATCTCTTCTCAACTTTCCTCGAGCCGTATTCCACAGAACAGACCAACGACACACTTCCCAGTGTCGCTCCAGGTCTCCCAAAGCTGAACCAAGTCGTACTCAAGTCTACCGAATCAGAGCCGCACACGTCTTACATCGACTGTATCGACTGTAACGGCTCAAGTCCACTGTAGTACGCTGTATAGACTTTAACGACAGTAGTCCACTCCAGTTAACTCTACCCTAGTTAACTTGCATCGAGTCGTACACATTTCTCTTCCACAGAGCCGCACACGTCTTACGTCGTCTGTATCGACTGTAACAGCTCACTCACGACTCCATACGACTGACTTTCACATTAACTTTCTGGCTTATATAGAGTCCATAATCGCTTCTCCAAAGTTGCACAAACACTCCTAGTATCCTCTGGAATAACATGTCAGGAAACGTCACATCCTGTCTTTATTTATACACGTAGATTCCAGAAAACACTCGCTGCAGTGTCATCAAGTCGGGGTCACACGTAGTGACCTTTATCTGTCACTGTTCATTAGTAACTGTCCCCCTACTTAGATCTGTTCGTCCCCTGGAACAACACGTGTGGACACGTCACATCCTGTCTTTGTTTGTACATGTAGATTCCAGGGAACACTAGCTGCTGTGTCATCTCGCCGGGGTCATACGTTGACCTCTACCTATCACTGTTCATTTGTAACAATATGCTGCACATCTTCTGCATTCCATACCTAACTTAACAGAATTTATTGTCTAATAAATATGTTTATTATACTAAGTATTTCTCATTACAATAATAAACAGAGAACTTAATGTGAATTAGTTGGAGTGATGTATTTTCTGTGTTTAACTTAATATTCCCCCAGAATGTGTTGATTGTCTTGAGAAGTTGTGCTACCTTCAACCCTACTATGCACACAACTGGAGTCAGCTGGGGCACAGCTATGAACAACTGTACAATACTGAAAGCAATTTCTGTGATGAAAATGTGACTCTTCAATGTCAAATAAAGACACTCACATGCTACATTAGAGCAAAGTAAGTAATATTTTGCACATTTGATACATATGTTTAACTATAATTAGGATATTACACCATTCTGTGTTTTATTTATAAGTTACCAATCTATAGATTAAGTGGTAATATTATTGTATGAATTATACTCTATTTTTGAGTATGATGCTGGAGAAAACACTGGAACTCCGGCAGTAAAACGATAAATTGAACTTTAATCAGTTTGAACACAATGTGTAATATATAAACAAGAATAATATCTTCTTAAAGTTCAGTGATTCTATGTAATAAGAGTGTATTTATTGAAAGAATTGAGTAATGAGCCGACTGCCTCACAATTAAAACTTGATACCTCCTAGTTTCATCCATGCTTTATATAGCTATCTTGCATCCCTTCAAGAAAACATTAGCACTTTCTAGTGTGCTATATTTAGTTTTTGGAAATTCTCATTTACAACTTAGTGACATTAGATTTGTGTCCACCTTAACATCAGTTTCACAACCTTTTACCTCTTTACATTTATTTAGGTTGTTACATCAATCTGTTCTGGGTACTGCTTCCTCTTTCATCAGAAACAGAAACCTGGGATTGATACAACAGGTAGCCATTTTAATGAGTTAATTAATTTCTTTAAATTAAAAATATAGTCAATTCTATGGGTTTTTTTTGGTTTGCCATGAATAAGATAAGTGGAATTAATTTGTTTTAGTTTTTTTGTTACTCTTAACAACTGACATTTTTCTGGGTGTTTCCAAATTACCTAGATAACAATATAATGATTTGTTCTTTTGACTGATTTTCAGATACAACAAAAAATAGATAGTAATTCATTGTCTCAGATTTATAAGAATATAGCCATGGAGGTAAAACTAATGAGCTATTTCTGTTGTTTAGTTTACACACCTCTAGCATGTACAGATATTTGAGATAGAATTTAGATAGTAGCAAATGATGAATTTTAAGTTGCTTTATTTGTAATAATTTTTTTAGTTTGTATGTAACCTGAAAAGTAAGACTGACTTTATTTCAGAGCATGCAGGGTGAAATAGAAAATCAATCAAATGAAGTCTCAGTAAGTAAAGAAATCAATATTTTAAATTTATTCCCGACTTTTACATTTCAACATGTCAAAGAGCACAATGTTACAGAAAATACTTAACATTATTTTGTTTTGTTCAACTGATATTGGTTTATTGTATTGAAATATACCAACTTAATATTAGGTCTTATACCTTGTTCATGTGACTTGATATACTAATTAATGAATTTATAGTTACATATGATAAGTATAAAAATGTTTCAAAATATTCAAATATATTTATAAATTAAGTGTATAAAACAATTTCATGTTATGTTATATTTGAATTAAGTACCAGCACTACTTCTCAAAAAGCCAACTATGACTCAAAATATTTATAATAAACTTGATCTTCCCCAACAGGACTCCAGTAATAACTCTGTATCATCAGAATCTCAAAACATATCTAGCTTGCATACCAATCCCAAGACAACACAGCAAGATCTGTTTTTTCAAAAATATTTCTCTTGGCATCCAGAGTTCAACATGAGTAAAAAATCAATGTCATCAATAGAGGATGAAAAATGATCAATAAACCAAGATGAAGTTGATAACTGTAAATAACTTTGACAATACATTTTAGTTTTGTTTTACACAAATAAATATTTATTGACTAACTGAATGGCGTAACATTTTTCTTGTCAAATAAAAAAAAATAAAGCTTTTTGACTACAACTAAAATCACATATATTGCACAAAAATATATTTATCTGGAAATGAAAAATTGAGCATTTGAGTTCAAGACCTCATTCAGCAACTCCTTTTCTTTTTTCATTGATTTTTCTTCAATAATTTGTCTGACATTTTTCAATTTCAACATAAGGTATTTAATGAACAGAAACATAAATTTGTATAGGTGACTTAGGTCATCTTTAAGCAAGCCACAGGAAAGCCATCTCCCTTATGTTTGCTGACAAGGTCAAGGATGGCTTGTTTCTTGTGTAATGCCCTTGAGGTTTCAAGTTCATATAATGTACAAAGGTTGAAAAGCACACCCTCATGCAGTGTATTGGCTGGGTCACTATGCACAAGCTGTTCCAGGGTGTTGAGGGCATCTTTCAGGCGCCCAAGGTATAAGGAACAGACTGCCATGTTATTAACAGCCTGAAAATTATATAAGTAATAAAATACAATACAATTTTAATTATATCCCCTCCCCTACCAACTAAAAAATAAAACAAAAATTAAACCAGTGACACTTTTTGTGCAACACCAGAATCTAGAAAAGCTATCACAGTCAAGCCCTGTTAAGGAAAGAGCACTAAGCCTAGATGACACCAGCATAAGAAATGTCACTACTTATTTAAACCTCTTTAATTGAGGATTATCAGAAAGAGAATGCATTTCTGTTCATAAAATGATACAAAATATTTTCTTATTCACACAAAAACTCAGAATTCAATGTTATTCTAATATATTACTATATACATTCTTAAAGCCAGTGAGGTACCTTACCAAATTTACTCCCAGGAAATTTTTAAATTGTGGTACACCAACTTAAGTTAACAAATCATATTCTTATGGAACTTACACAAGTATTATGAGGCTGCATCTGTACAGCTGACTTGAAGTGTTGGTAGGCATCATAGAAGTTGGCAGCACACATGGCTAGCAAACCCCTGTCATGTAAACAAAGGTTAGTGTTGCTAAATAAACAATTCATTTGAAACAATATTAATATAACAATTACTAAGAAAAATAAGCTTCTTTTCAAGTGTATTAACAAAAAGATACCTGCTTATAAGTGTATGACATGTCACAGAACTATCAATTTTGGAGGATTCAGTTTCTACTTCTTTCAAAATTCTTGTGGCTTCTGTGATGTTACCCATCTGTTATTATTTTTTAATAAGCCAAATATAAAGTTAGGATAGTATTGTTAAAAAAAATTGTTAATTATTGTAACAAAACTAATTCTCTATTACATACCTGTAAATGTATTCGCCCAATGCCAGCCAAAAGTTCCAAGTGTGAGTTCTTATCTTTGTCCAGCAGTGTGTTGTAAATAGCAAGTGCACCTTCATAGTCCTAGAAATAAGTCACACGTAATTTATAGTAAATATCGTTTCTTTTGTGACCAAGCGATTCAATGTGCATTTGATAGTGTTCTTCAGTTTCATAAGAGTTAATGATTAAAGAACGAATTAAGCATGTGATTGATCCCTTTCAATACTCTCCCCAACATTAGGACATTAGGATGCAAAATAAAAAAACAATTTCTTCATACTTACTTTAACAGACAACATAGTAGAAGCAATTTTATATGTTACATCTGTTTCTCGTTTGGTCCACAATTCAAGAGAAACTATGAAACAATAAAAAATTAAATACAAACAGTGACAATTTAGTCAATGTAAAAATTTGATGATGATAAGAAAATTGGTCAACTGATTTCTAATGGCTTGTAAATAAATAACAAAAAAAGATATTTTGATTTATTTGATTAAACTTATAAAAACATTTTGTTTTCTAATTTTTGTTAAAAAAAAAAGTTCTTTAAAAAATGTGTTAAGTTTTTTTTTTCATAATTTATTTTGAAAAAAAGTTTCTTGACTAAACTTGTTCAAACTTTGTGAGAATTATTGAGAAATCTAAAACAAAGGCTTCAGCATTTTTATTTCAACACAAATTTTTTTTGTACTAAAATTATTGTTTTGTGTTAGGGCTAACAAAAAAAAAATTTTAAACAAACCTTTTCTAGCTTCATAGGTCATATGAGTTGCACTGCCATCTTCACTTAAATCTGACGAGAGATTTGTTCTTATCTGAAAAAAAAAAATAATTTGTATAAGATATATATATTTTAATTTCTGTGACTTTTTAAATTAATTAACCCATCACCAACATATTTTAAAATCTTTATTCTATCTGTATTGCTTTAAAGTAAGTATGTAATACAGTAGAGTACAGAAAACTGCCTTTCAGTATTTTGAAACAACAAGTGTGTAACAGACTTACTGTTCCTACAACATCTTTGTGATAAAGCAGTAAAATGCAGAATGCAGTTGAGATGAACAAGAAAAGAAAAAAGTACCAGATTTTAGCAGTATATTTTCATTACAGACAGCTTCATGCCATTGTTAAGTGCATACAGTACACCCGGACTAAACTACAAACAACCAACCATCAAAACACATTTACTAAATAAAACCTTAACAAAAGAATCAAATCCACTGGAGCTCAAAGTAGGCACGCTTGAAACAATCGAAAGCTATCAAAAAACAGCTATCCATATTTATACAGATCGGCTTTCAAAGCTACCATCAATGCTGGTCTTGGTGCCTTCCTGGTTTGAGATAAGCGCACCCTGTGGTGATTACTGCTCAAACTTCCAAGCCGAAATTGAGGCAATTACCATAGCACTCCAGACAGTGGAAAACAAATTATATGAAGGAGTGCAACCACCATCAGATATTGTTGTCTTTACAGACTCCCAATCTACTCTGCAAGCACTTAACAGCAGCACCTCAAACAGCCCAAGAGAGTTGACAACACTCATTGTGATAATCCACCAGATTATATCAAAATTAAATATCAATATTACACTACAGTGAATCCCTGGACACATTGGCATCATGGGAAATGAAAAGGCAGATAAGCTATCAAAGGCAGGTTCATCTATGGAACAACCAGACCTGTTAACTACCTCACCCTAAGGTCAATGCTAGTCAACAATCACAAAGAGGAGTGGCTCAACCAATGGGCATCAGGAAACACAGGCAGAGCCATGTACGGAGAAAAGACTACGCCTAACAAACTGGACAGTATTAACTTCCTCCCCCACAAAGAACAATCTACAATCTTCCAACTAAGAACAGGACACACACCACTATTAAATTACCACCTGAACAAAATAAACTCCACACAACTACCCCTTTGCAGACACTGCGCCCACCCCTTTAAAACCGTAAACCATATCCTCTTTGAATGACCCTCCCTAATCCACCTTAGGCAGAACCTACTTCCACTACAGCCCAACATAACCAACACCCTGTACGGCAGAGCTGAACAACTGAAGAAAACAGCACACTTTTTTTCCTTGGCACAGTCTGCAAAAGAGCTCACAGCTCAGCAGCAATAAAGCTGGCTAGAAGAAGAAGAAGAAGCAGTATATTTTCATTACAGACAGCTTCATGCCATTGTTAAGTGCATACTTTTCCTTTGTTTATTCTTTTGTATTATAAGTCAAACAATGCAAGCAAATACAGTACAGTATTTTTTAATTTTAAATCCATTCCCAATAACACAGCATTTTCACTAACTCTAGCTTCCTCCTGTCCACACATTAGGCTGAGTTTTCAGGACTGCACAATACAATCTACTTTATAATGGCCATGTCTTCAATTTCAAAGATTAAGGATGAGTGCAGTGCTTCACATGACTTAGCAAGCCCAGTTGCGACCTGCAGTATGTCACAAATCCTATGTGATGTGGAAACTATTTTATACTAGATGCATATAGCCAAATTGTGATCCGTCTCATGTTTCACTTATTGTAAACAGTCAACATGTAATAAATTTAATTCTTACCATATTGTAAACAAATTGTAATAAATAAATTTTTACCCTATTGCAAACAGCCAACATATAATACAATCTGTCTAAGCTTTCCTGACTTCTGCCGCACAATAAAGGTAGCTCTGCATGTAACAAGCGCATTGAAAAAGATACCATTGAACCTAAGAAGTGATTTCAAGCAAGAAAAAAAAGTTTCATTATGAATCGCTGCAAGAAATAAAGACTGTAAATTGCATGTAGTAGCAGAATTATAATCAATTAATAAATTTAGTTTTAAAATTGTAATCTGCATTGCATTTACAAGTAAAGAAAAATTGTAAAGCATCTAAGAATCATATTTAGTCAAGAGATGAACATTAGAAATTCTTCTACCTCTTCTTCCAGGATATGTGTTGGCATAAAACTGAAAATATAAATCTGGTGTGTCAAGTGTCTGGAAAGCTCTCATCTCAGCCTCAGCCTGCTCATACATTCGAAGTTTCACCATTAAAGCTAGGCGACAGAACCACAGCTGCAATGAATGTGGTGTATGCACTGTCACACATCCCAATTTACCATAACCTTGACCAACTTGTTCTAAAAGTCGACCTGTCAGGTCAACAGCAGCCCTGAGACATCCAGCTTCCTAGATAAAGCAAAATTAAAGTTTGATCAAATAAATATTTATGCTTTATGAAATAAACAATGCAAAAGTTTCTCTTTATTGTTACCAATTACAAAAGAGTAACAATTAATAAAATGTTTATTTTTTGTTTGTGTTCAAGTCAATTATCTTGTATAATTATTGACCTGTTTAAGACTACCAGTAATATTTTTCATGTCTCTTAATAGACTTAAAAAAAAATACCATAATATAATTTAGCAGTTTTCAATTTAAAAAAACAAATGATGAGCCTAAAAAAATTAATCAAAGACAGGTATAGATACCAGTGTTTAATGACATTACTAATTGCTTAGTGTTACAAAAACAACATCTCTTCAATATTTGATGATGAAAGAGTACCCAGTTCATTTTTTACTCTTTCACAAACACTAGTCTAGAGCTTTAAAGTAATTATGCAAATATTAATGAATAAAATTATCATTTTCTTTTTTAAAAAAAAAATCAATTTAGAATAAACTGGACATTAATTCTAGTTCATTATAAATTGTTGTTTCCTTTTGGTAGTCCTACTCCTACGGTTATTAACTCACTATAAGTTTCTTGAGGCCATCAGCATCTTGAGTCACACTACTACATGTTAGGACTGATCTTTTCACAGCTTCCTGTTCACCCATATAGCGTAACACCAAATCTTTCACTGGATCACCCTAGCAGTTTAAATAAAAATTGAAAAAAAAAAAGGATATTTAAATAATAAACTAAGTTGATGCTTTTGTATTCAAGATATAATTTACCATAAGTGTGTCCTATAATAAGAACGAATTCTTACCATTGGCTCATTGCTGATAATACCAGGAGTACTAAGATGTTCAGTTGCAGGTATGTAAGAGCCTATAGCACTGGTTGCCATCAGCTTCAAAACATGACTTGTTGCATCTGATGGAATCCATGCATCATGACGCCTGTCTGCATCACTCATGCTCAGGATGGATGTAAAAGCATCATCTGATGTTCCACTAGGGCCAAACTGGGAAAACACTGCACCACTTTTGATTTCTGGACTTGGCAAATGGAAGGGACTGCCCTGTGGGACAGGATGGGAATCAAAAACTGGTGGGTTTATTGGCATCAAGGGAGGACTGGAAGTGAGGATGTCTGTGTTTGAATCTGATGCCTGATGAACTGGGGTGCCCATTGGAGATAACTGGGATGGTGTTGTGCCCACTACAGGACCATGATGCTTGCCAAGTGATGACTCGACTGGAGGGTTAAGAATGCTTGTAGGTTGTTGGGGAATCTGGCAGCTATTCTGGGATACATCTGTATTTGGTTCAGAACTCCGTGAAATTTGGGACATAAAGCCAGGCTTGTCATCATTTTGAGTGAATTCTTCAATATCTTCTTCTGCTAAATCAGCAATTTCAAGGTCAACTTGTTTATTTTCTCCCAATTCTAACTCTCCTGCAAAATACAAACGCAAATGTCTATAGAGTATCAAAGTATCATATGTTCATATTGGGTACAAACTCATGGTGGTTGATAGGTAAAAAAAAGTCACTGAACCAAGGCAGGTGAAGACTGACATTATTTTGGAGACATCTAGAATAAGCTAACAATAGTTATTGGGTAAGATAATATTAGTAAGAACGATTAATTAGATCCTCAACCCAAAACAAAACCAATAAAAGTAATACAGCTATACATTAATAACATTCATGTTCCCTTTCTTTTGGTTTGTTTGCTTGTATTTATTTTCTAACATAAATGATACATTGTAACATGAAGATGTTATACAAAATTAAATATTAATAATAAATTCACTATACCAAAATCTACATATTATACTGACTAGTATGAAATATAGACTTTCTAAAGAAAACATAAGAATTTGTAATTTTTTTTAACAGAAATTAATGAGATAAAACTGAATATACCAGGATTTTATTTGTTAGTAATAAGAATAACAATAAGAATTTGTAAGTTTTTTAAACAGAAATTAATGAGATAAAACTGAATATACCAGGTTTTTATTTACCGGGTTTTTATTTGTTAGTAATTTTGTTTTTACCTTCAAATGCAATAGTTTCAGGTTCACAAGTTGAAGACTTGTGCTCTCTTTGATAAGGAGTATGAATTACATCAACTGCTTCAATCTCTGTATCACCAAAAGCATCTTCATCAGAAATTTTCACTGCAGAAGTGCCTATTTCAATGAACTGTTCTGCTTCTCTGTCTTTTAACTCTTCATTTTCCACCAACTTGAATTCATCTTCATCCACATACTTTCGCATAAAAGAGTTTTGACGAGGGAACCCTTCATCATTGTCAGGAGAAAGGCAGGACACTACATCAGAGTCTTTTATTTCAATGGCATTCATTTCCGAGGTCCTGATATCCTCTTCTGACTTGGATATGGCTATGGACAGGAAAAGATCACTTCCAAGACTGCTATCATCATGCACAGTAGCTATAGTATCAAATATATCATCTCCAGAGTTAGCAAAGTAACTGCTTAAACTAGAAGGTTGGACATTAGCAGCAGGTTTCTAAATGTAAAGAAAAAAAAAGTAATGTAGCATAAGCTCTTGTTAAAGTTGTTTCATATCAAAATAAATTAGAAATCAGTATGAGTCTGAATGTATTTCAGATAATTAAAAAATCCAATTATGTGTACCTGTTCAAATGAGTGGAAGTTATTTATCCCTTGGTCAATGATAGAAGCAGACATTACTTTTTCTTTATTATTTTCCCCAAAGCCAGTTTTTGAAATGTTTATTCCCTCATCAGGTGGGCCTAGGTCAACTGTTTCTTCTAAAGAAAGTTGGTCATTGCCATCCTGATGCTTAAAAAGTAAAACAGCCAATTTCATTTTAAACTACACATTATAAGTACATTGTACAAAAAAACTTTTTTTTACACCAAAAAATATAAAAGTTATATTCAAAGATCACAGGGGTTGAAATATCATACAATGATTTTGTTACCTATAAGAAAATGTAAGATTAAAACCCTGGAGATTTTATTATTCACTGCATGTCAAGCAAGTTTTTTGTTTTAATTTGGATCTAACTTCACTGTGAGGGATCAGCTACCTTTTCCTGGTTGGAATGGCTGTCTGATCATGTGGTAAGTGCTCTGGACTATTGGCCAGATGGACCCATGTTCAAACTCTGCCAGCTGCCATCTTCCATCATCTTGCAGGAGGTTTGGGCTAAGATGTAATAATCTTCAAATCTGAAGCAACATCCGAAATATGTGAAACAAACAGTTTATATTTTTTAAATACTTAAAATCTCTTCAGATTATTGCAAAACTTATTGCTGACATCTTTTTCATGAAAATAGATATTTTATTAAATCTATCTACATCGTTAATTAAATCAATGCTATTTTTAGCTGCCCCCTAAAGGGGAAAAGACACTATTAGTTTTGTGTGGCCTGTCTGTCCGTCCATCCCGTTTAGATCTCAGAAACTAAAAGAGAATGAAAATTGGACATCATGATATTTTAGAACATTAAAAGTTCTGATGCAATGGCTACTTTTTTCTTTTCTGAAAGTGAACCATCTAATTTTTTAAATTATACATGCAAGCAGATTTTTCAAAATTACATCACTTTTCAATGAAAAAACTTCAGGGGAGGTAATTTTTTTAAAGGTCATGGACTTCTTCATTAATAACTCAAGCTTCATTCATAGATTCAAGCATTGGTAAAAAAATTTGCATCTAAGGTCACAATGGTAAAAGTGTCAATGGATCATTATAAAATATATTTTCCATTTATTAACTAACTAATTGAATAGAATACTGATTCCAATGTTGTTTTTAGAAAAGAATTTTGATACGAACTTCGTTTTAGTTATAAGTTTAAAAAATAACGAACTACTTTTATAGCGCGCAGGTTTGACATATCATAATTATAGTGGCCTACACTTGACAATCTAAATAAGACTAAATAGAGCCCAGATCTAGATTTATTTATAATATATATAATATAAATGTATTGATAATTTGAACAAAATTGTAATTATTAAGGCAATAACTTATCTTCTGACAGATTAGGGGTGCTGATTTATTTATTATGTAAACTATATTATCACATTAAAAAATGAATCGGATACGAACAACATAGTGTACCATTACACTGTAACAAAAGGCCTACAATTCATGATCATAACATTGGCCTAGGTCTAGTAATTCTAAAATTAATCGTGTAAATTCATAAGAGTTCTAGTCTAGATATAGTAGATTCTATATCAAGATTCTATATCTAGTTCTAGACCTACATAAAGAATTAGATCTAACTCTAGATTCTAGATCTAGACTTAATTTTTAGATCTAGTTCTAGACCTAGACTTAGATCTTGAATCTTTTATCTAGATTTAGATCTAAAACTAGGTCTAGATCTAGCTAGATCTATGTCTAGTTTGTATGACAAATAACAATGGAGATATAATTTTTATTTGCAAGGGGAAAGTCTTAATGTTAAGTCATTTGTACACAATTGTAGCTTAAAGTAGGTCAAGAATTTTTTTTTTTCGTGTTGCCAAATTATCTAATTTTGTTAGAAGAATAAATCTTTTTTAGTTTCTCTTTTTACATGTAACATGTTATTAATTTTGAATGTATGGATAAGGTTAATAATTATTTTTAAAAATATAAGTATACGCTAAATGAATATGGAGATGCTGTGGCTGAGGGGTAAAGCACTTGGAACTGGAAGTCCTGTGTCCGAATCCTGGTGAAGACTCTAGGTGGACCACTTCAGAGGCCGATTTTGAGTTTGTGTTTCCACACAAACTGTGTTTGTAACCTTGTTTATGTATATTTTAGTGTAACTGTTGAAATAAAAAAAAAAATAAAAGAATAAGCACAACCTTACTATAAAATACCTTAATTACTTCATCAAAGGCTGAAGCTTCTAGAATAACTGAATCCAAAGTATCAGTTGTTGGTGAACTGACCATTGCAGAGCTTAAACTGCTGAAAGGTGGCTGAAGATGTCCAGAATCATCTTCATCATCTTCTAACATACAGTCATCCACTGGACTAGACATTATCTAAATAAATAAAACAAGGTCAATGGTAATATGATGTAATACAAGAATATAAATGAGGAGAAATATAATCTATGTCTGTATCTAAGACTATCTGTCTCGCCTAGATCTAATAAAAAGCATTACCCAAAATCAAATTTTACCATATTCTCTGAGCGCTATAATAGGTGCAATGTCTACTTGGGGACCCTTTAGTTTTTTAAATTAAATTTACTAGCACTTTATATTCATACAATTACACCATTTTAAAAACACTTTAAAAAAAAAAAATATATATATAGTATGTACAAGTAATAGTAATGTTAGCGATGCAAGTAAACAGAAATGTGGAAATAATCACTTTTTCTTTTATGTAACATTTATATAAAGTGTTGTTATTTACTTGTCCAAAATGTGTTGTATATTTAATAAATAAAAACCCTCAAAACATACCCACTAAGCCCTAACCTAAGTGAAAAAGCTGCTAAATACATAGTAGGTCTACAAAAGTTACAAATGTAAAAAAAAAACATTTTGTGGGGAGAATGGTTTATTAAGAATATAACTTTTGCTTAAAATTAAATATTAAAAATTAATGACATGGATGAGGTTGGTGAGATTTTACGATTTTATTAAAGTCCAGCGCAATGTTTGTAAGTAGCAACTGCAAATCTCCACGAACACCAATTTCTAGTCAGTTTCTTTTTTTATGTGATGAGGTTCATTACGGCTATGAATCCCAAGTTATACAGAATAAGAAGATGGAAAATCAGTCAACAATTTCTGTACAATGGCCCATAATGCAGGATATAAAATTGGAATCTATTTTGGTAACCTGAATTTGTGGCATATTTGTTCAAACTTTGATTACAAGTTCTTCATTTTTAGATATTTCATAATAAGCTGCTCCTAAGTATGGATTCATCTGTGATTAAGATTTGAATCTGACTTAAATGGTCTTAAAAAGGGTTCGATAACCAGTTGTGAATATTCATTAAAAAAACTTCTTCAAATCTATGGTAGATTCTAGTCTTTAAAGGGAAACTCCGATAGTTTTTCAAATTTTAGTTATTGACATATTTAAATTCTGCGTAAAAAGTTGTAATAGTAAACATTATATCATTTTTTATTTAAATGCTCGGAAAATTTTATATTTAATAAATTAGACAGAAAATTCTCCACGCCCCCAAAAAAACGGGGTTCTGCGAGATGTTTTTAGTTTTTAAAAACGTGACGTCACGAAGGTGCTGGCTAAATATAGATCTAGACCTATATAACCGATAAACTCTCTAGTCTAGATCTAGACCTATCGGATCGCATTTATTGTTACGCTTCACAGCTAGATCTAGTCTACACGTTGATTTATAATCGGTCATTGTTTATAAACCTCTATTTCTACTTGAAGAAAATTAAATATTGTTCTTCAGCTTGTTGCAGTAGTTCCAATCACAAAGATAAAATCAGCAAGTATGCTGATACAGAAATTAGTGTCTCTTTTCATTTGTTTTCAAGAGATGAAGTTTTAAAGGGAAAATGGGGAAAATTTATTCGCCTGAAGAGCAAATATTTTACAAAGGCATTAGCTAATTCCTGTTTATGCTCAAACCATTTTGAGAGAAGCTGTTTCAGCAACTTCACTGCTGTGGAAATGGGATTTTAAAAAAAAATTGAAGTTAATACCAGGTGCAGTACCAACAATACATTGGATTTCCAGGCCAAAGAATTCAATTAATGATACTACTGAGACATTTTAAACAACTGAAGTTCATAAATATAAATGAAATCAGATTTGTGAGCTAGAAATTTACTACGAATACTAGATCTACTATTAAATTTCTTATTTAATAAGTAGATCTATCGTCTACGAAACTCAATTCCAACTTTTTAACTTTTGACCTTGGGGGTGTGTCTCGCCGGCTGAGCCAGCGTCAAGCTCTCTCATCACTTTTTCCATGTCAACCAATGTTAGGTCGAAACAGCACAAAAAAATTTTCTTACGGTCAAACATACAGTCATAGTTTATACACCATTAGAAATTTCTTTTAAAGTATTTTAATGATGTAATAACGAAAATTTTTTTTATCAAAGATAATTTCTTTTTCGCCTCCCTATCAATGAGTATCAACAGGATTTGAGTGCACCGTCGTGACGTCACACAGAAATTCAGTGAAAATCTGACTGTTTTGGATGCGCAGAAAAATTATGTCACAAAAACATCAATTACTAAGTTATTCTTGCAAATAAAAAAAAAAGAATAATATATTCATTATCTATAAATCAAAACACATATTATATCAAAAATTGTCAAAACCATCGGAGTTACCCTTTAACTTTTGGCTACATGAACTAGATCTTGATCTATTCCTACTCTTATATCTAGATAATAATAATAATATCAATTAGATAACCTGATGATGATGCTGAGCCAACCAATCTCGTTTGTAGAACAGGTTACAGTTTAATAGTATTAGTAACTATTACTCATTAGTAGTATTAGGTAGCCGATTAGCCTTGATTAGGCTTAGTAGCCTGATTACAGATATTAACAGATTACTGATTAGGTCAGGGCAGTGGCTGTCAAGAGTGTCAATGACAATGCCAAATGGTATTCAGCTTTTATTCTTTAATAACTTTGTCTAGATATAGAATATCATCTGCACTACGATTTATAATATAGACTCTAGGGTACTATCTAGTCTAGATCTATATAAGTATATTCTAGACTTTTAGAAAAGTATTACTGTATTAGATCTAGATTAGATCTAGTCTATGTATAAAATAACAGTATATTCTAATGTTTTTATTTTGGTTCTTACAATGTGATTGAGATCATACTTACGTATTTGACACACACACACACACCATAACAAATGAATATGTTTATTTTTCATATTTAAATGAAAAATACACTAATTTTGCCTAACTTAAGCTTAAGATCTACAATCTAGTCTAGGTGAAATAAAAGATTTTAAAAATTTGAAGTTTTATAGATCTAATAGTTATTCGAAAATGAGACTATTTCAAAATAAGATATAGATTACTAGACACAGTTTTCAAAATGGCCGCATCCACAGACTTTTATCTTAGATATTATGTTGGTCATAAAGGAAAATTTGGACACGAGTTCTTAGAGTTTGAATTTAGACCAGATGGTAGATATAATCACTTAAAACTTTCTATGTTCACATTAAAGACAGTTTTGTATACTCACTTTAGCTACCGTAATAAAAAAACAAAATAATCTTTTTTGAACACTGACGGCAGTGACTCAGGACTGTCACTCAGTCACTCACTGTTCACTGTACTCTGTACTGGTACTGTAATAAATAACTGTAGTGTGTGTGAAGTGAAGGAACATCACAATTCAAATGATCAACATGATGATGATGATGTTTAACTTTGAACATGCTCAATTTAGAGACTAGACGACTTAGTCGTCTTGAGTCTTAGTGACTTAGACTCTTAGGTCTTAGGCTTAGGTCTTAGAGTGACTTAGTCTTAGACACTTAGTTTAGTGACGACTTTTTTAGACTTAGTAGTTAGTACTTAGACACTTAGTTGGTCATAGATTATTTATACTATTTTAACATTACTAATAATAACTAATAGTATACACTTGATTTAAATGGATTAGATAGATTACATCAATATACTTTATCAGTTAAAGTTAAAGATAATATAATAAGTTAGTATATATATTCTAATCTAATCTGATACTGATTCAGTGTTTGATCTGACTCTGACTTTCTAAACAGAGTTGTACATTGACTGACAAAAAAAAATAAAAGTGTCTTAAGTGACTGATACTACTTAAATACTACTTATTATCTTATAGTCTAAACTTATCTTATATTGAACTTATATATATAATAGTTACATACTAACATAGTATAGGCTCCTTTGTCTCTATTTTTTTAATCAATTCTAATATTTCATTCTTAGTTGGATTTTAATAATAATACTAAGGACATTAAGGTAGTATATAAAGCAGAAAGTAAGGCTGAACGGGTGAACCCATTTTCACACTCGACTTTTATTTTCATGGCAAATAAAAAAAAAGTGAAGGGAACATTCACCATGTTAGACATAGATCTAAATTCAATCAAGTAGATCAGTTACAGTAATATATACAAGAATCATTTTTATATCTATCTAGATGTCTAGTTATAATAATTTATAAGCACATATTACATTGTGTCATTATAAGCGAATATTAAATCATTACAAGATATGGTATAATTGTTAAGATTTAAATTTTCTTGACCTGTCACTTTCAGAAATGAAGATTATTATGACCTTGCCCAAAATCGCGCAGGGGATGATAGCTGGTGGGTTCAAATTGGGGAAAATGTGCCAACAGTCTGAAGCACATACTGCTCTGCTAGGGCAACATTCTCTATATAAGAAGTTAGAAATTGGTGTAAAAATGATCCTTTAAAAAGTATTTAAAAATTCAATTTCATTGATACATAACTATGCATTTTCTTTTAGGTCTATTTCCTGCAATTTCAGCTATCACTTGAAAAATTACATTTTCTTTTTTTTTTTTCATTAAGATTTTAAAGTTATTTGATTAGTTATTTTTCAGATTGCTAAAAGACTGACTAAAGCCATTAATACTATATCAGGACCTACCAAAAAAAATTACCAAGATTTTAAATGTAAAACATCATTAAACTTGATATCAGTTTAATCAAATAGTAATTCTATTTAAAAAAAACTTTTTTTTTATGTTCTAGGTTGATGTAAAAAAAACAACATGCAGATTTGTAAAAAAAATATTTAAAAAATTCACTATACTTGTATGCCAGGGTCTTCGGCCTAGTCATATATGGATAATTTATTTTAGTGTTGGTCTAATCCAGAGATGTTAATTTTTTTTTTCCTAAGTATAAAAGTTTTGATTATAAAAAAAAAAAATCCCTCAATTGCATGATAGCATTGTGCTACTGACGTGAAAAGTATATAATTGTAGTCTGTTTGTAGAGTAGTATTGTTATTTTTCGTTTTAATACTGATAATTAAAAAATATTGTGATTGAAATCATGTTTAATGCAGATCATCTCATATTTATTTAAAAACCTTATAAAGGCCTCAAATGTGAATGTTTTCTTTCGCTATAAACTGCTCAATATGGTTGTTTCTAAATGTAAACAAATTTTTTATTAATGATTCATAAATTATGTTTCAGGCAAGCTGCGATATGCAAACAACTCCAACTACAAAAATGACACTATGATCAGAAAAGAGGTAATTTTAAAAGTTTTATTTTTAATTAAAAGTAATTGTAACCAAAGAAGTCTTTTAGAAAATTGTTAGAAGATATCTTTTGTGGGTATTCTTAATTGAAAGTATTTTAACTTTTATTCATGACAGGCTTTTGTACATAAATCAGTAATGGAGGAACTGAAAAGAATCATTGAAGACTCAGAGATCATGCAAGAAGATGACAGTGCATGGCCTTCCCCAGACAGAGTTGGAAGACAAGTGAGTATTTTTTCTCATATTTAAGCCAAAGAAAATATGTTTGTAACAAAATAAGAATGCTTGTTATCATTTCTTTCAGGAGCTGGAAATAGTTATAGGTGATGAGCACATCTCCTTCACTACCTCAAAAATTGGCTCTTTACTTGATGTGAATCAGAGCAAGTAAGTTCATTCAGTACCTGTTTTTTTAAGTTACATATCACATTTTGGATATGAGTGTAGAACCGATATTTTCTTAGGCTATGATTATATAGTCTGAATGAATCGTATTCATATTCCACTATATCTGGTTGTCAGGTTTGAAAAACACATCTGACTGGTGAAACATAAGCCTACTACAGCTGCAGTAGCAACACATCACCTCTATTTTAAACTATAGTTATCTATCATGGTACATGGTATTTGTATTTTTATGTTTTTTTATTTGCATTTAAAAACTACAACCTAAAAGAGCAGTAGAGAAATTACTTTATGCTTTATTGTATACAATTTTTATTGCATGTTATTTATATTCTTTATATTGTGTACAGCTGTAAATAAGAATTTTACTATTCCCTCATTGTTTAAAATATATTCCAAAGTGCGAAACTTTTTATATTAATTAAGTCTATGCATACTTATATGCTAAAGGGGTAAATTGTGTTATAGTAGTCCAGTCAATTCAAAATTGCTATTAATGATTGCTTTAAAATCTATTTTGTCACTGGCCTGAGAAATGTGACCCTAATAGTGATAATTTGGCTTTCACATCTGGAACCTAATTTAATTGCAAACATTTTGGAGTTCTGTTCTGCTGACAAAGTTGAAGCTGGCTACCTTGTTATGGGGAAAGCCCATCATTTTCTAATACTGTAGCATAACTGATATAGAAATACTGCCTTAGGCAATGGCCCACTTTGAGGGAGGAGGTGGTTGTTGGCTTGGGGTTAACAACTCTACCAAGTTCATTTTAGTCTTCACTGTTGTAGTCCATGAGTTTGTATTATTTGTTCCCTGTTTACTTTTTCTCTTTATCTTAAGGAGTGTTTTCATGAAAATGCCACTCTTAAGAACCTGCTCTAGCTTCAAAAATATGTAGTGTAATCTTATATATTTTTGTGTATCTCTATGTATTTCACAGGGACCCTGATGGCCTTCGGACCTTCTATTACCTAGTTCAAGACTTAAAGTGTCTTGTCTTCTCTTTAATTGGGCTTCATTTCAAGATCAAGCCAATCTAACTTTCAATATTGACATTGTCATTTTGTTTTAATGTCACTACATTAGTTGTTCAATAAATCATTTTTTTTTTTTAATCCACACTTCATGCAATGTAAATTAAAATGTTTGATTTTAGAAAAAAATATTTTTTCTTCACTTTTTTTAAAAATAGATTTGTCACCTAGTGCAATAAATACCAATGTTGGTGGTATCCATCTGTGCCAAAGAAATATTAGAGCAAAACCAAAACTATTAATCAAACAATTTAGGCTATTTGTTATCTTAAAAATAATGTGTCAGTGTCATAAAAATAAAATTTGAATGCACAATCTTGGGTTTAGTAGAGGTAAATATATATTTATTTATATGAAATCTACATTACACTTTCAAAATATTTACAATTATAATTTTCTCTGTTTTAAATTATTTACTGGTACAATATGAATGAAGAAATAGGCTGAATACTTTTAAGTTATGTCTGAAAAAAGAAAGTTGGAGAAAAATGTACATTATTTATATTAAGTTTGTGTTAAACATTAAAATAAAGGAACAAAAAAAAAAAAAAAGATACCAAAACTAGATGTAATCCTGTGAGTAAGGCTCTGATAAGTCTTATAACCAATAATTGACTAGTCTGAATATATATAGAAAATGACCAACATATTCAGCAGCGCATTATTTTTAGTTTCATTTCTTATTTGCTTCTGTGCTTGGAAGAGTTCTTCAGCCATATCTTTGGATAATCTAAGGGAATGTTTATTTTAATGGTTTATTTACTTTTAAAAGTGTTTCCATTTCAAAATGGCTTAAATCACTGTTATAAGAAGTTTAAGAGTCAATGATGCGTCTGAAGTTTGCAACTGGATCGAACGCCGATGATACGCTTTTAAGAAAGCTTCATGACTATTGTAACTCTCAAGTAGATGACATGTCTGAGAGCTTGGAATGATTCTTTGTATGATTTTTAATAACATTCATCTTGTTTTTTGTTATGTGACCGCCTCTCGGTAATTAAGAAAAAATAATAATTAGACCAACATAGTTTTTTAGGATATTTGGAGACGCTAGGCTATAGAGGAGTGGTCGCTAAACTATGGAGCTAGCGCCAAAAGTGCGCATTGCTCTATTATAATTACTATTATGTCAGCAACTTGGTTGAAAAAGTTCACTCTAAATTCTGTCTTGGGATCTGAAATGGGTTCTCGAGACGATTCACAAATAAGCATTCTATTTTTCTTGTGTCCTCGCTTCTGTTGAAACACGTGGTCAACTTCTAACTCATAGGCAGGGGCGTAGCAAGGGGCCCAGGGGGATTGACCTCTTTGGGGGCCCGTTGCATTGTGACATGAGATAACTTACTTAATAAATATATAACCCTACATTCCAATTGATACAGTATATCAGTAAAATTAACAAGAAATAATCATTAAGACTCTTAAGAAATAATACCGTTGTTTATTGGCGAAATAATGCATAAGTCACAAATCTCAATTCATATCGCTTCACGTCGTGCTTTCTGTGCGGCAAAGGCGTTTATAACATCATCCACATCGATCTAGTATTTTTGACTCCACTGACATTAAAGCCATGCTGCTAAGTCCTTCTTGCGTCATTGTGCTCCTGATAAAGTATTTGATTTAACTTGAGCTTTGAGAATGATCTTTTACATGACACAATGGAAGTGGCCTGAGTTAGCAGTATTCGAATGCATGTTGCTAGGTTTGAGCACACATCATTACCATATGAAGCGTGATTGTAGCACTGGTTTGTTGATGAAAAGTGCTCGTGCATCAATGACATCATTGAACAAGCGATTTGCCTGTATTTCATCAAACAGAAAAAAAAGTCACGCAGTTTTTCATCAGCGTGTCATCATCCAAGGACTCCAAGAGGTGTCTTGGTTCAAGAAGAAACTCAAAGGTGTCCACGTGGTTTTCCAGCCTTTGGAATCTGTCCTTCATCTCCATCTCTCCAGCACTTCTATCGCAACATGATTGAATGGCAGTTCCATTCACAGTACTACATCATAACTCAACTTCCCATCAAGTGTTTTCTTTATTCTAGTTGTTTTGATTACAGGAAATCCATAGCATTCACTACCTTTTTTTTGCTCTTTCGATGGATTGGGTGATCATCTCTCATCTTTTTGCAGAAAGCATGAAAGGGTTTTAATTTCTTCAGCAGCTTCCCATATGTACAGTCCAGACTTTTGTAGTTTCTTCTGAACTATGCTATATTGATTTGGCGCAGGAGATTTGACCAGAATTCCAGAAAAGCAAAAAATTCATAATTTTCCACTGCATGAAGAAGATTCTGTGCATTGCTTCTAGTGTCCATTCTTTCAGTTGTTGATTCAGAAAGTTTCTCCAACAGCTTGATGATTTTGTCGAGATGCAAGGAAACCGCCGACGTAGCTTATTCTCTTGCGGACCACCTTGTATTACTCTCCTTTTTTAAACTCCGGGGACCAGCTTCTTTCAGTTTGGCCTATCTCTGGGGTGAATTGGGGAAAAAAAGCTGAACCATTCATGTACAGTTCCAAAAAAGGTGACAATTGCTGGATCTGAGTAGAATGAAGAACTGCCAGGTTCAGAGAGTGATTATCACAATTCAGAAATGTTGCCTTTGAATTTATGACTAAGAGACAGACGGCCACTCATTGTGGCTGCGTTATTATAGGTTTTATAGATCAAAGTCCAGTCCAATGTCTTTAAGAGTTTTCAGAACAAGTTCTTCATAATATTGTCCATCAGGTTTCAAAATTTCAAAGTAACCAATGAATGAGTCTTTTATTTCGAAATTATCAACATCCAAGTAACGAACTATTAAGATACCTGTTCTTTATGAGAAACATCAGAGAAAAGTAACAAACTTGCTTGACTTTCCCCACAATTGATTCCTTAACTTTATTGCCCATAATAATACAAATAATAATTTTATTTATAAAGCACTGTTAACAAACAAATTGTAGGCTCAAGGCGCTGTAATAACATTACAGACACAAACACAACAGTTAAAATGACTGTCACCTCTGTATTTTTGACATCATAACTGTCACTGTGGTTATGTTTTGATACTGTGATGTTATTGTTGGTTTATCTATGTAGGCGTGGTGGTGACATTGGGTTCATATTATAATTCACAGAATAAGGAAATGACACTTGATGTAGCAGACACAAATACGTTAAATATAAGTAATAACACCACATAGTGAATATGATACACAATTCAATTCAGGAATGATCAGCATTAATCCTCTACAGAAATATGGCGAATATAATGACAACTTAGTAACTAATCTATAACCAACTTCTTTAAACAACTAACTCAACTGACTATATTAAGTGACTCTCTCAAGTGCTTGCTACCAACTCCCTATATTGACTGACTGCTCTTAACCCTGGTTCACTTAAGGTCAAAAGTGTTCACCTTAGGGCAACATGAGTTGTGAATAACATTCACAATATAGAAATAACATTCACAATATTGAAATAGGGTTTCTACACTATTGCACCAACTTTGAGGTGGTGACAATGACAATTAATCTAAAAAAGTATTAAACAGATAGGTCTTAATGTTCTTCTTAAAAGTGGTGTAGCATGTTGTCTGTCTGAGATCAATGGGGAGTGAGTTCCAAACCTTTGGTCCGTGCACTGAAAAAGCCCGCAGCTTTTGAGGGAGAAACGTGGCACCACTAAAAGCGTTGAGTCCATTGAGCCCAGGGCTCTCTGGGGGACATATGAAGTACCGGTAATCAGTTCGCTAAGGTACAAGGGCATCTCATTGTTATGTATACACTGATGACAAAGTGTGGCGACCTTGTAATCGATTCTCACTTTCTGCTCATGGGCATCAATAAAAGTAGCTCAAAGCTGCTATATATGTCTTTAACCAATCACACAATTTTTCAAATGATGTCAGCCCTGAGGCAATTATCCATGGTGCTACTTTGACATTCCTTGCTAGTAAAATATACTTGAAATAGTAGAGAGTGCCAGAAAGTGCAACCAAAAACCTAGGCCTATAGTTTCTCATTTAACTTACTAAGGATTCAGCCTCACTTTTTTCCATGAGCATCATTTGTGCTTCCTGCTGGCTCTTTTGCAGCATCACACACTTCTACAGCCAGGAATCTTACAGCTTAAACACTTTCCATTCTACATTTTCATCGTGTTTTGATAATAGTTTGACAGACCTTTCACGTGGTTTTTAAAAACAGTCTATCTTTTCATTGCCGTCGTCGTTGACGGCTTCAGCAGTCTGTAGATGAAAGGCTCAGAGAAGAACAAGCAGGCTTCCAAAGAGGCTCGAGTACCAACAACGGCTAACTATCAGTTTCGTAGACTTTAAGAAAGCGTTTGACAGTGTCCACCGAGAATCACTATGGAAAATAGTAAGAGAATACGCCATCCTAGAAAAATTCGTCCAGATCATACGACACCTATACAGTCAATCTAGTTGCTACATTAAAACAGAAGATGGAACAACCGAGTTTTTTTAGCATCGAGACAGGTGTGAGACACGGGTGCATCTTATCTCCCTTCCTCTTCCTCCTAGCCATCGACTACATAATGAGGAGAGCAATGAACCAGTCTGCCTTTGGTATTCCATGGCGTGAACAAAACCGAATGATGGACTAGGACTTTGCCTAACATAATGTATCGTGCCGAATAGGAAAGGCAGGGAGCATTTTTCAAAGGCTGCCGTGTTCGAATTCTAGTGAAGACTTAGATATGAGGTTATTTTTTTTATTTCAGGATCTTTAGGGTAACTGACATTAGTTGGGAAAAGTAAAAGTCGGTCGGTCATTGTGTTGGCCACATGACATCCTCGTTAACTTTGTGCCACAGAAACAGATTAACTTTACATAATGTGTCTTATAGATCGCAAGGTCTGAAAGGGGATATTTTACAGACGTTTTCCTTGATGTTGTATGGCGTGGACGCCTTGAACTCAGGGATAGTGGTATATAGTTAAGCCAACACCAGCTTTTCGCCTTTCTTTTCTGTATTTATGATTTAAAAAGGTAAGCCTAATGCCTGCTCCGACTTCTGTAATATGACCTTCATCTGCAAAGCCGCGTTTTTCTCAGAGCAGCATTACTTACATTGTAAAGCTCCCTTGTCACAAAGACAGTACGATGGTCTGGATGATTTTTTTTTCTTTTTTTTTTTGTGCTGAATTTTTTGGTGAATTTTGTTATAAACCACTTATAATGTTAATTTATTGTTTTACATATCACTTTTTAAAAAACTTACTACGCATTAGTTACAGATTAATTTTTTTTCCAGCTCAGCCCAATTAAATGTTCTGGAAATTATTGCGGACAAGTTATCACACAGGGTGGAGTAATAGCCTATAATAGGGGCCTACTATAATAATATACATAACAATCTAAAAAGCGATTTTATTTATTTTTTTTGTTTTTCTTGCTAAAATATACAAAAACATCTGCATATGAAAAAATTTAATAGGTTCTTAGTAAACTGTTGGAGTGTTGTTGGTAAGTGGTATAGATTTGAGTCTGGCAGATCTAATATAGGCCTATTTCAACAAGATGTAGTTGCTGGCTTGCTGCTACTACTGTTTCTTAGGTTCATTATGGCTAAAAAAATATCTTGAAAAATTATTTCTATATCAAACTTCAAATAGTTTTTAAAAATATAAATCTAGATTATTAAATATTATAGATCTGGATCTAGATGTGGATTACTTAACTTACAAATTGACCCGCGAAATGACGGGTAATTTAGTAAGGAAACAACAACATATATATATAGGTCTGTGAGCTGACATGACCACAGACCTATATATTAGTTTACATAGAACTAGGTAGCCGACTTCCGTAATAAACAAACCATATGCAACCGTCACAAAAGTTACACAGTCTACTTTACTCCTTTAATTTAGATCTACAGTACTGAATTACCAGATCTAGACATATAGATCTAGATCTATCTCATTTGTTTAAAAAAAAATGCCCGCAGGTGATGGTGATAAGGCGAATGATTTGAAGGAAAGAATCGCTCTTTTTGTAGATGAACTTAAAAAAGGGTAAGATTAGTTACGATTAGTAGGAAGAGTACCAGTAGTTGAGTAAGACTCTACTCTCTAGTGACACTCTAGCTAGTCTAAGACTAACTGTTTATGTTGACTAACAGTACACTAGTAACAGTACTAACACTAACTAACAGTAGTAACACTACTAACAGTAACAGTCACTAAGTCTGACTAAGATCACTAAGACTAGTAAGAGTAATATTAATTTTTTTTTTTTACTACTAATACTAATACTAAGGACTTAGACTAGCCCACTAGTCACTAAGAAAACTAAATTTATTTTATTTAAAAGATAATCATGATAATTACTAAATTAGATCTATTAATAGTCTAGTATTAAATAATCATTAATCTATAAATTATAATAATCTTCCATTCTACGTTCTAGTTTCTAGATCTAGAATCAGAATGTCTAGATCTAGATTTAGATATAATAATTAATAATGAATATGTTGAATATATGGTAAATAATATTGTCTTATCTTCTTAGTCTTATTTATATTATAATTATTATAATACTATTTGATACTGACATTACTTCAGTTACTTCAGAAAAGAAGATGATTACGTATAAGTATAGAGTATAGTAAAATATATGGTATAGAGAATTGACTCTTTACCTTTACCTATCCCTTAGTCTGTTGGACCGTTGGGGCACCAAACAAGACTTGTCGGCTGTCTTTCTCCATTCCTCCCTGTCTTTTGCCTTGTTTAAAACCTCTATCATTGGTAGGCCCGTCCATTCTTTTATGTTGTCCTCCCATCGCTTTCTTTGTAAAAAAGAATTGACTAGATTATACTAAATCATGATTATCATCATTAACATAGTAATAATAGTTATTAGATCTAGATACTCAGTAGATAGTAGTACTACTAGTAGAGTACTACTAGATCTAAATAGTAACTTAGTTTACTTAGTAACTAGAGTCAAGACTAGAGTGTAACTGTGTAACTAGAGTCTAGATAGATTCGTAGATCTAGAATAGTCTAGATAGATCTCTCTTATCTTAGACTTAAATTCTAGATCCAGCCATTTAGTTTAGACACTTAGAAAGCTTAAGATAAGACTGAAGACTTAGTAAAAAAAGTCTTGGTTAATAAGTTAGTAAAAGGGATAAAATGATATTGAATAGTAATATAGATTAGATTTAGATCTAGATCCAAAGATATAGTAATATTTATTTGTTTGTTTTATGTGTTTCAATGTTCCTTCAGTGTTGAAGATAATCTCCTGCAGGAGATGGCAGCTGGCAGTGCATGATCAACAAGATGACAGAACTATAGTCCAGCATGCATGCCGCATGACCAGCAAGCTATAGTAGTAGTTAGATACCTTATTGCTTGACACTTGTTTGAGTCAGAGATGAAAGCCTATTATTATAGAGTTACTCAGAGTCTAGTAAAGATTAGTCTTGTCTAAATCTAGAGTCTAGAGCAAAAAGAGTAGAGTACTAGATCAAAAATCAGATCTAGATGATAATAAAATTTCACATATTGACCCTTTTTTTCTACCAGTTGTTGGGGTCATTTATAAAGTAAATCTATGAGAAATACCCCCCCCCCCCACTTCCACCTTTCCAGTACACAAAGCTGTTTTCCTACCAATCATTGGGCTCTATTAATAAAAGGCAGTGAATAGTGGATAAGATATTTGACTTGCACTTTTCTTTTTTTGCTAGAAGAATAGCTGAATATTGCAAGGTAGACACCTCAGAAAAGGAATTTCTAAAGCTCAGAAAATAGGGGGGAAAAAGGCTTGGCCTCAGATCCTTCTGGAGGAGCTAACATTAAATGCATTTTACTTTTACTTGTTCACTTGTTTCATTTTTAACTTTTAAATTTTTCTACACAATACAGCACCTCACAAGGCTCCTGTGACGTTGCTATAAAAACCATCAATTTATTAATTAGAATCATTTCACAGACTAAATTTTCCACAGAAAAGTAAGTTCTAGCATAGAGCACACATATGTAATCTATCTTACTAATTACATTTATGTTTTAAAATATGGCAAATATGTAAATCTTTTTTAAAAATGTTCATGTTTATTTATATTTTTACGACCAAGTAATAGCTTGCTTACCAATATCTTTTTTTTTTTTATTGCAGGGATTTAATTAGGCATGTAGCAGCTGAAGGGTCAAAGATTCAGGCTGGAGATCCATCAGAAAATATTATTGGCAATATAATTTTTAGAGTTTTGAAAATAATCAGGGATGAATGGAGGTGGGATATTTTTTTCCATTATAGTGTATGCTTGTATATACTAGGTCTGTAAAGTGTAGGATAAATTTCTTCCTAAGTGGTGTAACCCTAAATAAGGGCTTGGATATTTTATACTAATTGATAGTACATCTGTACTAGAGTATGAAATTCTATTTTTAAGTATGGCAAAAGAAAAGCATCATAACAGTAAATTATGCCCCAGCTGCAATAGCATTCCTAGTATGCAGCCAAACATTCCAGGTTCAGATAGGCCTCTCTAGCCACATGTGGGTCCATTTATAAAGTAAATCTTTGAGAAATGAAGCCTGAGAAAAACTAAAGCAAAATACAATCACCAAGCCACAAGCTCCTGAATGACATAAGTAGTGTCATCAAATTTGATATACATCTAGTAATGGAACCTACAAAACTATATTGAATGCAGTTTATTTATTTATTTATTTTTTTTTTGAGATAAAACAATGTCTTATGTCATCAATGTTAATAAGTGAATCTTAAAAAAATTATTATTTTTTGCACATTGTAAGTAAAAAATATAATATTGTATAATATTTGTAATATTGTCAACATTGAAACTGATATTTAAGTTACATTTTAATGCTTTTCATTTATTCACACTTATTAGGGAGATTTCTCAAGCAAATGATACAGAAGCACAGGTACTATAAATGTTGTTATATTTTTATCTATTTCCCAAAGTTTGACTTTGTTTTTTATTGTATTTTAGACAACTTAAAATTAAGACTGTATTAAAAATAAAGGCTTCTTAAATTTCATTCAAAAGTTATTTTTACAAAAGCTATTTTACGCATTCAAAAGTTATTTTTACAAAAGTTGTTGTACACATTTAAAAGTTATTTGTACACCTGTTGTATACATTCAAAAGTTATTTTTACATCTGGTGTACACATTCAAAAGTTATTTTTACCAAAGTAGTTGTACATATTTAAAGGTTATTTTTACAACACCTGTTGTATACATTCAAAAGTTATTTTTACAACTGGTGTACACATTTAAAAGTTATTTTTACATCTGGTGTACACATTCAAAAGTTATTTTTACCAAAGTAGTTGTACACATTTAAACATTATTTTTACAACACCTGTTGTATACATTCAAAAGTTATTTTTACAACTGGTGTACACATTTAAAAGTTATTTTAACAACTGGTGTACACATTCAAAAGTTATTTTTACAAAAGCTGTTGTATACAGGTTTTTATTTGATGTTTTAGTTATTCATTTTTGTTGTCTTCTACATTTCTTATACTTTTTTTTCACAGATAAGTCATACCTTAAAGGTAACCAATTCATTCAAATTGAATGTAGAGATTTACATCAGAAAATTAGATTGTTCTCATCTTTGACTGAAAGTGGATCTTTATTATTTTTATTTCAAATCTGTTTTTAGTAGTATAATTCATTGTTTGAACTCAAAAGCATTTATTATTTAGTAAACAAAATAATTATACCTTCACTACATGTTTGGATTTACTGAAGTACTCGTTTTTTTTTTTTTTATCTAAATGTTCTTAGGCATCAATCATTGAAGCAGTATCTGAATTTAAGACTGAAATTGAAGGATGGTGCGTTTTTTATTTTATTTTTACATCTAAATATAGCATATTGAAATATTTGTATCACTTATTCTTAGATGAATTAACTTGGACTAAATATGTTGAATTTTATAACACCTTTTTTGTAAACCCTGTATGTCATGGTTAAATATTTTAGTGTGGACAATATTGCTGCCCTCGCTCCTAATTATATCAATGAAAATGATGTTGTTTTGACTATTGGGAGGTCCAGAACTGTTGAAGCTTTATTTAAGGTAGTCCATTTTTTTATTTGTTTAACTTGTTTGGTATATGTCCTTGTCACTGAGCTACAACAATATAGAAGATACTGTTATATTGAAAGTTACTTTTCATTTATTTCCTTTTAAAATGAAATAATATAACTTATTCTTTTTTTTCATTAAAGCATGCAGCATCAAAGGGCATCAAATTTCAAGTTCTTGTTTCTGAATGTGCACCTTTTTACAAGGTTTGTTTTAGTATATATTCAAAATATAAAGATTTTGATATAAAATTACTATTATGATGTGTGAAATACTTTAAATAATAACAATTGTCTTAATCTCTGATTTACATAGGGTCATGAAATGGCCAAAAATTTGGCTCAGGCAAAGATCAATACAACTTTAATTACTGAATGCCAGATTGGAATAGTTATGCCTCGAGTTAACAAGGTTGTTATTGGCACTCATTCTATTATGGCCAATGGGGGGTAAGCATTGTTGTTTTAAAACTTTATTCTATGAATAATTTTTACTATAGTTTCAAACTTTATTGTATTATGCCAATAATGTGGGGAAGCCAAACTTTAATATTAACCACTTGACTTTATTATTATTATTATATTGCATAAAAACTCTTCCTATTTTGGAGAGGGAGGGGTGAGGGGCAAATACATGTTAGAAAGTGTAGAATAATTTTTAAAAAACATTATAAAAAGTATACAATAAAATGAAAAAAAAAAAGTATGGAATAGTATGTACAAAATAAATTGATATTTACTTTTATTTTTGAGATAAATAGTAAGAATTTTTATGACATATTCATTTATGCATCTAATGATTTTCAATGAATCTAATGATTTTCAAGTAAAACCATTTTAACTTACCTCAACCTATATTAGCTGAATAGGCTGTTAAAAAATAAAACAGTATGGTCCCTTATGTAAAATGGAGCATTTAAAGAAACTTAATGATAGATTGACTTTTGAACCTATTCCCATCTATATCCTAAAATAATACCAAATAGGATGTGTCCTAGCAAAAGTAACAAATAATATTCTTGCTACATATCACAGTATGATAAAGTAGCACTCTAACCTGTAATATCAAGTACAACTAGCCTTACACTTGAATGACTGTTGGAAAATATTAATGCAGCCATTTTTAGGTCTATCCTCGTAGTATGCTCACTAACCACTGGCCTTTAGAATTTTGAATAATATGTTTTCTACTGGTCTGTTTAACACAGAATCTTAATTTTTACCTTCAGTTAAAAATATGTGTGTAAATGATTATTATTATTTTTATTGTTTAAGATTAAAAGCTGTCACTGGAACAAATATATTATCAGTTTTGGCTAAGGAAACTAACAAACCTGTAAGCAATTTTTTACCTTTTTTTTTAAACTTTATTTCATGAAAGCAAAAATGAGGCAAATTAAACCTCATCATTTTATAATTAGCATTATAGCATTATCAGCATGAATTAATTCATTTGTTCTTTAATCTATAGGAACTATATTTAGAGCATGGAACTAAGGAAAACCTATCACTCGAGTTTAAGTCTCTAATTTATATGCATGGCTATTAATACAAGGATATTCGTTGGACATAATTATCTTATCTTACAAAGTCTTCTGTAATTTATTAGATATATTTCTATGAGAGAACTATAATCATTGTGATACAAGTTTTTATTATGATTCCTTTTCTTTAGGTAATTGTCTGCTCCAGTATGTATAAATTGTCCCCTCTCTTTCACAGCACTCCAAAACATGTAAGTCTTGTCAATTTAGAGCTTAACAATTATTTTTTTTTGTCCAGAGTCTATAAATAGTAAAAATTCAGCTTGCAGTATGGAAATGAAAAAACAATTTATTAATGCTCACAATCACACATATTAAATGCTAATTTGTTTTTCTTTTTAGGCTTCTTTCAACAAATTTGCCACCCCTAGTGAGATTCTGGATTATGAAGATGCAGAACTGTTGTCTAAAGTAGAAGTCATGGCACCGATCTTTGATTATGTGCCACCACATCTTGTTTATATGATTCTTAGTAATAAGTAAGTTGTTATGTGAGCATGGTTAATATTTTAGATAATTTTCTAATTGCTTTTACTTAGACAGTTCATGTTATAATTACAAAATGAAAAGCATTCTATTGCTTATTTGAATACTTAGTTACTGGGTAGATTTGTGGTAATAATTAGGCTTATTACATGCTTACAATTTTTTGAAATTTAAAAAAATAAAAGATTTCTTAAGAAATGATAAAACAAAACACTTTTTAGGGCAACTTTATTTCTGTAAGTTTGTTTTATAAATTTCTGATGTTTCTTCGGAATAAAGATTATTAGATCCTAGCCAAAACTTCCTGCAAGAGATGGTTAGAACTCAGGATCATTATCATAGCAGTCTGAAGCTCATACCTTTCAACCTATTTTTTTTTTTTGATTCTCTATCAATTTCAATACTAAATTTTAGTCCGGTTTCATAACAGCGAGTAATCAATGAAAATTTCAATAATGTTTCATTATTGCTACCAGAGTATCACAGTACTGTTAACATAGCCTATCTCAACCTTTACTTCTATATCACAGTACTGTTTACATAGCTTCTCAACCTTTATATCACAGTACTGTTAACATTGCCTATCTCAACCTTTAGTTCTATATTGAGATGAAGACACTAAATTTATTTAATTGTTGCCAAGTCTTAAAAACTTTAGAACAACTCATTTGTAGTCTAGGTTTCAGGACTGTTAAGTAACTTGGACCATATTGGTCAACTTTTTGATTTACCTTTGCTTAAAATCTGTGTTGTAATGCTTAGCTTGTAGACCTCTTTTTTTTGCTTTACAAAGTCAATCTCATAGATTATATATATATATATATATATATACATATATATATATATATATATATATATATCTCAAAACTTGTATTTTTGGTAGTAATAATCAAAGAAAATGTTATATTCAACCTTTTTTTTTTTTTTTTTTTTTTAAATTCTTATAAATCTAAAAAAAAATGTTATGAAATTATTTGTACTGATTATTTACAAACACATTGCTAAACATGTTTTTTGAACACCAAGCATATCAAAAGAATAAAATAAGAACTAGAAATTGGAGGGTGTAGGATCATGATAAAAAATTATTATGGATGCCTTAGAGTTTTTTTTTTAAAGTTGGGTTTAGGGTTATAAAAGTGAAAGTAAAGTTCCCCTTTCAGACCTTGCAATCTTAAGAGCAGATGATGATACTGTTTCTTTGGCCAATGGTTAATGAAAAGGGTGTCATGTGGCCATCACAACAACTAACTGCCTTTACTTTCCCTAACTAAAGTCAGGTATCCATTAGAGTTGGGTGGACTCAGGGGTGCCCTAAAAATCCCAGCCTTAACTGAGATTTGAACTCAGGTTCCGAAGCCAAGTGCTTAACCACTCAGCCCCACCAAAGAAATATACCATGTTAAAAAGAAATTGTGTACATTTAAAATACTAATTTTGATTATTACTGGTTTTTTTTTTTCCTGCAGTGGTGCACAGCCTGTCTCCTATGTCTATCGTTTAGTGAAAGATTTTTACCATCCTGATGATGTTGAACAACCAACTAATTCGTAATAAATATATATATATATATATATATATAAATTTCTTTTGTGGAAATTGCTGAAGTTTTCATTGTAATGTAATATAATAAATGTTAACTAAATTGTTTTGAGGTTTTTGTAGTTGTATTTGAAGTTGATTTTGTACACTTGATGTATACAATTATCTTTTGTGCAATAGTTTGCAATATATTCAACATTCATATTGGAAGAATAATAACTGCAATCAGAGGTAAACATAAGATGAAGTATCCCACAATAGCTAGGTTGATTAGCTAAAAATTTATATCTTAAGTTTTCTCTGCATCATATAAAAGAAACTATTTTTAAAAATGAGCAACACTTTAAATTTTATTGGTTTGCTGTAATGAAAAATAAAAACATAAGTATAAAAACAGTTTTTGGGCAGTTTTCTTGTGAACCTCAAAAAAAGGCTAAATTAAGTAATTGCTGATAAAATGATTTACAATGCTCACACTATATATATATATATATATTTATCTAACAAATTAAACTTATGAAAAATAATTCACTTCACTTCTATATGTAACAAAAGCGACAGCAAAAATATCACACTATTTACATTTATTGATAAATATTTCAGCAAAAAAAATATTTAAACATTGAAATAGCTTTTTATGTTATGTTTTTTTTTAGCATTACATTAATACATTACTTACTTTAGTAAAACAACTTTAAAAAAATAAATAAAGCTTTATATTTTGAAATGGACATAATAAAAAATATTTTATCGCAACAAATTCCATATTTTAATAGCAGTTTCAATTAGCTTTGGGCATAACCCTTGTTTAGAGATAACGTTTCTGCTGTAAACAATGTGCTTATGTTTGGATATTTGTGAAATAAAAGAGAAGAGAATTGGAGTGATAAGATATTTGGCACAGTTTAGGCCATATTGTGCCCTTATTTAAGAAATAGCACATTTTTTAAGAAACAATTTTAATATTTTTGTGCTTTAAACAAGAGTGAATGAAAATTTAAAAAAAAGAAAGATTCACTCATCAATGAATTACATATATTTAAAATATATAAATACAACAAAAAGACTACTGTTGTATAAATAATTAAAAAAACAGTCTAGATTACATTAAATTGTTAATAGAACAAAAGGACGGTAATTGATAATTAAAATTTGTCCATGCCATTTCACATGTTTGTTAAATTATTGAAATAAATATATCTTTATACAATTAAACATTCTTGTATAAAGAAAAAAATGGTGTAAAAACATCTTAAAAATGATTAATAACAAATTTTTAAATTGAAACAATATCAAATTAAGCATTCAACAATGTTTATACATACTTTAAGTTCAAATTATTAATAGTACTTTCTTCAAGCTACTAGCTTTATGGTAAAAAATATAGTTGCACTGATTAATACATTGAAAAAAAAAAGCAACATTTGAACTAGGCAACAAAGTTTATTTACATTTTTGTACAAATAATACATTTGTATAGAAAAAAAAATTAAAATATTTAAAGTTACTGAACAATCTTTCTTCATTTTATTTTATAACACATAAAATGTACAAAGAATTGAACCTTTTCTTTGCTGCCTAATTGAACATTTGTATATTTTTCTACAAAATAAATGAACACAGTCTTATTGCTAATTAAAATGAAATTATTGATGAATGAAGTTTTTGATGAAATTTACTTTATGGTACGCAAAGGGAATGTTCAGCTGGAAGATTGGTTTATTGACGTGTGCTCAAGTTTTAACTGACAGAAGTGCATAGAATCTTTTACTACTAAACAATATAGGATAAAAAAAAAAGACATGCCAACATGCTCTTGTAACCCTCACAATAGTTTATTCCATCATAATAAGGCATTTTGTTTCATTTCAAAGATAAAGAATAAGTGCAGCATTTCAAGCGACCATGCAAATCCAGTTGTAACAAGCAAATTTTGCCACATCTGATGCAGACAAAGTTGTTGGTCACTGGAGGTCTATTTAATGTCTGTTTTAAATTATTTACCACTGAATATATTTCATTCAAATTTATTTACAATGTAAATAAATACCAACTGTTTAAATAAAAAAGATAGTTAGAATAAATAATTATCACATCAATTAACAATGGGGTGGGCCAACACATAGAGTAAATAAATAGAAATTCCTTTCTATTTGAACTATGAAAAATCATGTGAAACAAAAAGCAAAAGTGAAAAGCAAGTCAAACAAAATGCTGCCAAAGCAAAAGCCATAAATGGCACTCAAAGAAACAAATATTATTAACCGTTTGAACAATAAATGTATTTTATAAATTATAAAATTCGGACAAGCGTTTACATTTACATGAAGCTTATGATTGCAAGCTGCACTTACATAGCTATTAATCAAAGGTAGCTATGTGGAATATCATAAAAAAATTACTAATCAATGCCTAGATAGGGATGCTTGCATAGAGTTCTAAGGGCGGAAAAAAGAAACGCTCACATTATATCCTGTGGACAGCAGCAGTCTAATACTACTAAATGAAAATACAAATAGGAGTATTTCAACAAGCAAATGATATGAATATGATATGTATTAACAAAGATTTGTTAGTAATACATTTTTTAAAAAATAATTTGTATTAATTATTTGGTAATGTTACAAAAACAAATTCTTTTTATTCTAAATGCCAATATTTCAATAAAAGAAAAAAAAAATTAACCTACTAAGCTAAACATGGCAAGAGGAGGAGGGCATAAGAAACACAAAGTTTATCATTAACTAGTTTTGAACAAAATATTGATGTCCATTATTTCATACTTATAGTCAGTGCTTTTTTTGTAAAACAATAGGTGCTGGTACTCGGTGATGGATTGCCTAACTTTTTAACTAATAATAAATTAATAATAAAAGTTAAAATACAAGAAAAGTATTAATTTTTTCACCACATTGAAAAAGGTGCCGATATAGCTGTACCGGTGCGTACTGTCACAAAAAAAGCACTGCTTATAGTATATAAAAAACTATTACAATGATGCTACAAAATATGAATAAAAAACAAATACATAAACAATTTTACATATATGATAAGATATTTTTATAATTTTCAGTATAATGTTTTCTTAAGCAATCATTTTTTTTTGTAATTGACAAAATGATAAAAAAAACTTCAAATATATTAGATACAAAAAAAAATTACTATCAAATCTCATTGTCTGAAAACAACAAAAATAAACAAAGTAATGCTAGCCTATGTTAATGTACAAAGAAAAGCTTATGCTAAGTAGTAGAACAAGTTTTTTTTTTGTTATTGGCTTCATTAATTTGACAAAGTATTGCTAAGTAAAGATGAAGGAAAGATAGTCTTTGTTTAGTTCCAACTTTTGGCTTCACAATAATTTGTGAAAAGTTCTGAAAGAAGATTCTGAAAACATAATGTGATCTTCAATTTTTTTCCAAACATAATTTTTATTTATTTTCATAGTGAATTCAACATCAATGTATTGCTTTGCCATTAAAAAAAAGTAAGTAAATGCTCAAATGGAACAAGCATTTTTTTTTTCATTTTTTGTAGGTAATTCTAAAATGTATTTCCCATGAATAGTTACATACAATAGACACAAATATAGGAAACTATGCTGGATCAAAGTAAGACATGGAATGTTTGGGTCATCAGCTATAAACAAATGACAGCGACAACACAAGGTAGGCTCATAGTTAAAGCTTTTCTGTTTCAAGTTTTTATTGGCTAAAAAAAGTAACGAGTGTTTGCTGGAAGAGGTGGTTGGACTAATGAGTGGGAGTGAAAAAAGCATGATATGTAAATTATTAGTTTTTTTTTTTGGTCACTGCAATTTTGAACATTTATGATGAGCAGATCTCGCATATCCTATGTCGTTATTAAAAATAATCAAAACAGACCTAGTTTCATGCGTTCAGATGTCTGTTAGGTGTTTTTTTTTTAGTCATGTTTTTTACACCTTACATGTGTTACCAATACAAGTCATTTGGCAATTTGACTATTTTCAAACAAAAGCTATCCTCTGAAATTAACCTTTTGATAGTTCAATTAGTGCAAGTGCAGAAAGATAACGATCCTTTTCTCTATACTTTGGTGGCATTTTGTATCTCAAGGAGCTCGTGACTGAGCTTGATATAGTCGATGGGGAAGAAAGATTTTTTGAAGATATAGGAATGGGTTTGTGTAAAGGAGGACTTTGAGAGCCTCCAATATTCTTGCATGGAAAAGTTGGCAAGGCTCTGCTGAAAGAGGGAGAGAGAATACCTGTGGGGGAAGGTGGTGATGGAGATTTAGAGAAAATTAAAACGGGTGAACTTCTAAGTTTATAAGCAGATTGGTTCATGTCTGCATTCCTTGGGCCTGAAGTTTCAGAAACCATTGCTGGATAAACCTCATTATACTGTCCTTGCAATATCATTTGGCTGCTGTAGATGAAATTACTTGATTCTGGCCTAGAATCAGTGGAAAATAGCATTGGGGATGTTGATGCAGTGGATAATGGAGAAAAAGATGACATGGAGTAAACTCCAGACGATGATGATCCACTTGATGAAGCTGACAACTGGCGTGGAATGTAATGTGTAAAAGCAGAACCAAAATAAGGTGGTGATGCTATCTCTGGTGGTTTAATTGCTTTTGTTAAAGCAGGCAAAATGTGAGGGTTCGGAATCCTTGGCAAGGAACAGCTTCTTGCAGAATTTTCAGTCATTGTGGGAGCTTCAAAGATTTTGTCCTCTACACTTTCTAAAGATGAACTTCGTTTGATTACTGACTTTGGCAGTATACGCTCATTATATTGCTTAAGGTATCTGAAATTAAGAAAAATTATATATCCAATTATTGTAATTAAAAATAAGCTAACTTACAATTAAAACATTGTATATCAATGCTTTTTTGCAATTTACTACCATAAAGGATGATTAAAAACATGCTGGTATTGCTAAAAAGATACTTACGAAATGTTCATATATTTAAGAACTTGTAATCTAAAGAGTAAATAAACAGATTTGTTTACTTAACTTGTGTCCCTATTAATATTCAACTTACTTTGAAAGCCAAGTTTTAATCTCAGGATTGAGCTCCTCTGATAGTATTCTTGCAACATGTTCTAAATCCATTTCAAGACGTTTTAGTCCAGCATAAGGATGTTGCCCACAATGACGGTTAGCATGGGTAAAACGGCTGTGGCATCCTTAGAAATAATAATTCAAAAACAATTAGGCTATAAATAGAATCTAGCAAAATTTTGTTTTATTAAACAACTTAGAAAAGAACATCTTTGAATGAAGGAAAGAAAAAATCCTAACTTAAAATGATATAAAGAACATTTTGAGAATATATTACAATAAAATAACAAAAATGGATTTTATGAGCACATTGATTCATATATATATAAAAACAAAATACATGTAATTTTAACAAGTTGATTAACTGATAATTTATCTTTTTATATTATTATCAGCAGTTGTTCTCTAACAGGGCATCTCTTCAAAATATAATAGTTTACTAAAACTCACTGAATTACAATAAATAAATAAATGATTTAAAAAGCAAAAGGCTATGCTTTCAGTAGAACAAAAAAACAACAACAGTTGTGACTATTTCCAGCATGAAATTTTAAAGACCTAAACATGACTGGCAAACAGCACAACAAAATAATTTTTCCCTATAAGGGCCACTAAAAATAAGCAGCTCCCTAAGAGGTTTAATTGTTCTTAAATTAATTCCTCGTAGGAGATGGATTCTTTTAGGTAATGAAGGAGAAAGAATGATTCTTTTAGGTAATAAAGGAGATGGATTCTTTTAGGTAATAAATATATCTTTCCAATTTAGCTTTTTAACACCATAATTTGGAGGCATATAAGAATGTGGCAAATATCCTTATCTTTGCTTTAAGGCTTATGTTGCAAGACATGAAAAGAATCAACAAGGTGACACTCAGTAAACAGAGAAATAGAAGCAAATAATGAACATTTTTCCTGTGGTCCCAATATTACACTGAACTAAGGTCAACTGGAAAAAAAAAAGCTATATAAATCATTTTTAGTGACCTGCTTATCAGCTAATGAAAATCTGAAAAATAAATCAGACTAACCTTCAACAACACATGCAAAGGGTTTCTCTCCAGTATGTAGACGTTGATGAGTTTTAAGTTGCCCACTTTGACAGAAAGCCTTGGAACAGCTAGGATAGTCACATGCATAAGGACGTTCACCTGCAAAAATACAAATAATTATTTTAATGTTAACTGAAATAGTGGCATTCAAAAATAAAGGACATCTGAATGAGGCAGTTGTAAGTCCTATTAATTTAAAGCTTCAATAACTTGAATATATTTTTTTTTTCAGGCCATATATTTATAGGCCTACAACTAAGCCAAAGGCTACAAGACTATTTAATTCATGGCACAATAGCTAACTTTATTTCTCAAGGCACCCTATAGTCAGTTTAAAAAGAAGAAAAGAAACCATGTCATTGTTGATAATTTACACAAACTGCATTTTAAATTCTGCTTTAAAAAAATGTTAACAAGTAAGTGCATACTGCATGCATTCTTGCAAAAGTGTGCCATTTCAGAAGACCATAAGTAGTTTGAAAACAAATTTAGCATTTTAAATTGAAAAAAGTAAAGTTCCCCTTACAGATCATGCAAACTATAGGGCAGTTGATGTAAAGGTCATCTGTTTCTGTGGCCTAAAGTTAATGAGGGTGTCATGTGGCCAGCAGAATGACCAACTGCCTTTACTTTTCCCCAACTAATGTAAAGTACCCATTAGATATTGAGGCACCTTCTTCTTCTTCTTCTAGCCAGCTTTATTGCTGCTGAGCTGTGAGCTCTTTTGCAGACTGTGCCAAGGAAAAAAAGTGTGCTGTTTTCTTCAGTTGTTCAGCACTGCCGTACAGGGTGTTGGTTATGTTGGGCTGTAGTGGAAGTAGGGTCTGCCTAAGGTGGATTAGGGAGGGGCATTCAAAGAGGATATGGTTTACGGTTTCAAAGGGGTGGGCGCAATGTCTGAAAAGGGGTAGTTGTGTGGAGTTTATTTTGTTCAGGTGGTAATTTAATAGTGATGTGTGTCCTGTTCTTAGTTGGAAGATTGTAGATTGTTCTTTGCGGGGGAGGAAGTTAATACTGTCCAGTTTGTTAGGCGTAGTCATTTCTTTGTACATGGCTCTGCCTGTGTTTCCTGATGCCCATTGGTTGAGCCACTCCTCTTTGTGATTGTTGATTAACATTGACCTTAGGGTGAGGTAGTTAACAGGTCTATCTGGTTGTTCCATAGTTGAACCTGCCTTTGATAGCTTATCTGCCTTTTCATTTCCAATGATGCCAATGTGTCCAGGGATCCACTGTAGTGTAATATTGATATTTAATTTTGATATCATCTGGTGGATTATCACACTGAGTGTTGTCAACTCTCTTGGGCTGTTTGAGGTGCTGCTGTTAAGTGCTTGCAGAGTAGATTGGGAGTCTGTAAAGACAACAATATCTGATGGTGGTTGCACTCCTTCATATAATTTGTTTTCCACTGTCTGGAGTGCTATGGTAATTGCCTCAATTTCGGCTTGGAAGTTTGAGCAGTAATCACCACAGGGTGCGCTTATCTCAAAGTGTTTATTTTTAGGGAAGACCAGGAAGGCACCAAGACCAGCATTGATGGTAGCTTTGAAAGCCAATCCATCTGTATAAATATGGATAGCTGTTTTTTGATAGCTTTCGATTGTTTCAAGCGTGCCTACTTTGAGCTCCAGTGGATTTGATTCTTTTGTTAAGGTGTTATTTAGTAAATGTGTTTTGATGGTTGGTTGTTTGTAGTTTAGTCAGGGTGTACTGTATGCACTTAACAATGGCATGAAGCTGTCTGTAATGAAAATATACTGCTAAAATCTGGTACTTTTTTCTTTTCTTGTTCATCTCAACTGCATTCTGCATTTTACTGCTTTATCACAAAGATGTTGTAGGAACAGTAAGTCTGTTACACACTTGTTGTTTCAAAATACTGAAAGGCAGTTTTCTGTACTCTACTGTATTACATACTTACTTTAAAGCAATACAGATAGAATAAAGATTTTAAAATGTTCCTGCTAGGTGTTTTATTATGTTTAATCTTTGTGATGCCTTTTCTTTTAAATCTGCCATAAAGTGTTTTAGAGACAGTCTTTGGTCTAGTTTTACACCAAGATATGTTGGATTTTCTTCTTTATTTATTGGCTGAGAGTCTATTTTTAGGATGTAGTTTCTTTTTGCTGTTTTGTTGCTGTGGCTAAAGATTGAATAAACTGACTTTTCTTTGTTTATTTCCATTTTCCATAATTTTGAATATGTGGAGATAGTTGTGAGGGCTCTATTTAGTTTGGATCTAGTCAGCACTGGATATTTCTCTGTAGTCCAAATTAAAAGGTCGTCTGCATAAAGTGCCTTATTGACCGAAATGAGGTCCGGGAGGTCATTCATGAAGATTAGAAAGAGAGTGCAGCTAAGGGCTGAACCTTGTGGTAGTCCTTCTTCCAAACTTTTTTGACTAGAGATGGCACCTTCGAATCGGGTTTGGATGGTTCTGTTTTTTAAGAATGCTCTGATCCAGCTGTACATTTTTCCATGGATGCCCATTTTTTTTCATCTTCAAAAATAGACCTTTTCTCCACACTCTATCATAGGCTTGCTGCAAATCTATAAATACTGCTGTAGTGTGCTTGTTTTCATGAAACCCTTCTACTGTGTCCTGGATAAAACGAAAGAGGTGGTCTTCTGTTCTACTTGCTTTCCTGAAGCCAGCTTGTGCATTGTGGAGTGAGCAAGTACTTTCTAGCCACCAATAAAGTCGGTTATTGATCATTTTTTCTGCCATTTTGCCAATGTTGGATGTTAGAGATATTGGTCTATAACTTTTTGGGTCTCCAGGTGGTTTATTTTTCTTTAAGATGGGTATTATGTTTGCGGTTCTCCATTCCTGTGGTATGTCTCCAGTTTTCCATGTATGGTTGATAAAGTTAAGTATACAGTTTTGGGCCTGTGGTCCTAGTCCCCGAATCATTTCATTTGTTATTTTATCGGGTCCAGGGGATTTTCTTGACTTGAGGCTTTTTAGGGCAGTATTGAGCTCATGTAGAGTGAAGGGAGTGTCAAAGATCTGACAGTTGACTGTTGGAGCTTTTTCTTCTTTCTTTAAGATATTACTGAAGGCCTGGTCCAATTGTTTTCTTGGCTTTGACTTGTTAATGCTGGCAAACTATTTATTGAAGGTTTCAGCCTTTTTAAGGTTTTCTGTTATTATGTTGTCAGTGTCTTTTATAGGTTGGGGGTTTGTTATTTGTTTCTTTCCTGCTAGCTGGTGCAGAAGGGTCCAGGCCTTTCGACCATCCTTGTTTAGATCTAGTTGTTTGCATGTTGTGGTCCACTTTTTCTTTTTTTCTGTTTTAATTTTGTATCTTATAAGCCCTGTCAATTTGTGTACGTTGTCTTGTTCTCTCTAGTAGGTTTTTTTTCTATAGTCTTCCTGGCCATGTTTCTTTCTTTTACTAATTTATCTAATTCAGGTGTCCAAAAAGGTTTGTATTTCTTAACTTGGCCTCGAGGGATGTATTTTTTTGCTGCTTGTAAGATGTTGGAGACTATAGTTGTGTAGGTTGAATTGACGTCTGTCTCAATTACGCTTGATAGTCTTGTGTCTGTTTCTTGTGAAAAAGCTGCCCAGTTAGCTTTTTTATAGTTCCATCTAGTTGTTTTGTTGGATTGGTATCTACCTGGCATTCCAATATTGAGGAGTATAGGCCTGTGGTCACTACCTATGTCTTCAAGTACTGTTATTTTAGAAGAGTCGGTAATGTCTGTAGAGATAAAAGTTAGGTCAGGTCTGCTAGTTGTGTTGTGTGCTCTGTGGAGGAAAGTTGGAGGTGTAGTTTTGTTTTGCAGAAGGTGTAGGTTAGAGGCATTTGTTACATCCTCTATTTCTTTGCCACACTTGTTGTAGTGTGGGTAGCCTAGGGAAGGTGTGTGTGCATTGAAGTCGCCAGCTATTATTGTCCTTGTGTAGTGTGGTAGTTGTATGTCTATTTCTGCTGTTGATGATGGTGGGCAATAGTAGTTTTTGATGGTGTACTTTGTTCCTCCTCTCCAAAGAAGTATTTCCTGCGTGTCGATGTCTGTATTGTTCTGTATTTGTTTTACTGTGGCTTGTGTGTCGTTTCTTATGAGGGTCATAATTCCCTGGCATTTGGTGCAAAGGCATCTGTACTGTGTGTAGCCTGTGATGTTTATTTTTTTCTTGGGCAGTAGTGTTTCTTGCAATAGCGCTATGTGTATATCATGCTTCTTGAGTATGTGTTGGAGTTCTGTTGTCTTGTTTTGTAGGCCTAAGATGTTGAGTTGCAAAAGGTTTAGGTGTTTGCTGCTAGTCTGTTTTTTATTTCCAGTAGCTGACTTATCACAGGCAGTCCTGGAAGAAACTGCCATGCGCAGACCTTTTACGAGGCGACGTCTGAGCTCGTATGGATTTTTCATTAAATTCCTTGGCATTTAGTGTAGGCTGGGTGTTTCCTCAGGCTTTTTTAAAATATATAAATATATAGTCCCCGCATTTTAAGGGAGTTTTCGGTCTTGGCAATTTTCTCCAATACTGACATAAAAGGAAACATCTAGGTCTGAAGACTGTAACCGGAATATCCATGGGACAAGGTGGGGTTGGCCAATGGTCCATTCTCCGCCATCCATAGAGCTCTCCAAATGGAACTTTTCTGCAGTAGAAAGCTTAAGGTGGACTGTGCCCTGGGTATGCTCTGTGGAATCGTCACATCCTGGATCCAGGCCCCTTCACGATATCACATTCACCAGATTTAGAAAAAAAACACTTCATGTTGGGTTTATGTCTAGTATTAGAATGTAGTGAGACAAGGACCTCCGTCTGGTGTGTGCAATCCAGACCTCTGTCAAAAAGCACCTAGAGGGGGGGAAGGTCCACTATTATTCACTTAGTGAAATGCAAGTGGAAAGGCAGTGGGGTTATTTATTTCTCTTGGTCATTTCCAAGCCCCGATACCCACACGGGGGAGTATCGCCACAGAGTGGAGGTTTGGAGTCAGAGTTTTCCTTCTCCTAGATGGGTTGCGTTATTTAGGCTGACGTGCCCCATCAACACGAAGCTAAACTGGTTTTGAGGCGCCAGTGTTCCGCCTTTCATCCCTTCTCCTGTCAGTTTGTAAGAACAGGTTCCGCCGGATTTTTGAGAAAATCACACGTGAAGGCCAGGAGCTGGATTTGACTGTCAGAGGCATTTAGAGACGCAAGCCATGGGAGCATTTCTTGGAAAGTGGGTGCTTATCCCCACTTTCACCCCCGGCATTGACAGTCCTTTGGAACCCATTGAGGCACCTTAAAGATCCCAAAATTTAAAAATCCCATTCTTCACCAGGATTCAAGCCTGAGACTCCTGGTTCAAAAGCCAAGTGCTTTACCACTCAGCCACCTTAGGCAGACCCTACTTCCACTACAGCCCAACATAACCAACACCCTGTATGGCAGTGCTGAACAACTGAAGAAAATAGCACACTGCAAAAGAGCTCACAGCTCAGCAGCAATAAAGCTGGCTAGAAGAAGAAGAAGAAGTTGAACACATACTATGAATTGAAGTTGTGTTATTTTTTTTTTACAGGTCATAGGTGACATCACAATGCTTCTAAAGGGGGAGATAGCTCTGGCTAAAATTGATGGTGTTCCAGGAGTGACAACTCATTTTTTTTGTTTTGTTTGTTGCTTTCAAAAACATTCAAAATGCTAAACCTAATCATTTATATGTTAAAAAAACCTGAACAGTTTGATTACTTCAGAATATACCGGAGTATTATATAGTAGTATTACTTTATAAAACTTATTAATGTTGTTTTGAAAATGGTGTATGTGTACATAAAACTATTGCATATTTAATTTACAAAACAAAATAGTTTGCTTTCATGAGATCAAAAACTAGCCTCTTATACTTATTTTGAGCTTGATACTTGTGATGGTGGAATATTTCTTTTAAACTTTGAGATTTAAATGTGAAAGAGAGATGGATGGACAGACAGACTAAACAAAACTAATAGAGGCTTTTCAATCCCAGGCTGGTAAAAAATATTTTTTTTGCAGAGCAAGTCAAAACATTTTAAGGACATCTTTTTATATAATAAAGTTATCTATTAAGTCACTTTTGTATTTTCTAAGAAATTATATCTGTGCACTTACAATATTCTATGGATTAACTTTAAGTGTATTTTTTAATCAGAAAATATAAAGCACAAGTCATCACAAATAAAATACTGAAGCATACAAACTTCACCTACATCTAGATAAAACTAATGTTCTAACCCTGATATCAATATGACTTTTAAAGACAAAAGATAAATGCAACATCCAAATAAATAAATAAATAAAAATATATTTTGAAACATAGCCGTAACTTAATTTCGATCTAAAATTTAATCCTCAAATTCTCGTAAACAACTTAGAATCTATATGAAATCTACAAATTATTTGAGGCAAAGCCTTGAAGTGGTCGGAGCTACCGTAGTACTCATATATTACTTACTAATATTAGTTATTATGCTCATAATTATAACTGTCTCTAGGCTAGTTTTCATTGTCATTGTACACTAGTACTAGTGTAATAAGGGGTAATTAATTATAAAATTATATCTTCTACAATCCCATCTCACCAATTTCAATTTGTCTCTTGAGTCTAGCTGTCTCTCACCCACCTCTCCTCTGCCTCTAGTCACACTCTAGTGCGGTCTAGGGCTAGGGGCTAGGCTCCAGACTACACGCGGTAACACTAACACGTCTCTCTCATCACGCTAGTCTATCAACTAGATATAACTGATGAACATGTCTGTTAACAAAACCTATTATTATTCTATTATGATTAATTATTCAAATAAATAATTTAAAAAAAGACCTATTTTAAATTAAAAAAGGTATATGGTACTGTGACTGACTATGACAAGGGTTTTCCGATAGACCTATATCTCTGGTCATTCTATTAGGCCTACAGTGTACCTTACTAAATAGTCAGTAGATCTATTTAGATCTCTACTAGTACATGCCGTGTAAACATTCAACACAGACTCTTGGGAAAAAAACACACTCGTCACGTGGGAATGTTTACTATAACAAAGGGTCCGGTAAGGAATCCCCTTCATGACCCAAACAAATTTGTGTTTAATCGACATGAACTTTAAATTAACACATCATTAAGACTTAATTAAATAAAATAATTTAATATTGATGTTGATGAATTGTTAATTGTACTTAATCAATTGGCACATTAAGTACACCTTTGATTAAATGGAACTATTTCTTTCCTCGACCTTACACAAAAGAGTTATTACATTTTGCTACAGCTAATAAAACGAGGTTGTAGGCGTGGTTAAATGACCCGTAATTTTTTTTCCTCGCCATCGACCTCATCAAATTGATTGGTCCAAGCGCGACGGTACACGTTAGATCACGAAGGATTTTCTTTGCAACGTATGGTCGATAAATCCGCTGATCGATTTCCATGAATAATTGGAAATCTTAGGCCTTCTTTTTAAATTTCAGGTCCTGACAAGCCTCAAACGTTAAATGTCAGATTAAAAAAAAAACTTTGCCTATTTGTATTTAAAAAGCAAGTTTAAGCTGATAATTAGCCAATATAGAAAGTAAATGCCTTTAACTATATAGTCATTTGGGACTGCGAAGTCAATCTGACTTCGTATATAGATAGATCTAAAATGCCTTTAACTAGTCATTTGGGACTGCGAAGTCAATCCGATTTCGTATATAGATAATCTAAATTGACATATGTTTTGAAACAGAACATTATGTTCTCGTAACTAAGCTTTGCCAATAGTTTTATAATACTAGTAAGAAGAAGAATAGAAAACAAACGTAGAACAAAGGCAATAGATGGTTGTCTTGTAGTATACGTAGTGTGTGTGTGCTCTGGGCTGTCGTCTCGGTGGTCCCAGGTCAAACCACAAGCTATCATCCCCGATGTCCTGCGGAAGGTTTGGGCTAGGATGAAATCACCTTAAATTCTGAATCAGATGTCCTTTATGGTTCGAAATGACCGCATCCCTTTTATGAACCATGTGACCCGGGAAAGGCTTTTATCCCGTGGCCAGGATGTGAAATTGGCTCTTCACCAACTCCTCTGTCAGGAGTCCCCCGGCAGCTAGGTGATCACGTAATCGCACCCGGCTTGTCATGTTGCACGGTCCTCCAAGCCTCGACACGAGTTCTCTTCTCATGCGGGGCCGGAGGCCCTATCCCCACGTGGGGGCCCTCCTTATGTCTATACTGTCCCATCGCACCCGTGAGGGGACCATCACCACTCGTATGGGCCCCGTTGGGGAACAGGGAGATGGAGGTTTCGGACAGGTTAGCAAGCCTTTTTCACATCCCCACCGAGTGCAGGTACACTCGATAGAGCATACAGTGGTAGCTCACTGGGAGCCATGCTAGCTCTTGTTCTTGGCCTATCCACTTCCCCGGGCGGACATTTCCACGGAGGTGCCACGATGAGGCGACGGGAGCTGGTAATCCTCCGCATTCAATTCTGAAGGAGCATCTGAAACTTGTAGAACAGAACAAAGACCCAACCTACCCATGCCTTTTCAAAGCAAATATTTTAATATCAGACTTCACAGCTGTCTTCGAGTTCCTGTCAAAGATCTAATAACCTAATCTAATCTTAGTGCTTGGGTAGGAGAGGGGGACATAAAAGAAAAATGTATACAAATCCGACTGCCTTCATGGGATTTATTTATTTTTTTAGTGTGGGGATACAATTTCTTAATTAATTCATTAACCATTCAAATGGAATTTTTTTTTCAAAACACGATGAACTCTCTCTCTCTCTCTCCCTCGCTCTCTCTCTCTCTCTCTCTCTCTCTATATATATATATATATATATATATATTTACCTATAAACATATATATATATATATATATATATATATATATATATATATATATATATATATATATATATACATAAACATATATATAAACATATCACTTTGAGAAGGAAAAATATTTTTGTTGTTATGATTTAAATCTTTGTATATTTAATCAATTTGTAGGAATATTATAAAGAGCATATGTATGCCTATTAAGATATACAGAAGGCTAAAAATTTGCCGCTACACAGCGTAGACCTAGGGTTGTCATAGGCCTACACTTATTGATGATTAGTAAATTGTGTGATCATGTTATTAAAAGTATAAAAAAAATATAAGTAAATGGCTTCAATGTGATATCGTAAGATAAAAATCTTGAGCTTTGTATTTGTGCTACATTATTGTGTCGTCTGACAAAATCACTAAGGCCTATCTTTAAGTGTTAACACAAAAATTTAAACATCCTGAAGTATTGGTATACTAAACGTTGATAACAATAAGATCTACACAGATGAATCATTCACGTATCTGAGATAGTGCAGACCTTTTTTTTTTACTTAGCCTAGCGAAAACAATTCAATAGATTTATTCCAAGTATAAATTTAAATCAAAATATTACAACTGAAGGTAAAAATAAGTCCACTTAACTTTAACCTCGGTTATCAAAGACTCAGCTAAACTTTGAAAACAACGATCGGGATACTATTGTACTATTGGCACGATTGTCAAACATTATAAATTTGAGAAATGGTCAGGATACGTAAAAATGTCTGCCTCCTACCCCTCAATACCTTACTAATATTAATCGAAAGTATTCGGGAATGAAACTGTACAGTAGGATTAATTTTAAAAAAAAGCATCTTCATTAATTTGAAATATTTTCAATCATAAGACAAACATGCGATAGTTTCCAAAAGCATTCCACTACGCGTAAAAAAATGGATAGATTGCAAGAACAACAAGAAGTAGAGCCCAAAGTGAAAGACCAATGTCTTGTAAGAACACAAATGATGTTAAGCACTCACTGTTGTAGGCCTACTTCTACTTGTAGATACTGCAGACTCGAGTTTCAGTTCATTTTTAACAAAAAATATTAACATTGATTAACAAAAAAAAAAAGATCAAGAATAGGCCTGTAACTATAGAGTCAAGTAGAAAAACCTAAAACAAATTGATGTGGTTATACAGTCATGTATAAATAGAAGACAAGGCGCGAAATACGTAAAGAAAACGTTGGCTGCATTAGATGTGATGAAATATGCTGGTCGCAACTGGGTTTGCTTGGCCAAGTAAAACACTGCACTCATCGTTAATCTTCGGAGTCGAAGGCATTGCCATTCATAGGCTTTTTAGAAAAACTAATCAGGTTAAGAACCATTTCACTTGAAGCCTAGAAGTTTAGAAGTTAGTACGATTAATCTAAAAAAAAATCAAATCTCAAGACATCTTTTCTGAAAGACATTGTGGAAACAGATTTCTGCTATTGGGAAAGATGATGACAATTTTTGGTTGAAACCAAGAAGATGCAAATAGTTTGAAATGACCAATTTATATGAAAACAAAATACAATAAACATAAACATTCGAATCTGCATGTATTGGAAAAAGAAAGAGGTGCTATGATTCCATGGATTTGTTCTTTCTCTCCTTCTCTCTCTCTCTCTAAACAAATCAATAACACATTGTCATCGTGGGAAAAAAACTATTAAAAACAAAAGCAATATATATCCTACAAGGTTGACATCTATTATTGAACATCATCATAGTCTTTATTTTCTTCGAAGGTACCATATTTTTTTGCATTAGAAAAAAAATATTCACAATTTGGATAAACTTTAAAAAGAAAAAAAAAAGTCCTCAAACATCATGACGTGATGGTCTTTTGGTACTCTTAACTGTTCCCCAGACATCATGACGTGATGGACTTTTGGTACTCTTAACTGTTCCCCAGACATCATGACGTGATGGTCTTTTGGTACTCTTAACTGTTCACCAGACATCATAACAGTCCTGCATTAAAGTCTCTGGCCGTAAGGACTAAAATAGTACACAAGCTTTTTTGTTTAAAAAAACAACATTACCCGGTGAATGGAACTGTTAATTCTTAAAGCTCTTTGAAAACTTTCATTCCGTGACTAACTGGACTAGATAGAGTTTTAGATTTCTATAAGAAACAAAAGGTTGAAATAATTCTTTGTGTTGTTTGGCTTATACTTTTCAGATGTTTCTCCAGAAAGAAAGTTCACTAAATTGCGTCCTAGCCACGGCAGGTGATCATCGTGACGACGGACGTATACCAAACTTAAACAAACAAACAGAACCAAATAAAATACTCAGAAAGACGCAAAGATAAAGGCACATTCCTCGTTCCATATGCTAGGGCATTACATATACCAATGGTTTTTCTTTTCTAGTGCTATTAGAGCATGGAATGGGTTGCCTGAGCCAGCCAGGAAAACCAGTGATTAGGCAGAATTTAAGTCATTGGTTAACATGCATGACGCGTAGGACGTAATCGTCATCTTTTTTGAAGTAACGTCTGTATTATATAAGTTAAGATAAAGAAGACAGTGATTAGCTATTTCAAAACGTTTTAAAATAAATTTGTGTGAGTATGTTGAAAGAGAAAGAGAAACAGAGAGAGAGAGAGAGAGAGAGAAAGAGAAAGAGAGAGAATGAGGGAAGGAGGGGAATACAGCTATAAACAAAGAATAAGAAAAGAGTACCAATTGTACCTTTTTAATAGGTATTTAATATTGGTAATGCAAATTTAAAAAAAGATAAATTACAACAATGCAAATAAATAAATAGATAACAAACAAAAATTACCAAAACAAAAAGAGCAAACATGCATTAACTAAGTTTTTTAAACAAGGTTCTTACCTGTGTGAGTTCTCAAATGAGCCTGTAGAGATTTTTCTCGTGGAAAAACACGACTACATTTATTGCATCGAATTCTTGATCTGGACGATGATCCTTCAACCATTAGAGTCGTCAAAAGATCAGCACGAGGACGACCACGTTTTCCCTGGTCCTTTTCACGTTTATTTATATATGTTGCTTTATTTCCAATGAGACTGGTAGTTCCAGTCAATTGAGAAAAATTACCATGTGATTCAAGACTCAAAGCCTTCGATGCAAAAATTGACCCCGTGGGACTTAAATCAAGAGGATGCATTTTAAACATGAAAACTTAACCCTAGTGTTAGGAACATATGCACGCAACTAAATGATTTTCAGTTCTTCCTACGTCCATACCATTATATATATATATATATATATAAAAACTTCTTTTATTATAACGTACATGCCTCAGCATGAATTTTGGTCATTTTAAGAAAAAGTATAAATAGATTTGGAAAACACCTCTGTTTACTAAGACTGAAATAGATTTAGGTCAAATAAGCTTACATGGAAGGCCAGATAAAAATGACTGCTTAGTTAAAAACACAAACTATTTGATAAAATAAACCTTTAATTATGCTAATGTTTTTTCTTATTTTTTTTTTATATACTGGCATAAAAAAATCGTCAATTTCTCTCTGTAAAGTATTAATAAAGTAAATTACATTAATATCAATCCGCATTTGCCAAATTTGGTTGAATTACATCACCGGAAGTAGTTTTGGTACATTCACCTTGCATGCGCATTATTTTGTGCGCGAAGCACGCCATTTTGCTGAACTGAAGTCTAATCGGGAAAAGGCCGTAAGGTCCTAATCTAATAACATCCTCTCAGCTACAGAGGAAAATGGACCATCAATACGGCATAGCTGTAAATAACAAATTTGCGCTCTTCCTAGACGAAGAGGAAGACCCATTAGAAGTTTTATCAAGGCAGGAGGAGCAAACTAAGAACAAGAAAAAAGATGGAGAAAAGAAGACCACGAAATCGAAACAGAAAAAAACACCTGTCGTCGAGACGAAAGCTAAAGTGCCTGAGCCGCCAGTTGTGAAAAAAGAAGGTAAATACTTCATATATATATGCATTTTACAAAGTATTCCATGCTCTGTTTTTGCCATGAAATGTAATAAATAAAGATGAGTTATGCATAGTGCACACAAAGTTTAGTCTAATCCGTTTCCTGCTAACTGCAAGCATGTCTGCCATGTGCTAGATCTAGGTAAAACAACCGTATGGTGATCAGCATGGCTCGAATGCTACGATCTGGGTGTCATTATCATTTAGATCTAGTTTTCTAGTGTAATCTAGATTATACTAATTATAGATCTAGAACTAGATCACTAGATCTAATTGAGAGGTGAGACATGGACATGTCACAATCTAGATCAAGTTGACTCATGTCAGTAGGTAGTTCGATAAAAAATTCAAACTCACAATATACTAATAAAACCTATATGGTTGAATAGGGCTTGAAAAAATATTTCCAACCATACTAAATTTATCATTGTATGACAAGTGGAAGGGGAGATATTAATTTTTATTTGAGAGGGGGAAAGTCTTGATTTTTTAGATCCATGTCATTTCTGTTCACTACCGGAAGTTGAATCAAACTGGGAAATAGGTCAAGAGTATTTTTTTGTTTGTGCTGCCAATTTATCTAATTTTGTGACAAGAATGATCCTCAATTTTTTTCTAATTTTGTTTTGAGTTTCTCTTTATTGCATGTAACATTGAATCAATTTTGAATGTATTGATAGGTTTAATAATTATTATTTAAAGAAATATAAGTGTACTCTTAATGAATATATAGTAAAACACTATTTGTAATTGAAAAGTACTTATGTTTGTTAAAAATTCATTTTGAAAGATTTAAATCTTGAAAGAGAATTTTTTTTTATTTAAGTGTCTGGTATCTATACTTTTAAAGTATGAATTAATTATTATGCTGAAAATATTATTTAAAAAATTGAAAAGTAATGCTTTGATTTTAAGTAATTTTTGAAGAATGAAGTAAATAATTTTTAAATCTATATCAAATCTGCAACACAAGTTAATGAAGAACATAATTAATATTATGAAAAGAATAGATGCATTCTAAATATTAATACCTAATGCATGATTGTATATAAGAAAAATGTCTAGATATTCTATTTTATGGGTTGATTATTAATCAAAATAGATTTTTTTTATTGCAACAAATGTTTGTTGTTGTTTTTTTGGAAATAAAATAGCATATTTACAATCATCACTTAGACATCAGCAAATCAATCAAATAAAATTAAAATACATTTAAGGAAATGTAAAATAGTATCACAGTTAAAGAATAATTATAATCTCAGCATCATCCATAATTCCATAATTTTTCTAATAGGCTATGGGTAATCTCACAGATTCTTAGATTATTTGCTGTTGTAAACAATATATTTTCTTTAACAATAGGCACACCAACATCTTTCAAAGCAGCTTTTATTCATTTGCCATTTCATTTCTTGCTCATCTGTCCACACTAAATAAATTAATCCAAAATAATTTCCCCACATCTTTTTCTTGGTAAACAAAAAGAAAATTTATCTCTTGCTCATCTCTTTTTTAGTGCAATAATAATTTCCCCACATCTTTTTCTTGGTAAACAAAAAGAAAATTTATCTCTTGCTCATTTCTTTTTTAGTGCAAAGATAATGCAAGCGTTGTTGCCATTGACTTTTGTCTTACCATCTAAAAATAGCCATTTTAGCATTTGGTGCTTTTCATGATAATAAATTAAAAAACCTAAGATTCTTTCAGCCCAAGTATTGTGGTGAAGCACATTTTTTTATACATACTAATGGGCCTGATAAATCCCTTTGTAATGAGAAACTCATTAATATGCCCATTGTAGACTGAGGTATAGTTTGATTTAAAAATTGAGTGGAGTTTACTAACAGTAGAGATATCATGGTTTGATAATTAATTTAGAGGACAACTAAAAGCATTAATCTGAGAGTTAAATAGAAACTCTGGTGCATCTAGCAATTTTTAATGCAGTGTAAAGTGTCCTTGATGTTTCACCTAAATGTGAAAAACAAACCATAGTATTGCCTTTAAAAATGTAATTCAATTTCTTATATTTTTGTATTTAACAATAATAGCTATATAATATTTTAATCAAAAAATCTTAAAATTAATAGTAATAAAATATAATAATAATAATAGTAAAAAAAAATTATAGTGAAATAATAATAACCTAACTAGAGTAGTTGATAATTATATGATGCAAACAAAGCTTAAATTCTATGAACACTACAAATGACTAGTGGTACAAACTTATTTAAAAGATAACTAAGAATTTTTTAAAATTGTATAGATTACATTAAATCATATATTGTATTGAATTGGAATAATTAGAAAATTATTTAACCTTATGTAAAAATAATTAATTTTATATTTAGATTAATCAATTGCTTTTAAAAAGAAATTATTCAAATCATAGATGGTTATAAATAGGGGGCCGATTGAGATGGATTTAAATACGTACTGACAGTGATGGATGTATATATGTTTTAGCAAAGCTCTTGTTTTCATGGATAATTTTGTTTCTGCCAACTTGTCCAAAAATATAGTGTTCAGTGCTGAAAAATGTCAACTATCGATAATTGGTCACATATTTGAGTGAATCGAGAGGACTTCACTCGAAGACGTTTTTCTAATTAAATCTGATTGAAAATATGCTTCTAAGTTATCAATTACGAATCTTTAAGTAATTACCCAGATGAGCCTTTTTAAAAAAGGTTGAAACTCGGATTATTTCAATTGACAAACATAAAAACAAAAATATGCAGTCATTTGATCTTCATTTTAATAAAAACAAGCCAACACTGGAATAATCGGGACATGACATTTGAAAATATTAACATTCTAGAGCACATTGAGCACAAATTTTGTACAAAAAAAAATAAAAATGTAATTTTACTATGAAATTCAAAATACCAACGTTTATGGACCTATGCAGGTTTTATATGATAAATGGAATACTACTTCCGGTGTTTATACGCGGATTTCGAACTCACTAATGTCAGTCATGTTTAAGTCTAGATCATTTTTATTTTTGTCTGCAATAAATGAATAATAATTTAGATCTAGATTAGGCCTCAGCCCTTCATCTTATGCTCAATCTAAAAATCTTGGTAGAACAATAGCGGATATAACCTACATTTCTCACAAGCTTAGTGACTTTTAGTGTAAGTAACTGTTTTTAGTGCACCTTGACCTAGTCAATCAATAAATGTACAGTCATTGGTTTTGTGATATTTTTAAAATTGTTAATAATTTATTGTGCGTTCTAATAAGCATGATGCTAAATCTACCAATTTGTTGCTAGTTGCATAAACAGTAAAAAAAAAAATTTTGGCCACCCATGTTCGGTAATAGTTTAGATGCCCAGAGACATTTAGTGACCACCATGTTGTTTTTAAGCATATTTATATCGCTTATCTATATTAAACTTTTTTTAAAGAGATTTTTCTTCTTATGCTGTCAACTTATGCATTTTTAAGTGTATTTACTGAAATGAAGGTCTAAAAAAATGTTAATAATAAATTGATGAAGTTGTTTCTTCATTTTTTCAATAACTTTTTTAAAGAGAGTTTTTTGTTCTTATGCTATTATTTTAAATGAATTTTAAAGGGAAACTCCGATAGTTTTTCAAATTTTAGTTATTGACATATTTAAATTCTGCGTAAAAAGTTGTAATAGTAAACATTATATCATTTTTTATTTAAATGCTCGGAAAATTTTATATTTAATAAATTAGACAGAAAATTCTCCACGCCCCAAAAAAAAAACGGGGTTCTGCGAGATGTTTTTAGTTTTTAAAAACGTGACGTCACGAGGGTGCTGGCTAAATATAGATCTAGACCTATATAACCGATAAACTCTATAGTCTAGATCTAGACCTATCGGATCGCATTTATTGTTACGCTTCACAGCTAGATCTAGTCTCCACGTTGATTTATAATCGGTCATTGTTTATAAACCTCTATTTCTACTTGAAGAAAATTAAATATTGTTCTTCAGCTTGTTGCAGTAGTTCCAATCACAAAGATAAAATCAGCAAGTATGCTGATACAGAAATTAGTTGTCTCTTTTCATTTGTTTCCAAGAGATGAAGTTTTAAAGGGAAAATGGGGAAAATTTATTCGCCTGAAGAGCAAATATTTTACAAAGGCATTAGCTAATTCCTGTTTATGCTCAAACCATTTTGAGAGAAGCTGTTTCAGCAACTTCATTGCTGTGGAAATGGGATTTAAAAAAAAAATTGAAGTTAATACCAGGTGCAGTACCAACAATACATTGGATTTCCAGGCCAAAGAATTCAATTAATGATACTACTGAGACATTTTAAACAACTGAAGTTCATAAATATAAATGAAATCAGATTTGTGAGCTAGAAATTTACTACGAATACTAGATCTACTATTAAATTTCTTATTTAATAAGTAGATCTATCGTCTACGAAACTCAATTCCAACTTTTTAACTTTTGACCTTGGGGGTGTGTCTCGCCGGCTGAGCCAGCGTCAAGCTCTCTCATCACTTTTTCCATGTCAACCAATGTTAGGTCGAAACAGCACACAAAAATCATAATTTTCTTACGGTCAAACATACAGTCATAATTTATACACCATTAGAAATTTCTTTTAAAGTATTTTAATGATGTAATAACGAAACATTTTTTTTATCAAAGATAATTTCTTTTTCGCCTCCCTATCAATGAGTATCAATAGGATTTGAGTGCACCGTCGTGACGTCACACAGAAATTCAGTGAAAATCTGACTGTTTTGGATGCGCAGAAAAATTATGTCACAAAAACATCAATTACTAAGTTATTCTTGCAAATAAAAAAAAAAGAATAATATATTCATTATCTATAAATCAAAACACATATTATATCAAAAATTGTCAAAACCATCGGAGTTACCCTTTAATATTAGATCTAATAGCTGCTAGACAGAAAGACAAAACAGCAACAGAAAAATGTTGGCAAGTAATTCAAGGGAGATAGTCTAGTATTAAGCCTTAAAACCAAAATGGTTATTTCCAATGACAATATATGGTAATAAGAAATAAAACTTAAAAATTTATATTTTAAAAACTAATTATCTCAGAGGAAATCAAATTACATATTTGTAATCTGCATTTTTTTCTGCATATTCTTAAAATATAAGAGAAACCTGGAAAAATAGTAAATTGATATATTTTCCCAGAGAAAACAGTACCTCCTAGGCAAAGTGACAGGGGTGGTAGAGGTTCAGCAAACAGGAATAGGGAGCCTAGAGAAATCCGTGATAATGATGGAGAAAAGCGCCCTCCACGAAGACAGGGACCAAAAGAGAACCGTGAGGCCAGGGTAGGAGATGAGAATGTACCTCCAGAGTTCAGGTAATTATCTCATTACTATTTTTCTAGTATTATCCTAGACCATATTACTTTTGAATTTTCTTTTTTTCTTCTCGAAATAAATGTACTTATGTTTAATTTTTCAGGGAACGACCTGAAGGTTTTAGGCGAAGAGAAGATAGAGGTGATCGTGAAGGTGGTTTTGGTGGTGAAAGGGCTAGGGGCAGAGGAAGAGGTAGGGGGAGAGGACGTGGTGACAGGGGAGGCTTTGGCCCAAGAGGAGGTTTTGGTGAGCGCAGTGATAGAAAGCGCGAGTTTGACCGTCACAGCGCCTCTGATAAAACGTAAGTTGTTTTTTTTCTTCCCTTTGTAAAATTAATATTCCTGAGCTTATTAATTTATCACAATGTTCTAGTTTAACTAAGAAAATTAATTACAAAATTTCAGAGGTGTCAAGCCTGTTGAAAAGAAAGAAGGGGGTGGCTCATACAATTGGGGCAATTTCAAGGATGATCTTGAGTAAGTAAACATTCTTAAAAAGTTAAATTGCTTGGTATGATGAAAAAATTTGAATAAGACACCAGTGGTTACATTTACCGGATACTGACCAAGCATTTATTTATATTTATTGATTTGTTTTAAGACAAATGTAATGATAATGGTTGTATGATAATTCCTTTATTTTTATTTGTTCTGTAGAGAACCAACCCCCCAGAATGAATCTACTGAGTGGGCAAATCAAACAGAGCCTGGAACTGAAAACCCTGAGCTTAAGTAAGTTTTGGGTTATTTGTGCTGATATGCATTTAAATCATATCTTGTAATTGTTACAGAGATGATCTTACAATGTCTTAATCAATCCTTTTAGTGAAAGTGCTGAGGGTGAACAAGCTCCCGAAGAGGATCCTCAACCACAGGAAATGACCTTGGATGAATGGAAAGCGTTACAGACACAAAACAAACCCAAGGCAGACTTCAACATTCGCCAAGCTGGTGAAGGTGAAGATACCACCAAGTGGACTAAAGGTCGTGAATACCACAAGAAGCATGAAGAGGAAGATGATGAAGAAGAAGAATCTGAGGAAGAGGAAGATGAGGTTAGTTCAGAACCAAAATTAAAATATCTTTATGGGCTTCTTATCTCACTAGATGGAATGACATACATTAGGTGACTTGTGATGTGAACATTGGCTCTTACATTAACTGAAACTGTCATAAGCTGATTAATATTGCTGCCATTTTGGTTCTGTGGTGTCCAGATATTTTCTATTCCAATCTGTTTTTAAATGTCTACCCAAATTAGGTGACTAATATATGATTAATATTATTCCTTTTTCCTACGACATGGCCAAAATTGTGCCTAAACTCAAACTCCTATTCCTTTTTCCAATTATCTTTCAGAATATAGTTTTAAGGATATTAAACTTCATTTTAAGGCAGTTTTAGATTTCTAACATACACATTTAAAGCTGAAAATAAAAACCTGAATTCCACAATAAGTTTACAGTTTGTGTTGGAAGACATTCCTATAGTCATGTTTCCTCTGCCTTTAAATCTTGGGGAAAATTATCTTAACTCATTAGCTACTAATGCGCCCATCCCCCCTCTCTAATGCACCCGCCACAGCACACACACACAGTGTGACTTGCATAGCTCTTGTTTTCCTGCGCGATGCGTGGTATTTTGAGCTGGCTGGGTTTTTTAAAAAGTAGATATATAGATCCTTTCGTTTAAAAAAACAGATGTTTTTACGTCTTTCGCTTCAGTTTCTATGGGCCTTCAAAGTTCGGTGATTTTTTTTTATAGATTTTCCTTAGCTGCGCAGGCCATTTTCTCAATGACATTTCAATTTTTAGACACATTATCGCAAATAATACACAAAATACAGCTAATAATGAACTTGATATTGATCATTAGAATTAAGCGCTACATTTTGACTTAGAATCTGGTCCGATTCAATGAGAGAGTGAAGTAAGCATTAGATCTATCATCTAGTCTAGATCTAGACTATTCTGGATCTAGCGTCATTCTTTGACTGATATTTTGAACAGTTTTTATTTACCACATGAAAACTTTTAATGAAATAGATCTAGTTGGGGGTGTTGACAACGTTGGTTTGGACAATGGTTTGATTACTTTTACTTTGTTATGCTAGAAGTAATGAAATCTGAGACATATGCAGAACCACATCAGCATGATGCCATGTTCAGGAAACTTAGGGCCTCACGCGCACCCAGTGACCCAAGTCAGTAAATACTCAAGACATATTCAGTTTTTATATATAAGCATAATGTTTATTGTATAGGCCTAAATTCCTACTTATCAACATTACTGGTCTTTGGATAAATGTTAAAGGTTACCAAAAATTACAGATCTGATGGGGGGGGGGTCCACTAGTCTTTAAAAAATCAGTCACTCAAACAAATTTTCGTCTTTACCTGTTGTTTTTATTGTTTTAATCTTGTAAAAACTATTCAAATTATACATCATTTTAAAGGTCATCCATTTCTTTTTTTAGAAGTATTTTTTGTTATTGATAGATGTTGTTTTATGTTTTTTTTTAAATATATTTTGTAAAGTCAGTCTATTTCTGTTTTGGAGCTACCTCCCTTAGCTTAGTATTTAGAGAGATGCTGCTTAAGTATGGGCAGACCTGCCTTTCGTTACGCAAAATGTCCCAAAAAAATTACCGTCAGTAAGCAAATACGCATTTAACCCGTTTCGTATCCTTTTTCCCCCCTTCTCTTGACTAACTTACGAGCGGCCACGGAGGTCACGCTAAGCCGTCCTGTTGGGGGTCGGGGGAACACATTGTGTCCAGATCTATACGTTGATTGGTTCTTTAAAAGCAATTAGATTTAGTCTAGAAATGAAGAACGCGAGAGTGCGGGAGTGGCAGGTTGGTACTGTCAGTTAGCTGATACACCCTGACTTTTTTTTGTGTAAGTTCATTAGTAGAAATTAATTATGTTGAATCCCTGATTCCCGTATTCATTTGTATAGAAAAAATATCGAAGTGCTATAGATTCTAAACACATTGAGTGACGTTGTAGATATCTAGTCTAGATCTGGATTCTAGAATCTAGATAACTTGTTATACAGGAATAGAGTCTAGCTAGTCATTACGTTATGTCATGATTCTCTATATTACTCTACAATCTAGATCCAATTTAGTTTTAGTATGATTTAGATTGTCTAGATCAATAACATCTACTACCATCTAGACTAGATTCTTAGTATAGAATTGATCAAGGATGAAGGTAGGTCGAAGAAAGTTTGGAGTAGACCTACGTTTGTAGCGGATCCACGGCATCGGTAACAGCTTAGATCTAGAGTAGATTATATTCATTATATAGACATAGATCCAAGATTATATTCATTATATAGACATAGATCCAGATCTAGTCTAGATATCATCTCTATTGTCGTATTGATCTAGATTTAGATTGTAGATCTAATCATGACATCTAGATCTACTATCATACATATGACAAAATAGTGTTATGCATTCTGGTGCCAAAATACGCATTTTGACCATCAGCATTACGCATTTGGACTTTTTTTGGTAGGCAGGTCTGTATGGGCTTAGTAGCTATTGAGTCAATGAGATTCCAAGTTGGGGCACATAATTAGATTTCTAGATGTTCGTTCGCAAGACAGTTATGCAACATTATGTGGGTTTTGCACAATTCATCACTGAAAAGGTTTTTCCTCACAAATAAGAGCTTGTAATTATTGTGATCAACCTTAATGCCTGTTTTCTGAGATAGTTTATGCAAGCAAGATGAAGTAGAGTGTGCATCATTTGTACTTGTCGGTAGACTGCGGCAGCATTAGTACAAAATTTTGAAGTGTTTTAGTTTTGAATGGAGATATTTACAAATCTTTCATCCACCATGTAATTGTCATGAGAAATGTTAAAAGCATTCTTCTTTTCAGCCTAAATATGTTGCATTTTTGTAGGCTAGCAAAAAGAAAATGTAACATTTTCATACAAAGTTTGATTTATACTTATAAAGTATCAGTGTGCATATTATGAAAAGAAAAATGAAAGTAAATGTACATTAGTGGTTTAAGTAAAAGCATAGTATTTATTGAAAAGATGTGCATATATTTGTTCATACATATGCGGTAAATGGTTTACAATTTTATTTCTCTTTTTAGGAAGATCGTCATGCTCGTGGCAAACAGTTGGTAACTGACATCCGCATTACCTTCAATGATAATCCAAGACGTGGCAGAGGCAGGCGTGGTGGCCGTGGAGGTGCTGAAAGAGGTGGATTGGAGCGTGGACGTGGTTCCCGTGGTGGTCCACGAGGAATGGGTGGCAAGCCCAGAGAGTCTGCTCCTCGCTTTGATGATGAGGCAGATTTTCCCTCACTTGTCAAGTCTGCTGCTTAACCAGACTAGCACATTCAATTTGCTTAGTTTGATAACTAAGATCTTATCAAGATATTTTATTTTTCACAACCTGGAGAATCCAGCTTAATTTGGAAATATCTACAAGTTCTTGAAAAACTTTTTGTACATATGTGACGACTGCCACTGGAATTTAATAATTGTTGAGACTTTACTGAGAATGTTTTTCACTTTAATATGTTGCAAGAAAGTTTTGCAGATAGTACATTACCTCTTCATGCGTGGTGGGCTGATTTTATGGATTAGTTGTGTGGGTCATCAAAGGTCATATACTAAGTACATGACCTGGTATTTTTTGGCCAAGACTGACCTAGTAGAGACTAGACTGTTTACCACTGATGACATAATTATTTAAAGTGTTCTTTGCTATTACTAAAGAACAGTCTGTCCATAAATTTGCTTATTCCATACATCATGTACATTTTGCTCCCACGTTGACAAAGGTATGTTAGTGTGATTTTCAGTACTGGTACAAATGCTGTATGACTTGTTCATCTCATGGGTCAGATTAATCATTAGACATTTCCTGCATTCATTTTTTTTTAACATGGATAGATGTATTTTTTTAATGTGGAAAAGTATTCTAAATAATGTATTCATTATTGAAAGGTGGTAGATTTAATACTTTTTAAGGCTGTATTTGTAAGGTCAGGAATGGTTGTATTATATTGTTTTAAAATAGCATGGGACTAGCCATTTTATTTTAGACTTCATTTTCTACTTCAATTTGGTTTTTAAACATAACTTGCTGAAACAAATTGTTATACAAGTAAGATATGGAGCTTGAGTGTGAAGCAAATGTGTTCTGCAAATATTGTGTTATGTTGAGTGTTGCATTTGAGATTGTCCAGTGTAATTTGTGTGATTTGTTTTTGACAGAAAATTAAATTAATAAATATCCCTTTACTAATGTTTTTTGTTTTTGCTATTATGATTTTCACTTGTCTGTTGTTAGAGGTTGAAACTAGTAAGGCTATTAAAGTTATTTTGCTGTAGAAACATAAGCACACCTCTACTAATTTTACTTGTATTATGTGCTTTGTCATGTTTGTATTTACATTTTTTTTTTTTTTCATGGTGGTTCACCAGAAGCTTTTGAATCTGAGAACTAGTCATTTAACAAAAGGCTACTTAAGTGGCTTTACTATAAATGAACTTTTAATGCTGTATTGGTATACTTTTACACAATACAGAGTTGAACTATGTAATTGAGGAGATTAAAGAGTACTGATACAGTGATACCGGTACTCATTTTAAGCATTTAGTTGGGCCGTTTTTAATAAACCTTTTCATGTAAAGTCAATTTTTTCAAGATACTGGATTTCATAGGAAATCTCCAGTACCGGTAGGTGAAAGTTTCATATAGGCCTCGTTTGGGTTAGAAACAAATACTGCATGGGGTAGTAGTTATGCCTCCGCTCACAACACATGAAGTGATAGATCCGTTGGTTAGTTTGGTTTAATCCTATGAAATATTTTATGGATAAACTAACCTCTTGAGAGATGGAGGTTACTAAAATGAACAAAAAAAAAATTTATCTATTGGTAATTAATAATTTTGTGTAAAGCTGCCTGATCTGGAAGCCACTGAGAAATAGAACTAGTTATGTGAACCATTCAACACAATATTTTAAGAACGCAGCAGAAAGAAGTACTAGATCTAGATTTTTTTTCCCCATGCAATCATACATTTTAGTCATATTTATTTTGTTTTTGTCTTTTTGCGAAACAAACCTGTTCTGATAATTTTCACATTGAAATATTTTGATGCGAATAGGTCTACCAGCCATTGTGAGCATCAGAGTTGGAGTGAGGGGGGAAGGGGCACCAATATAGTAACTTGCCCAGGCGCACGTTTTGCTCACCACGCTACTGCAAATGATGGATTTCATGTGTCCTATTTTTTCGTGAGAGGGTCGTCACCAATTCAGGAACGGCGAAGCCTTTCTACACACGGGCCCTATAATATCCATTAAATTTCTTCTTGTGGTCATTTACACCACGAGGATGTTAGTAGATGTAACCTTTAGATTACATTCTAGCCCAAACGTCCTGCTGGATGACGGGATGGCAGGGTTCGGACTCGGGACTTTCGAGGCCGTCGAACTACAGTTGAGGAGCATACCACACGAAAAGGCAGCCATCTAGGTTGCCAAGATGAGGTCGGGAAAGCATAGACCAGATATTAGATATGTTGTCAATCAGTGCCCTAGCTAGGGATTTGGGACCCGGGGAATTGGCCTCTTTAGGGTCCCCTGCTTTTGACATGAAATAACACCCAAGTAAAAAAAGAATGCACTTTGTGAATATCTGACAATGAAATAAAAAAAAAAACAGTGGCCAAATATTGGAACATGTTATTCACAATTAATAAATAGATCTATATAGGCTACTTTTTTGTTTTCATTTCAACTAAACATATAATTATTTAATGAAATTCTATCAAAAGGTTTCAAATGCGATATTAAACTTAATATATTTTTCTGTGAAAGAAGTTGTAGCCAAGATGAAGGAATTGGTACAATGTGTCAGTCGAATGTTATACTTGAATATTGTAGGGGATTTTTCTTCATGGCTAGGGCTAAGAATGGTTCTGATGCTTCCTAATGGGGACGACTTAGTCACTTAATAGCAAAAAAAAAAACTCTGTTCTTTTGTTGTCGACTATTTTCAACTAATTGTATTGAAATGAAATAGAAATTTCCAACTTAATTTAATGTGTGGCTGAAGATTGGAAAATTGGAAAACAAGTACATCCGGCTACAAATACAATTGACATTGTCGTTGCTATGATTGATGTAAAGAAGAAAAACAATGGAAAAAAAATTGCACGGACTGTTTCTTTAAAAGCAGAATATTTGACATTTTGTGACTATATTAACAACGAGTCTTTGTTGAATAAAGAATTTCCATGAGATGATGGAAATGTTATGTAGATAAAACCCATAGCTGAAAGTAGATCTGTAATGTTAAAAAGTTTATAAATGTTTTAGCAAACGACATAAACGATTTTTAAGTCAGAATGATTTTAAACACCTTTGTATTTTTTGACAACATATATATATATATACCTGACATAGCACAGCTAACATATATATAGCACACACTGATCAGATTCAGAAGTTATACGATTTTAAGGGAGACCAAAAAAAGCTGAAGAGATCAACTTAATTTCTTAAAATGTCTAGAAAAGGTTGAGCTTGAATTTATATGTGGAGCTCAAAGATATGAAAATGCAGCTTTAATGTTTAGAATCATGGAGGAGTACAGGAAATTTATTAAGAACCAACAGAATAGCTATTTAATAGATGTGTATAAAATTTCCTCAATCTATGTGGTCAACATACTTCTTCAGAAATGAGCTTATTGCCTAGCATTTTTTTTTATACGATTGAAATATTTTTTTAATTCTGAAATTATTGCCGCTAGAGGCGAAGCTTAAGACCTTTATTTTACACGTCTTTCCTTTTCTTTTTTTTTTGGGGGGGGGGGGGGATATGTATTAACTATAACTATTAACAAAAGCATAACACATTAGGGCAAAGTGTTATACAAAAAAGGCTCTTCTGAAAAAAAAAAAAAGCACTGATTCAGAAAAAAAAAAACGAGAAGAAAATGTCAGGCGAGCAATCACAAGATGCCGGACTCACTAGATCTATTTAAGAAGAGAAAAAGAGGTTCATTCTTATATGCATTGGTAGTTGTTTTTTTTTTTTTTAACTCTGAGCGTCTACTCTTACTGGAAGCAATAATTGATGTAGCAAATACATATGGAGCAATCCAACCGAAAAATTCTTAAGTTCAACAACCAACAAAGTATTGTAAAAATGTCAGTTTCAAAATATTGGCGTATATGATGATTTTTCAAAAGACGACATTCAAACAGAAATACCATGACTGAGAATGGATCTAAATTTAAGGCCACAAAGGTTATTCTTAAAGAAAATAAAATTTGACATAGCATGATTCATATGCCACTAAGACCCTACAAAATAGGCCTCTCTCTAAATCATGTAACAAAGCCTTCAACCGTTTCTTACCATCTGCTTATCTATGTCGTCTCATGTGAATAAGGATTTTTTAAATTAAGAACTGTAGATATATTGTATCAAACAACTGAATTAAAAAAAATAGACACTCATTTTATAGTTTTTTTTTTTTGTTGAACAATCAAATTGCGTAGGTAATTATAAACTATATGTATTACAGCGCAACAAACCAACGAAAAAAAAAAAGGATTGGGGGGTGGCGACACCCACCCTAGTGACGCCACTGATAAAGGCCTACTCTATTTGTTTCACATTATATTTGAGTGAAGGCCTTTATCGACCAAATAAAATTAACGACAATAATAAAAAAAAATGTTGCACAGATATGATGTGGGTGACCCACCCCACCACTATTGTGCAGCAGTAGGCGACATGCAAAATAAAATAACTGCTTGAAGCAAGCTGTGACAGTATGAGACACTTTAAAGAGACTGACCTAGATATTGTAATGAAATTATTGACAATCCCCTCAGTCCTCAGGATTTAGATAGATCTATCGGTAAAACTTTTTCTACATCAAAACAGGATTATTATACGATATAGTCAGTGAGTTGATAGATCTAGACCAAGTGAGTACCTAAGCCTAAGAGTACTAAGACGGTATTAAGACAGTCAATTAAGTATAGTTATACGTATACTTAAAAATATAGTCATTAAAAGACATTATACTTATAGACAGTATGAGTATCATGAGTCGAATAACTGCAGTAACTAGACTAGTAATCTACTCTTGTAAGACTGTAACACTGTAAATTCACTGTATTAATTAACTGTATTGTATAACTTTACTAAGTAGAGTAGTAGATCTATACAATCGTCATACCGTACTATTAACTTTATTAACTATAATAGAGTTAATATTAGAGTAGCGTACTTACAGTATAGACACACATAGTGAGGACATAGTGACATACTTTACTATGAATTATGAATCTATCTAGATCTTGTCGCTATGAATCTAGATCTTGTCGAATCTTGGTGATGTAGATTAAAAAAAAATCATTATTGTAGATCTGAGACATTGTAAGATTATTTCAATATTTGTAGACCTTTTTCTATATTTTATAGTCTGTGTCTAGACCTAATTCTAATTCTAGACTACTTAGAATACTATAATTTACTATAAATACTTAGTCTGACTTAGATAATAAGAATAAGATAATAATTATATAATATACTGATAGACTATAGTAGACATACTTGACATAGTGACATAGATCTACAATAATTAGTTATTACTAAGTAATACTAGACTCTATAGTAATAGTCAGATGTCTAGAATTAGATTCTAGAATACTAGGAGAGTGGAGTCAGCGGAGATCTAAGTCTAAGTCTCAGATTAGTCATTAGTGACTGATTAGTCAGATTCAATGTCTCTAGTACTAGACTAGTCTCTACTAGAGTCCTAGAGTCTTGTAGAGTCATCAGTCTAGAAGTAGAATCGTGATCTTTATAGGTTTCGCATCATAGTTGTTGCTTGCTTGGTCAAAGACGAAACACCGAAATTGTAGAAATTAGTTATTACTATCTAACCATTGAACTGTATATAATTTTAAGAGTTTACCAACATTTATTATTTATTAAAACATATTCTGTGGGATTATATGTCTTGAGAGACTATCTTTTCCATTTGCAACTTCTTGTGTGACTAAAGAGGCCAATCCTTGATACACAGCTGCGGTCACAGGTTGGGCATATTTGTAATCACCAGGCGCTGTTACATTTTCACCTTTCTTTCTACTTCTGGTTTATAAGCCATACTGCATTCCCTAACCCTGCTGATAACAACGCACATTACTCTTCGCAGCACTTCCTCATTGGTTTATTTTATCTTGCCATCTTATTTTTAAAATTTGCCTTAAGCATCACAGCTAGAATATATTCAGCTTTTTTTCCTGTCAAGATTAGGGTTGACCATGTTTCACTTCCATATAGCAGTGTGCTCATCTCATAGGTCAGGTAGACTAGGGCCTTAGTATTGGTAGTCAGCAAGGTATTGTCCCACACTCTTCTCTGCAGCCTTGACATGGTGCCCATTGCCTTGGCTACCAGTATCCTGTTGTTTATGTCTGTCAGGCATATGAATAATAATTTAATACAATAATAATTTTAACTGACACCTTGAGGTCTTTTTATGTGCACAACACTAAAGATTTTATTTACATGAAAGTAATGAATCATATAAAGCAGTAATAATAAATAATGAAAGTTACAAAGTAGTATCTTCAATTTGATGACTTCAATCTGACATTCATTCCATACTTCCTATTGGTGATATGCAAAACAAAGGGTCTATACATAGTAAGGCACCACATCATCAAACTACTATTGAAAAATCAGAGCAGGAAGGACTCAATCCTCCCTGGCAAGAAACTGGGCTAATGCCTCGTAGCTACCATACAAGTCAAGTGACTGCTCAGACACGTCCCCCACTACAGTAGTTGCTCTAGTTTCATTTTGGGTCATTCGGGCTCTAAAAGCCTCCAATGCCTGAGTTATCCCTGTTAATTCAGCGTCCATGGAGCATGCAGCGAAGCCGCATGGACCAGAGAGCTGATCTGGTTCTGTCCGGTCTGGGTAGACTATAAGGGCCCCATACCCAGATCTATCGGGGTCCCACAATACCACCCCAGCATTATAGCAGAAAATGGCATCTGATGGGTAGGACATTTGTGTAGCTGATGCCAAATTTTGGAGTATGGCAGGTGTTAATCGCCTCTTGGTGGCTCCCTCCTGCCCTATAAGGGACAGGTTAATCTGTGGGGCTGGCAATCTCCTCCATGGAGGGCAAGTACTAATCCTTCTAATGGGAATTCTATCAGTGGAGAGCCCAGCTGTTTTAGACAAATTGGCCCGCAATATGTAGGAATGAACACATTTTAATACGGTTCCTCTCTCTCCACTGGTTTACACACCATCAACAGATTTCTTCATTCTTGAAAAAGGTACAAGATCTAGATTGTTTTACCATTCAGTTAAACACTTAATGTATCTCTTATCATTGGTACAGGTAAAACAGTTCTCAATTCACATAGGCACTGTCGCCACTAAAGTGGATATAAACCCAACTAACAAGGGTTAGAAACATCTAGCATCATGATTAAGACCAATATACAACAACAGCCAACACCATGGCCACCTGTTACTTTACAGGGCTGCTACAAACTTGTCATTCTCGCAAAATGAAAACATTGAGGGGTCATCCATGACAATGGTCGAATGGAGTCATCCATACAATAATTGACATTTAATAAAATAAGATAATATTTAAGTATAAAAAAGATACAATGTTTTTATCCAGTAGCACATTGTTGGCCAAGATAAAAAAAATGTTCAACAATTTCCAGTGGTTGGCCATTAATGGTCACAAGAAGTGCAGTGCTAGTGTTATGGACTAGTATTTTGGTCTTGCTTTAAGCCAAACCTCTGGCATGCAGCAGATAGTTTGTTAACCAGGGTCTGAAGCTGAGTAGCAGATTCAGCAGTAACAGCTGCATCATCAGCATAGAGGAGTTCCCTGATTACTACCTTCCTAACTTTGGTTTTAGCCCTCAACTTTGATAGAGAAATACACCTTTGTTTATGTTGCTGTAAGCATAAAGGAGTAGGCAATAAAAGAATATATGCCAAACAGAGTATGTGCGAGTACACATCCCTGCTTGACACCACTGCTGACCTCAAAAGGTGCTGATTGGGCTCCTTTAAATTTCACTGTGCATGTTGTTTCCTCAAGAAAACACTCAATGAATTTTAGTAGTTTGGGAGAGCATCCTATTTCTCTAAAGAGTTTTAAAAGGCCACTTCTGCTGACCATGTCAAGGCTTTCATTAGATCAACAAGTTTAATGTATAGGGGTCTGTCTGTCTCTCAGAATTTCTCCTGCAGTAGTCTTAGAGAGGATATCATGTCTATAGTGGATTTACATGTCTGTCTAAATAATAAATTCCTACAATGTACTAATTAGACTCTATTTCCTTGATATATCTTTTTTGCTTGTTTTACAAGTTTATATTTATTTATTAATTTTTCAATAGTGTCTCTGATAAAAGGGAGAACATTTGAGTTCAATTTTTATTCCAGATTGTTTTTTCTCATTCGCATTTCTATTTAAGTTTCAGGTCTTTTTGAATAAAATGAATTCTATTAAGTTGATTCACAGTGCCAGGCTTGTAGATTTTGGTTTTATGTGAACTCCTTGTTTTGTTTTGAAAGGTTTTGACTTTCACTTCTAACATATCAGGTTATGCCAAGCGTCTTGATGGTTTATTCAGATGGCTTACTAGTACTTAAACTTTTTTTTTTTTTAACAACTGTTTTTTTAATCCTTTGTTCTGTTTTTTTTTAATCACCCTTTCATCATAACAATTTATACATTGGACCAAAAGACAAGGTACCTTAAGTCTGAAATAAACCAGTGATGACAAAAAAAAAATAATTAAAAAATTAGGGATCATAAGCAATTGCAGTCTCCTTGAATTTTTGCATGATAGAGGATAAAAAAATGGGATAGAAAAAAAACCTTGAATTTGGCCCATAAATCATTTAGAAATTAAAAAAAAAGGATCTTTGAGATAAATAGTTAAGATGATTATCACATTTTGTTATTTCTGTTTAGTTGGCTCAGGATGAGCATATATTGCAATATAACTTACTACAGAAACACCAGTAAACTAAATAAAGTAGTAAACCTTCTATATGACATGCAAACAGAGTAAACATTATTATAAAAAAACAAACAAATCTGTAATTTTAATGTTACGAGGAATATACATTACATGATTGAATATCCGAAACATGCACAACAAAACTTGGACTATCCTCATTAGTTCATCATCTTCAAGTTTTATTTATCCAGTAAGTAGTAATTAAAAGTGAAGACTGGGATTTTTATTTCGGGATCCTTGGGTGCTTCTGAGTCCACCCAGTTCTAATGGGTACCTGACATTAGTTGGGGAAAAGTATAGGCGGTTGGTTGTTGTACTGGCCACATGACACTCTCATTAACCCTAGGCCACAGAATCAGATGACCTTAACATCATCTGCCCTATAGACCACAAGGTCTGAAAGGGGAACTTTACTTTTTTACTTAGTTATTTAAAAAAAATGTCTTTGTTATTTAAAAAAATGTCTTTGTTTAATTTTTTTCTTTGTTTAATAAGTGTAATTTTTTTTCTGTAATTTCAGAACCAAAAATGTACTTATGGCAAAGATACACAAATAATATGTATATATATTTGTTCTGACATAAAAAAGTAAGTGCTAGTCATATGGAATGTTTTTTATGAAATGCATTTTTACAAGTTTGTTGATGCTGTTGCTAACAGCATTAAGTAGTTCAACATTTTCATAAAAGACTACTTAGTGTTAATGGTTATAATTCTACAAGGTTATGATTCTACAATTTAGCTAAATATAAAATATCTAGGCTAGTGGCTCATAATAACTAAGTAGATTGAAGTCTTTCTTTACAGGGATTTTTTATTGGTTCATTAATGGTTTTTGAAAGATTGAAAGATTGACATATGTGGTCATGGATTTAAGTGATTGATATAAGCACTCTGCTAACTATAAAATCCTTCCAATGGCATTCATCTTAAATAGCCCCTACAACCAGTCTAACTCTGGCTCATATATTGGTTCCAGCTGACAGGCTATACCCAAACAGGTGCAAGAATTCAGGAGTCAACCCTGAAGAAAAATCAGTAGCTGGTGACACTTAGGTAGCTTGCAGCACAGTGCTACACCGTGACAGAACCTGCCATGCCTCTGATCCCAAACTGTATTGGTTCGTGCTGTTCTTTTGGACACATCAGCTGAAGAAGTGAGAAGGGAGAAGTGCTGTGTGGGAAATATTGTTCGTACCATAGTTAATGCCCAGGCTTTTATCTCATTTCTATGAGATTATTGATGGTCACTTCATGACTGAAGGAGGCCCTTAGGACAGGCTTATTAATACAAAGTATGTTTATGTCTACACAGTTTTAAGACTACTTGTTCATTAACACTAAGTAGTCTTAAGTTTTATCTTAATGGCTCATTAATGCTAAGTAGTCTTAAGTCTTATTTTTACAGGGTATGTAGGCTAGAGCTTATGGTTCATTAACACTAAGTAGTCTTTCTATACAGGTATGAAAAAGGCTTGTGGCTCATTAACATTATATAGGCTAAAATTTATTTCTACCCCATTTCATGCTAGTGGTTTACTAACAAACATTAAGTAGGCTAAAGCCTTTCCAGGGGTATCTAGGCTAGTGGCCTAGATTTAATTTTTAGTGGTTTCAAATTGTGGCTTTTTTTGCAATTCCTTTTTCCAGATTGCAAACTCTTCAACTGGTCAAAAAAAACAAAAGGGTGGAACCTGGGTGGGTGGACACGGTTCTCAAAAATGGCTCTAATGATTTTCCTAGAAGTTTGACAGTTGATGTATATCTTTGACAAAAGAATTACTACTTAACTGGGGTAAAAAATGGTCCATTTTTTTAGCAGCCCCCGAAAGGGGAAAAGATGATATTAGTTTTGTATGGCCTGTCTCTCCATCTGTCCATCTGTCCCGTTTCGATCTCAGAAACTAGAAGAGAAAATGAAAATCGGACACCATGATATTTTAGATCATTCAAAGTTGTGATGCAACGGCTAATTTTTACTTTTCCGAATGTGACCATCTAATTTTAAAAATTATCTATGCAAGCAGATTTTTCATAAAAATACACCACTTTTACAACTATTCACTATTAATAGTAATAAACAAGGGAGGCTCTTTAGGAGGGGAGACAGGTATTTACCATATTTTAACACATTTATGCAAACGGTTTTAGATTTTTCGTGTACAATAATTTCTTTTACATTTGTATTGCTAAGTTAAGTAAGTTCTGTCATACTAACTACTACAATTACACAAAAAAATCTATTTAGTATGCATATAAGTTGGACATAATTTAAAACAACAATTAAGAAGTAGTTTTTCATATTATCGTGTGAACTGTTGTGTTACACTGTAGCTATAGAACACTCAATCAAAGGGAATTTTTTTTTTTTTTTTTTTTTTTTTTTAACGGAAATGTTTTTTCTTGAGGATTTGAATAATAGATTGACCCTTTACAAAACAATTAGATCAATTAGATATTCATTATAAGACATCAGTTAGGCCAAGTTCACATTCACTTTCACCTATCTATCCTTTGGTCTGCTGGACCACTGGGGCACCACACAAGATCTGTCAACCCTTTTTCTCAATTTTTCTCTGTCATTTGTCTTTGATAGAATTTCATTTTGATGTCCCTTCTGAAAATATTGAAACTTGCCTTTTTACCTGCCTGGGTGGACCACTTCGGGGGCCGATTTTGAGTTTGTTTCCACACAAACTGTCTTTGTAACCTTGTTAAATCTATAATATCATTCATTAGTTATAAAGAGCAAAAGCAAAATAAATACTCTTACAAAGGTTGTTCAGTTGTATAAAGGAAAAATTGTCTTTTTTTTTTTTAAAAGTATTTTTTTCATACTCTACTTGTTGTCATTTTAAGTCTACACACATATACAGTAACAGCATTCAGAAACATTGAACTTTAAAGAACTATATTTATCACGCACCCTTTATATAAAAAAAATATTAAAATATTTTTCAGATAAACTGAACTGCAGTTGAGATTATATCTCTCCATGAACGTATTCTAGAGCAACAACACAAGTAGCTTCAATGGCTCCCGGGCTTTCACTTGTGACTAAGAGGATTCTCTCTGCCCTTTTCTATGGGTTGTCTTCCATGCTTATTGTTATTGTCAACAAACTTGTCCTCACTTCCTATGGGTAAGCCTACACAGCCATATATACTATCACTTGGAAATGTCATGACATGTCTATAGAATGACATGAGATACTCAGGTATTTTTACTTGCATGCATCTATTTCATTCTGTCAAAAATGGGGAAAGAAAAAAAATCTAGAATCTATAAGTTGGGTAAAAAGAATTAGGGTAAAAAATTATATCATGACTCACACAATTTTCTAAGCAAATTCAGAATGAAAGTAATCCTCATAACTTTGCATAAAAGCACATCTAATTGAATAAGAAAAAATTCAATATAATGGAGGCAATTTTAAATATTTTATGCTGCAAAACTTAAAAGCCACATCAGACTCTTTTTCTAAGATTATTTTGCTTCAAATTGTTGTTTTATGTGCTATTTTTATATTTGATTTGAATTATGTTAAATATCCAAATGTATCATTTTTTTTTTTTTTTTTATTTGTTTTAGTTTTCCATCATTCCAAGTTCTTGGACTTGGACAGGTATGTAATTACATTATGTAATAATAATATAAGAAGTCTATTATCTTCTGCATTGATTGTATAGTTCAGGGATATTATTAATGTGTTGGTAACAGAAACCCAGGGGTATTCCAGCTCTCATGGCCTCAAAATGAACAGATAGCAAAAGTCACCTCCAGTAGATTAACTAAATCTTCTGGGAACAAATGCATTCAATGCACCTGTATCCAAGACCCAGAGAATCAACTAGTCCAGTCCAAAAAACAGCTAAGCCATTCCATGCAGTTGCTGTCAGGGAAAGAAGCTTTTGACAGTTCTCCCAGGGAATTGAGAATTTGATCTCCCCAGGTAGTGGGTTGTTTCTTCAATATGTGAACTGACCCAAACAAAGAATGGCTTCACCCAGTGAGGAACCATCAGGTAGAAGTGGTGTACTGTTTCAATCCTGGACACAAGGAGAAATCATTTTCAGGTCACAGAAACAACTCTTTTTGTCTACTTTTTATCTCTGGATGATAGTCAATTTTTCTTTTCCTGTTGATTCTTGTTATGATGCCATAGTAGCTACATTGGTCTGATTTCAATTATTTAAATGCTTATTCATGCTGAAAATTTGAATAGAAATGTCGAACTTTTTTTTTCTTTTGAACAAGAATTAAGAGGACTTCAATGTCTTTAAAAAAGAATTATTTCAGTAGCAGTAGACTCCCAACAAAACTGGCTTCTTATTGATGTATTTTACAGGTTGTGTCTGGGATTGTTGTGTTATATTTAGCTAAATTGTTCAGATTGATCAGCTTTCCAGATTTATCTGTGGACACAGTTTGGAAAGTGAGTACATTTTATATTTAGTAAGTATATATATATATTGTTTGTTATAAATTATAATATAGTCAATCCTTTAGCTAAACTTCATTAGAGAAGTTATCTTTACAGCAATAAAGATATACTCCATTGCATCAGTATTTTATCATTTTATAATCTTCACTATATTAAGGAATCCTCTTCTGTATATAAATGAATGCTCCCTTCCATTCAAACTCGAGCCTCATTATAATACTCCCTTGTACTTTACCTTTAACCATATTATTTTTAATCTACAAACAGGTCTGGCCTTTGCCTCTGATATACATCTCAAATTTAATATTTGGCCTTGGTGGAACTAAAAAGTTAAGGTAATAGCTAGTTCAACAAGTTACAAATATTATGATGGCTTTGAAATACGAATAACATAATGGGAGTGAAATATTGAAAAAAAACTTTTTTTTTTAATACTTGTTTTTTAAGGAGCCTAATTGTCTTTTTCAAACTGTATTTGACTAGTTTGTGTAGGTTTCTCTTTCTGTCCTTCCATTTCTTTCATGTTTTCTTTCTTTAAGAATATATAAGAATTTACAGTGACTTGAAGCATTTTGCCTCCAAAGGGCATTTAAGTATGTTGAAGAAAATTTAGAGAATTCCTATAGATATAACTGATTACTAAAACTGGATGGATTACATGCTAAATTTTTGATAAAGCACAGGACACTTTTTTGTGTTTCCTTATATTTCTATAGTTTTTACAAAGCCAATACAATGTTATTTATTGCTAAGCAATTATTTTGAAACTTTTTTTTTTCTTTCAATTCTTTTTTCTTTCTTTAAATTAAAACTTAGGAAGTTGTTAGGATGATATAAAACTACTTAGCAAGCTGTTGTACGGAAGTGTATCTAAGAAATATATTGCTTGATATTGATTTTTTTTTATTAAGATATATGAGTCAGTTATTGAAGCTCTGTAGCATTTATCATTAAGAGCTTTTTTTTTATGTTTATATTTCAGTCTTCCAATGTTTACAGTTTTACGCAGATTTTCTATTTTATTTACAATGATAGCAGAGTATTATATATTGAGGTAAGAAAAGTATTGATTTCGATAAATGAAACTAATTCTTGTTTTCTAAACCTGTAAAGATCTAAATATCATGTACTGTGGAATATGATGATTGCATTTAGTAAATAAAGCATTTGAAACCTTTTGATTTTGCAATGCTACACTGACCAGTATGTCAAAGGCACTGTTGGTGTTTCTTTCCTACTTTTTTTTTTTTTTTTTTTTTTTTTGTAGGTGTTTCTTTTTTTCCATTCCTTTCTTTTTCTAGCTACAATTTATCTATAAAATACAAGATATGAAAAACAAAACCAGAGAATAGGCTTCTAATGGATACTTTGTTAATATTATTGATTGCAGTATTACATGCATAATTATGCATTATTGCAGTCAGAGTCATTATAACTTGACTTAAACTATCAAAATAACAAACTGAAAAATTACTTGCTACCATGGACAAATAAAAATATGCTCACTTCAAATTCCTTTTTCTGTTGGACCATTGTGGCATCACACATGATCTGTTGACCATTTTTTTTTCCTTTCCTCTGTGTCTTTCACCTATCATTAAAAGAGATTCTTGTGAAAATGTTTGTAACACGCCATTAAACAGATTGATTGATAGATTTAAGTTGAAGAAACATTGATCATCATCATCATCATCAAACTCCATTAGAGTGAGGGCTTGAGAGGCTCAAATCCTCTCTTGCAAAAGCCATCGACAGAAACCCTGCTGTCTTGTGTAGTGCATAAATGTTGCCATACATGTCGAGAATTTAGGGTTTCCCAGACCTGTCGAGACAGAGATCAGCAAGTCAGGGGCAGTCAAACAGAATATGAGGCACGGTTTCCTCTTCTTCCCCGCAGTGGGGGCACCGCAAATCAAAATTTGGCCATAGCCGCGAGAAATATGAGCCAACAGGACAATGGCCTGTCCTGCACTGTGCTATAACAGCTTGCTCAGGCCTGGACAGCCTCCACCACGGAGAAGTGTGGTCAGGGCGCCTCATCCCCTCCCAGACTCCACAGGCTTTTTGGGACTTGTCCCAGCACTCAAACCACTTTTCCATTTCTGTTTTTTGTATTATAGCCAGGGCTTGATGAAAGCTTACAGCCTGATCAGTGGGTGGAATTTGCCCTCCCTGGTGGGCCAAAGAGTCTGCAATTGTGTTGCCAGTCACACCTATGTGACTCTGTACCCACTGCATTATTACAGGGGTGCCATAGCGTTGTTTAATGTTATGTGAAGCCATGATGACAGTGTTGATATTGGGGGGCCATGGTCCGGGGCTTTGCAAAGCCTGTAGTACAGATTTTGAGTCAGTGACCACAACAATCTGTGTTGCCCTCAAATGTCCCTCGCCGAGTTGAGAGTCAATGACTTTTAAGGCTTCACAGACTGCCATGGTCTCCGCATCAAAACTGCAAACATTGATAGAAGTAATCTATTGTAATGCCTTGAATAAAATATTTGTGGAAAACAATTTCAATCAAAAGTTATTCACCTAATTGAATTTCATCCAACATTGTAAACAACTTTCTTGTTATTCTTGCCTTTTACTCTTTTCTAAATTTCATTCTTAATTTTTCCCTCTTACTAACAGACTTCTTTTACAAAGATAGAATGTATACCAGACTAACTGTTCATGAAGTCAACCTAGTGACTATATGATTTCTTATAGGATGTATACCAGACTAACTGTTCATGAAGTCAACCTAGTGACTATATGATTTAATGTTTCTTATAGGATGTATATGTTAAGGCCTCCGCACGGTGTTGATTCTTGACAATATGTCTAGTGTAGATCTGACTGGAAGTAACGCTGAACTCAACTAATTCAGTAACACCGGTGAAATGCCGAAACAATCAAATATGTAGTCAACGCTGATGTTGTTCTATAAAGATATTTAATAATCAAGAAGGGAATCGTCCGATGTCAGCTATGTCCGTAAATCCGTATCTATTCTATTGTACTCAAGTCTACTGCTCTACAAGAAGCATCTTCCTTTTTGCGTCGCCTAGAGCGTTCTTATTTTTTAAAGATCTGTCACGTCACTTGTCGCTAATTAAAACTTTCCCCTTATTCCCGAAACAAGTAACTAATTCCTAATCATGTCATAACAGTATACCAGACTAACTGTTCATGAAGTAAACCTAGTGACTATATGATTTAATGTTTCTTATAGGATGTATACCAGATTAACTGTTCATGAAGTAAACCTAGTGACTATATGATTTAATGTTGCATTAATATTTCTTTCCTTATTATATTTAATCAAAAATGTTTAGTTTGGTTGAGTACCTATTAAAGTTTTTACATTAAAAAAAAATGTGACCACTATTGCTGCATGCTCAGAATTTAGTTTTTTTTTTTTTTACAAAGCTTGTATCAACTGACTGGGTGGAATCCTCTCACTTCCCATTCACAGATAGAATTGCAAGTTGAAACTTTGCACTAATAGTCATTGTTGATGACAACACATGAATCAATAAATAAAATTGACTAATTATTACATCATTTAATTAATTTTGTTTTGTAAAGAAATGTACTAAGCTAAGGCAGGGGTGGGGTGGGTTGGGGGGGTGAAGAGCTTGTGTAGAGAATTAAGCCAAAAAGTTTAAACTAGACTTTTTTTTTTAGACAATGAAAACCTTTTTTTATAAATACTTTTATAGCTCATTGGCTAACATGTCTGACTTCCAGCATGGAGGCTCGAAACCCTGAGTTTGAATTCAGACTTGAACAACAAAATTTTTACACATAGCTTTTAAAAAACACAGAAAACTGTTTTCCCAGATACCACCTCCTCCTCCCACCTCCCCCTCCCACCTCCCTAACGTTCACAAAAGTGATTGGACTATAGTGCACTAACATTCTATAAGCATGAATGTTGCGCTAAACAAAAACAATTCATACAGATATTTCCAATCACACACATTTATTAGTCTAGATCTATTAAAATCTATTACATCATTGATGTAATTTCACTCAATATAAGTTTTGCTTTTAAAAAAGGGTTTTTCAAAATTTTACTTATTTTAATCTGTGAATACTTTTTCAGTGTCAGGGCCAGTCGTTTTGTACAGTTTACTGTATACCTCATGATCCTAGGAGCTATGATAGCTGCAAGGTAAGTTGTTACAATACTCTCTCATTTTGATTAGTGGTGGTCATCTGTTTCCTAAATTTATAATGAAGGGAAAAAATTACCTTATCACTGGCCAAATGTGAACTATTTAAATAATTCCTAACTAGTAATTTAGTTTTGAAAAGTTTTTATTTGTTATTTTGAGATGTTCCTTATTATAAATACATAATAGTGATCATTTTCCTGGGCTTTCATTATAGTTAAAAAAAAGATAAAAACAAATGAATTAATAACATTAATTATGTGCATTTTACAGTGATGATTTGTCCTTTGATTTGAGTGGTTATACATTTATTTTGCTGAATGATCTGACCACTGCTGCCAATGGTGTTTACACAAAACAAAAGTTGGAAGCCAAGGTAGACAATATACATTTATCCTTCAAAGTAAATCTAATTGAGAAGTTCATAGAAATCTAATTCATAAAGGGCTGTGTGTGAATGTTGTTCATATTTGCATCTATAATGTTATTGCTACAGTAGTTACACTGAGTTTGTCAATTGTTGTCAAACTGAATTTCCATTTGATTGGATCAATAAAAATCTTATCTTATCATATTTAATAGAAAACCAATAGAACAATTTCAAGGTTATCTTTGTTGAAAATTGTTGTTGTAACCTATTTATTATTGAATAATCATTGCATTATCCATTGTTAGCATTGTGTAATTGAAAAAAAAAAAACAATTATATTCATTGAGTCTTTAACTTTCTTTGCAGTCACTTGGGAAGTATGGTCTTTTGTATTATAATTCTCTCATAATGGTTCTTCCAATATTTGTACTAACTGTAAGTTCTGGAGAACTGGCTCAGGTAAATCATCATTCTTATTAATTTCCTTTTTTTTTATATTATTTAAATTTGCTAAAAAAATTGAAATTCATTAGTTTTAAAAATATTTTTCATATTTTTGTAACATAAAAGCCTAAATGGTTCTATCTCATTATGCTTGACTAAATATAAAATAAAAAAAACAACAACTTTAATGTATGTATAGTAATTCTCTATCCTACTAGGCTGCATTCAAAACATACTGCTATTTAGATTTAAGATAAGAACAACTAAAACCTGATTTAGATAAATTTATTAATTAATTGTCTCAGCAAAAAAGAGAAAGCTTAATTAGTAAGCCTACTGAGTTGCTTTTCACTTTTTGGTAGAATTGAACTGTATCAGTTATTACTTTTGTTTAGTACCAGTTAGTATTTCATTTAAATAAATAAGTTTATTTTGTCCTAATGCTACAAAATAATAGTGTGATCCTTAATAATTGTTGTAAACAATATTCTACTCAGTAAGTTGACTGATGGCATAAATATTGCATGGACTTGCCATACTTTTATTCCCAACTGTAGGGATGGATGTTCTTTATGCTTTATGACTTAACTTTTAAATTTTAAACTCTCCTTGATGTTTATGATGTTTTTTATGCTCCATAACTCCACACTAAACTCTCCATGATGTTGTACTCTCTTCAATCTCATTTATATATAATATATATATCCTCATATATATATAATATATCCTCACTTACACTCTCAATCATGTCATACTAATTATAATCTTGATAATCTTATTTCCTGTGATGTCTATAAAGATATGAAATTTCTTAAGATCTGACAGTATACTGAACCTTTACATGATTCAGAAGATTTCCTGTAAAAAAAAAGTTTATGTAAATCTAACAGTTTTAGCATAATGATCTGTAAAAAATATTTGAATTGTGGCTCAGATAAAAAGCATTCAATTTTAACCAACTCAGAATCTCATTCTTTTTATGCATGACTGTGCCATTTTACGTCCTGAGAAACAATCTTTTCCCTATGCAACTTCTTGTGTGACCAAAGAGGCCAATCCTTGATACACAGCTGAGGTCACTTGTTGGGCATATGTAATCACCAGGCGTCATTGCATCTTTTATGTATAGCACAACCATAACTGTCAAAACTCAAAATGACAGGAATTGAAATATGTGTTTGATATAATATGGTGTGATAGAAACAAGCAAATACTTGGTAGACAGAAGTTGCTAATGTGATCAGTTAAGTTGGCACAAAATTTTTGTTCAGCCCTTGCTCTGGGCTGTTTCTCTTAAAATTTTTTTTCTTTTCTTTTACTTGCTGATAGATATTTGAGGTAATTGATTAATGAACCATATTTTTTTTGGTTTACTTTGAATGAGCCCTTACTTTGTGATTATTTTCAGGCTATGATGTTCAAAGACTGGTTAGATCCCGTGTTTCTAATACAGTTTCTTTTATCCTGCTTTATGGGATTTGTGTTAAATTACTCCATCATTCTGTGCACATTGTACAACTCTGCTCTCACTACTACCATTGTAGGTGTTTTAAAGGTATGAGCTCAATCTATTGTTTATTTAATAACTCCTTCTATTAGTTATGTTTCAATTGACTTTATTTAGATTTATCTTGATATGAATAGAATATAGAAAGAGGATTTATTATAACACTTAACACTTTCTTAGCATATTCTTGGCCCATGAATTCTTGTATTTATAATAGTCATGCTTGCTGCATTGAAATAGTTGATAGGCTATATATTAAATTTTTATTTTTTTTTGCCAGCACCCTCTTGCACTTCAGGATGTGGTGGCTGAGTGGTAAAGCACTTGGCTTCCGAACTGAATGGAATCAAATCTTGGTGAAGACTGGGACTTTGAATTTTTTCATTTTTTAGGACACCCCTGAGTTTACCCAATGCTAATGGGTACCTGACATTAGTTGGGGACAGTAAAGGTGATTGGTCATTGTGCTGGCCACATGACTCCCCTCATTAACCTTCAGCCATAGAAACAGATGACTTTTACACCATCTGTGCTATAGATTGCAAGGTCTGAAAGGGGTATTACTTTTATTTTACTCTTACTCTTTCAATGGAGCCACCAGGCTTAATAACTCCCCACCCCCCCCCACCCCCATACATTCAGCCTGCGAATTATAGTATCCCTTACCTCAACCCTCGACAAAAAAAAAATATTTCTATAGACATTTTAGTTATCTTTTTTAATTTGTTAAATATATATACCTGCATTCTTATAGCTATTTTATATTTTTTGAGAAAAAAAAGAGTTTTATCGGGTGCCTAAAAATACAAGGGAAATAACATTTTGTGCTATTAAATATTTTCATGTTAAAAACCAGTACAAATGGTAAAAATAGATTTCTGTTTTTTTTTGTTTTTTTTTTTCTAATTTCAGTGTAGATAGTGAATCTTTCAAAACCATTTTTAATGACAACCTAAGAGTTAAGGCCAACCTGTACAAAATTTCATATAAATCCATTTGGTGGTTTGATGAGTCAGAGGGTATTCTATTTTATATTTCATTGGAAAGGCCTGGTTTAAAACGTCCCGTCAAACACAATCACTTTTGGCCTGTACATTCTAGTATCACTCCTCCTCCCCCTCTAACCAAAAGAAAACAAAACATGAACTTTAGTATCTATTACTTCAAATAGCAATTTGCCTGTTTCAGAATGCTCTCCTCCCATACATATGATATTTGCCAGTGAATTTCATTACCAGTATCACTCCCACCATACATCTTTGTTCTACATAGAAACTTTGAGTATTCTGTATCAAAATATTTGAAAAGCTCTTTGATGCTTTACCGCTGGAGCCCTTTATTATTTTTGCATCCTGCACACCAAATGCTCACATAATATTTTGGCAGAACTTCCCCTCTTTATTTTAATGCTCCCCAACATAATTTTTTTTCTGTTGTGTTTTCTTTATATGAGAAAAGAGTCCTTGTAATCACAACAAATATCCGTAAGGATCAATAAAGAAGTCTTAGTCTTTGTCTTTTGGGTCATGAATTATAATATTTTACCTTGAATTAGAACAGCCTGCTTAAATCAACCTCCGACATACAGATCTATACTTCTGACCTGAGAATTCTACCATAACTTTTCTTACTTCTTCCTGTACCATCAACGAAAAAAAATAATTCTACATCCATTCACTGACTATGTTTTCAGCTCTTAATTCAATATCAAAGTATTTCATAACCTCTATGTTGCTTTTTGGTCAGATCCCTTTTTGTATCACTCTGGTGTTCTTTTCCCATAAATTTTATTACCTTTTTTTTTTCTCCACCCTCAACAAACAAAATAATATAGTTATACTTACATTTCATTTTGTTTTGATACGTTTTTACACACAAAAACTTGTATGCAGTCGGTTTATAGTACAAAAAAAAAAGATTGTTTTTAATTTGTCTACAAAAGCACATTACAGGCCAAGCAGTGCTATTGATAGAGTTACACATGAGTTTCAATTTTCCTTAAAAATAAAAGAAAGTAAAATGTTTTACTTTTTGATTTGCCAGCTTTAAAAAAAAAAAATTGGTTAAAAATTTTTTATAAAAAAATCATATTTGGTAAATTTAACTGCTGCAGTTTTGATGAAAATGACTTTGTTTTTTATGTCCTTGGTAAGTAATACCAGGTTAAATTATCATAATTTTTGTCTACCACAAGTTGGAGGATTAGTGATGAGCCAGTTAGGGCCTTTTGGAATATATTGTATATCTTATATTTCTGCAAAAACCATTAACAGTTATAAAAGATGAAATGGTAAATAATGTTAGTATGACAATGAAAATTCTGTGGGAAAAAAAATGTGTGTGTGCAAATTGTAGCTTGAATGTATTTACTTTACTCAAATGTTTACAAATGATTCATATCTAAACCTTTTAATGTTTTAAACAATTTTGTTCACAGAATCTCCTAGTAACCTATCTGGGAATGTTTTTGGGGGGAGATTATGTTTACTCAGCAACAAACTTCATTGGCATCAACATCAGGTAAGAATGTAGACTTTGTTTTATCTTTAAACCATTGTATTGTATGGCTGTCTGGTCGTGTAGTTTGTGCTCTGAATTGTTGTGTCAATCATCCTAGGATCGAATCCTGCCCACCACCATCCACCACTATCCTGCTGAAGGTTTGGACTAGGATGTAGTAATCTTCAATTCTGAAAGAATATCTGAAACATGTTAAGCAAACAAACAGCTTATTGAATAACATGTTTATCAATCCTAAACCATGTAAATATAATATTCCAAAACCTTGGCAATATGGCCTTCAGAAAGTTTTTTTCATTAATGAATATGTTTAATTGATTAATTTGTCCAAATTGGGAAATCAGATACTTTAAAAAAATAATTAAACTTTTAAATAGACATTATTAGCTTACTTATGCATTTTTGTTTGACATCAGTGACATCAGAATTTCGTAACAATTTCTTATTCTTAATTAGTTTTGAATGGTAATCATAAATGGTTTTAAATATATATTGGTAATTTAAAAATCAAATAAAAAATCTTCGATCCTCATTATGTGCAAGTACACTTGCTAGAGCCTAACTGTGGTAGCCTACTGGAGGCTATGTTCGCTCTCGTTATTAGCCTTTCCACTTCCCCAGGCGGACATTTCCATGTAGGGGCTACACTGGACAATGGGAGCTGGAATCCTCCATCCTATCCCCTCTCCCCTTCCTAAAAATGTTGTTGGTTGAGAAAACTGGCAGAAGTATAATTTTCAGTTAAAAAAAAATGGTAGAAAAGACTATTTCAAATGTTCAAATGATTAAATACACATTGCCAATTGAAATAATTGCTATTTTTCTATTTTAATACCTCTAGTGTACTGGGCAGTATTATGTACACATATGTGACCTTTCGTCAACGCCCGACCTCGAGCCCTATAACAAATGTTGTGAAAGAAGATACAGAGCTAGGCCAGCATAGTGTGAGGATTATTCATCTTTGATGTTTGGCTTTCTTTTTTGTTTTTGTAGTAGTTTTTGGTTCACATTTTAAAATATCTTTTTTTTTACCTGTAGGAGGTTACTTTTTAAAAAAAGCTCTTATTCAGCAGGGTGAGGACAATTTATCTTTTTTTTTTGTTTTGTTATAATTTTTATTTGTTTCAATTTTTAATGCACACCCCCCCCCCCTCAGTTCCTTTTTTTTCCCCAAAAAAATTGCCTGAAGAGAAATAGCTGATAAAGAAATGTTCATTCATTTACTAAAAATAATGTGTTCCTTTAATTCATTTTAATAGTATACTACTATGTACTTCAAAACATAAGTGTATTAGAAAAAAGAAAATTAAACAGTAAACTTGAAAACTAAGTTTGGCTATTGATATTGTTCTAAATGTTTCCTATTACTTTCAGGCTATGACTTTTCAGAGATCAACAAAAGCTATATAATACACTTGTTAGAAGTTTATTTTAAAATCAAAATAAAACAGCTTCTACTAAGTAGATATACCTTGTCTTTAGCATGGACTAATCAACAAGTTTTTTAAAAAATTTAGTTGCTACTAAAGTGTTATTATGGTTAAGGCAAGTCTTTGCAATTAGGAAGCCATGTCATAAGAATGGTTGTCCATTTTTTTTAAAGTTATTAATTGATATATATAATTCATACAGTAATTTTTAAAACATTTTCTAAACACTTGATGTAATTTTTAGGGCTATTGTGTTAAAAAAAGTACCTTGCAATGCTTGAAATGTTTTGTTGTTATAGTTTAAGGTTGTGGTGCTTTAACTTGCTTTGTAGTTGAACCTGATGACTGATTGGTTGTTACTCAGCACATTTTACTTGTTGAAACAATTTTATATTTGACACTGTCACTTGAAGCATGTCATTGTATTTCTTTATGAACCTGTACACAAAGAGACGCCAACTTACTGGGAAGAATGTAAATATGTACATACAGTTGCAATGAACAAGATACTTACTTTTTATAAAGTTTTCTTGTGATAATCATGAAAGATGTTGCACAGTTGGATGACTAGGGTGTCTTATGGCAAGCATAATATCCAATTCATTTAACTTTCAAAAAAACTGGTATAAACATTTCTGTTTGTATTCTACATTCAAAATTAATTTGTACATATTGAACTGAAATTATTTTATAAACTTTACAAATAATATAATGACTTTTTTAATATTGTAAACTTTGATTAGTCATTTATTCATTTCTTGGTGTTTTTTATTTTTTTTTAACTTTATCCTTTAATGAATGTTAAAACAGATATATCTGGATTTTTTTTTTTTAGCTTTTGTGGTTAACTTGATAATTTACAAAGGAAAATACATTGTCCATTGTCTATTATTTTCATTGTCATATGATTGCATGAACTGTAATATGTCTAGGAGACTGGTTTTATAAATAAATATAATATTGATTTAAAAAAAAAATGAAATCATAAGCAGAAAAAGAAAGGAAATGTTTCTTTCTAGACTACAATGGAAACTCAAGACTTAAATGTCAAGTGTCTGCCATTTTCCTTTTTTTATTGGACTGGCTCCCATACAAGAAATAAGTTACTTAGGATTTGTTTTCTCCCTTTCACTCTGTTTGACTGGTATATAAAATATAATTCCAAAAGTTGAACTGCTATTCATTTTTCTGATAGTAAATGTTACACTTAAGAATTAATGAACACTTTTTAAAATAATTTTGAAAAAATATTTTCTTATATACAGTTATTTAGTTTTCTATTTCACACTAAGTAACAAAAATATTCAGAAAAGATTAGTAACACAATAAGGATTGCATTTTTGATATTGACATTTTTTTCTCTAGACTTCATTTCCTCAATTTGTTTTTCAAGTCTTAATTCTGAAATAGCAATTGTCTTTCAATCAATTCTCACAGCATAGATAAAATGATTTTATTACTATAGGGTTTAAATGTATAGTTTACTTTTGAATGTCAAATTTGTGGGATTTTTTTGGTTCCAGATTTATTTTTTTTGCTACATATTAATCACCAACACCAAAGTTAGTTTTATTATTTTAAGAAAATATTGAAATTGTAGACATTGAAAATGAAAATCTTATGTATTCCACTATCTTTACTATATTTCAATTACCCACTGAGTACTAATTGAAAATGAAAGTGCCATATTAATTAAAAAATGGGTCTGAATTGAGTATTTAGTGATTCTAAATGCAAAAATGAAACTTTTTTTAGGGGGGGGGGAGGGTGTTCATATTGTTATAAACTTGGTGGTGGCACAGATGGGGGTAGTGGTGTGAGTGTAGTCAGCCGACGCAATTCGCCCCAGGCCAGCGCTAGACGAGCGGTCAACCGTGACGAGCTACGATGGTCAACCGAGACGAGTGTCAACAAGAGAGTTCGGGAAGGATCGCCGACGTGAACAGAGCTCAGGGGCGTCACGAGAGTTGTAGTCATCTGACCACCTAGAAACGTCGAGCGGCGTTCTGTCCGGTTCGAGAAGGCCAGTAGGGACCCTATATAAGAGCGGAGGTGACGCAGTCAAGACGGTTCAGAAAGCGGGTTCACAACAGGAGTTCAGAACACGGTCGACTACAGCACAGTTCAGCGGTGTGGTTCTGTACGGAGCATTACGACGGTTCAGTGCGGAGTACTGTCAAGTACAGTTGAGACGAACGGCGTCTTGATCTTGGTCTGTGATCGAGTCCGACACAACGAGCCCAAGTGTGTGAAGTCAGTCCCGAACTGTTGAACCCAGTGCAAGCCCGGAACGAGACGGAGAGGCCAGTGCAAGACTTGATACGGCGGAACGGTGTTATCGGAGAGATATTTGTTATCGCAGAGCTATTTGTACTGTTCTACGTGCTGCCAATTGTACAGTATTGGCTGTTATTTATGGACATTAAACCTTTACGTTATTTTGGAGCCCTGACTTGTCAAGTTCTTACAGTTGGTGGTGTCGTTTGGTGCCATTTGCAGCGAGCCTGGATAGGGAGATTTGTAACACTGGTGTCAGAAGTGGGATCGGATCGGAATCGGATTGGATCGGATCTACTATGGCTCGTCTGAAACTGCTGTACGAACTTGAATTTAGAGAACTGAAAGAAGAACTCCGTGGACGAAGGCTGAAGACATATGGAAACAAGGAAACTTTGCAAGCACGCCTCCGAGAAGACATGTTGGAAGAAAAAGAAGATCCGGACACATATCTTTTTGAAGTCGAACCTAACTTGCTGGAACAGCTCACCAGTAGCATGCAGCAACAGATCACCAGTACCCGTATCATGCTAGACGAGATGAGTGCGACATTGAAGAAGAACACCGAGGAGTTCTGTAGAGAGATTAAAAAGATGGGTACCTCAGTGAAGGAAATGACGAGCCCCGTGGTGAAAACGATGGACGTGGTGGAAGAAACCCTGTACGACCAAAGAGACTTGAAAGATAAAGGAGCTGCGCCATCGTTAAACAATGAACTACTACCCACCCAAAGCTTTGAAGAAATATGCAGTGACAACGGCAATGCTGATGAATGTGGTGCTGCCTGTGAATCTGAAAACAAGGAGTACAGACCTGTGGAGCCGAAAGAGACAGATGAAGAGACAATAAGAGCTGCCCATAGTTCGAACGAATCTTGTGCTGAAGCTTTACCTGATATGAGCACCTCAAACAGCAAAACAGATCAAGAGAGCGCTGATTCTGCCTACAAGCCTGTTGACGAGGGACGTTTACATGATGAAAGCTACCAGCGAGGCTTGGACCCTACAGACGTTCGTCCAGATGCTAAGCTCAGCGAGAGAAGCCCTGGTGGTGACAATGAGGACCCATTGAAACCTGACGAAGCCGTTGAGAGACATACGCAAGTCGAGAGATACCAGCCAGGTCCGAAACTAACAGACGTTGGTCAAGCTGCCAAGACTGGAGAGGAAAGTCCTTATGGTGGTGAAGAGAATCCAAGAAAGCTTGACGTTGAAGTTGATGGACATTTGCACGATGAAAGTCATCGACCAGGTCTGAAACCAACAGGTGATTGGCCCGATACTGAGACGAGAGAGAAAGGTCCTGATGGTGATGAAGAAAGCCGAATGGAGCCTGAAGCCGAAGACGAGGGACATTTGCACGAGAAGTGTTACCAACCTGCCCCACGAGCATGCCCTCCAGACAAGGCTGAAAATGATGACATGTCCCACAATTCCCTGTCCTGTGGATTTGAAGCCCATCCCAGTCCTTCTTCGCAAAGCCCTATGAAGTCACCTCTTTGGCCAACGATCTTGGTATCCCCAGCCCTTAAATCCTATACCTTTCCATGTGCCAAACGGCTGCCCTCAATACCGAACGACAAGAGAGCGATGCGACCACGACATCACTGCAGTCACATGAAGACTAACTGGCGGAGAAGAAGAAGGCTACTTTTGTTGAATGCAAGATGGATGACGATGCAACCTCGATATCACTGCAGCCACATGAAGACCAACTGGCGGAGAAGAAGAAGAAGGCGACTTTTGCTGAGTGCAATATGGATGACCATGCGATCACGAGGTCGATACAACCAGATGAAGGCTAACTGGAGGAAAAGAAGAAAACGTTTTCTGAACTCAACGTGGATGGCGATGAAACCACGACGGCGAAGCAACCAGGTTAAGGCCAACTGGAGGAAGAGAAGGAAACGACCATTGCTGACTGCAACATGGAAGGCTCCATCAAGCTCAAGAGGCAAGCCAACTGCCACTGATCGACCCCCGCCTGCAGCGATGAAACTTTACAGCCAATGGCATGATGTTGATTCTGTCCGGGACGGACAGATCTAAGGAGGGGGCAGTGTTATAAACTTGGTGGTGGCACAGATGGGGGTAGTGGTGTGAGTGTAGTCAGCCGACGCAATTCGCCCCAGGCCAGCGCTAGACGAGCGGTCAACCGTGACGAGCTACGATGGTCAACCGAGACGAGTGTCAACAAGAGAGTTCGGGAAGGATCGCCGACGTGAACAGAGCTCAGGGGCGTCACGAGAGTTGTAGTCATCTGACCACCTAGAAACGTCGAGCGGCGTTCTGTCCGGTTCGAGAAGGCCAGTAGGGACCCTATATAAGAGCGGAGGTGACGCAGTCAAGACGGTTCAGAAAGCGGGTTCACAACAGGAGTTCAGAACACGGTCGACTACAGCACAGTTCAGCGGTGTGGTTCTGTACGGAGCATTACGACGGTTCAGTGCGGAGTACTGTCAAGTACAGTTGAGACGAACGGCGTCTTGATCTTGGTCTGTGATCGAGTCCGACACAACGAGCCCAAGTGTGTGAAGTCAGTCCCGAACTGTTGAACCCAGTGCAAGCCCGGAACGAGACGGAGAGGCCAGTGCAAGACTTGATACGGCGGAACGGTGTTATCGGAGAGATATTTGTTATCGCAGAGCTATTTGTACTGTTCTACGTGCTGCCAATTGTACAGTATTGGCTGTTATTTATGGACATTAAACCTTTACGTTATTTTGGAGCCCTGACTTGTCAAGTTCTTTAAGTTGGTGGTGTATGGTGCAGTTTGCAGAGAGCCTGGATAGTGAGATTCGTAACAATATTTAGAATATTAGCTTTAAGCTGTTCCTTGAAGCTACTTATTAGGTTATTTGCTGTTATCAGTTTTTTAAGGTCAACTAAAGATCAACAAAATTAAACAATATTTTTTAGCAACTTTCAATGTAGACAGTTTTAAAAGCCAACATTTTCAAAACTTTTCTCAAGTAAAAAAATTATTACAATCACATGATGATGAGACTCACTGAGGCACACAAAGGCTGATCTTAATTGTTCTCTGGCAACTTGAAAGACTAATTAAACACATATAGTTTAGTGCACTGATGGATCACTTGGTAGAGCCTACTAACATAAATAAATGTAACAGTTCACACCTTAGCCTCTCTAGCATGAGAACAGCTTAAGTTAATTAGTCTGATAGGCGCTGTGTTCAACTTAGCATAACATCCTAATACTCATTACCTGGCGAAATCATTATAGAGCATGGGAATGACTAAAAGTACTTAATGGGCAATGATGAGTTTCATTAAATCAGATATTTACCATAAATATATTCAATGAATGTTAACAGTTAAGGGCCTGGAGTTAGTACATTCCTAAATATCTTGTTCATTATATCAATTTTCTACTTTCATGGTACTTACTACTTAATGTTGCTTATGTATGGATGTTTCTTCTTTATTATTTTTTTTTAAATGATGTGGCTTTTAGTTTGATTCTGGGTATTTTTTTTTAATGTGTATAAGTATGATTGTTTCTCTCCAAAGGTTGTTGATTTTACTACAGGTTTTTTTCTTTTCTCATACTTCAGACTGTTGTCCTTAATTCAAGTCTATTTAACATATTTCTGGGTTGTTTGTCTTACTACAGGTTGTCACTCTTATTTGTTTTATTTGTAAATATTAGATTTATAACACATTTTTATTGTGGTCTCTTAGTTTCCCTTTCATTGCCAAGTATTGTATTGTGCCATGATACTGTTGATATTATTTGTTTTTTGGTTCATCTTGAAATGTGGTTATTTTTCTTTCACTAAATTGATAATAATATTATAATATAATAATAATATTGATTAAAAAAAATAGTTAAAAAAAAAAAGTTACTTTTTTTTTGTTCTCTAAATGAAAAATATTGCTGTGATCTGTCGGTCATTTTGAGTTTCTTATAGTATTTTGGATTTCCTCTTTTTTAAAATGTATTTTTAATTCTCTTAGGTAAGTATGGAATGAAAAAAGTCTTCAGCCTTACAAAATTTTCTATAGAAGATATTGTTAGACTCAGTATTCTACCAGACACTATTTGGAACCTAAGAAACTGAGCATGCAGCTTGCTTGCACAACAGTGAAATAGTTACGAAATTGTCTTAGTTCTTTCATTGATTTTTGTCTTAGTGGAACATATGCCTATAATGTCTTTGTTAAAATTAGCTGTTTCTTCTTCTTCTAGCCAGCTTTATTGCTGCTGAGCTGTGAGCTCTTTTGCAGACTGTGCCAAGGAAAAAAGTGTGCTGTTTTCTTCAGTTGTTCAGCACTTCCGTACAGGGTGTTGGTTATGTTGGGCTGTAGTGGAAGTAGGAAAATTAGCTGTTAAAATCATGCCTTTTCTTCTTGTGCATTCCACTTTAAAAAATAAATTTTCCTGTGTTGTATCAGACCATTAAATAATCTATGAAGTTGGTTTGTTCTATTGCGCTTATTTTGAGCCCTGAATATTCTTTTCTAGTAAACCTCCTTTCAGCAAGATTGTGTTTCAAGAGTACTGATAGAAAATGCACTTTTGTAGGTTACATTAAATATTTTGAAGTCACTTCCATAGAGTCAGTCGAGAGTGTGGCTTGCTAAGTCCTGTTCTATACATACAAGTTGTAATTTTTTTCACTTCTTGAGAAGACAATTGACCAGGCATCTATTTCTGTCAGGATGGGATGTATTCATGTATCATTCAGCATAGCTATTCACTCTTGTTTCTAAGTGCCTCTAATTTCTCATCCATAGCTGTTCAATAATATTGATCAAATTTTGGCTGACTGGATTAAATGAGACAACCTGTTATTATGATTGTGTTCTGATGTTAATACCTATCTCAGTATTAAGAGGTCACTACTTAAAAATACTCTTTGGTCTTAGTTTACTTATTCTCTTATTGAATGTAAAAACATTGACACATTTTTATGACAAGTTGACATTTACTGTTTTAGATAGTTTATTGAAAACACATTTTTGTCAACATTTGTTAGGGGCTATAAAAATTTAATTTTAATTTGTATTATTTTATGCACTATTTATGTTTTGGTAAATGTTTTTTTTTTAAAATTATGTTGCAAGAAATGTAACATTTTCATTACACAATTATATAATCAGACAAAACATTATATACTTTATGTAGATAAAATAAAGGAATGTGTTTATCATTTTAAATATAAGCTATAAATATCATGTGCTTCTTGAAGCAATCTAGAAATCCATTTTGTTTAAATCAAAACTTTGTTGTGACTAGAATATTACCCACTTTCTACATCTGTTATCACCAAGATCCTCTTGGGGATGCAGTGGATGCTACCCTCTTTATTGATTTAAGTCATTTTAATACATTTCCTCTAACCACTATACCAAATCAAAAATTTTAGAAATGAATGTACCACTTATTTGGTATGATTTGTGAGTAATGTGAAAAAGTAAATCTATCTAAGGTGACTTATAATCTGCTATGTAGAGAATACTGTACCTTATTATTTATTTTATTACATTTTCTCTATTGTAATATAGTTGATGTCATCTGCCTTGGTATATATTTCATCATCATCATCATCCTAATGGCACTACAGCTCATGGAGGGCCCTGGCCTGCTTTACCACATCTCTCCATTCTGATCTATCCTGTGCTTTACGTCTCCATTCCTAGATGTTTAGCTGCTGTAGATCTGCTTCTACATCATCAAGCCACCGTACTTCTGCCTTTGGGACGCCTACTCTTTTGTTTTTGCCAGTGAACAATCTTTGCTCCTCTGTTCTCTAGCATTCTTTTGAGGTGACCTGCCCAACGTCATCTGTTCCCTTTTATTTCCGTCACTATGGAGTGGTCTTCATATAGCTGGTATATTTCTTGGTTTGGTATATATTTCACAGGTAGCTATTATGACATCAATATGTATGGCATGACTTTAATAGAAAGGATTTGCCTAATTTAAAAGAGAGAAAAAAACATTACAAAAATTGCAGATCATGCTGCAAATTTAAGCCTATTTTTTTTTCTTTTTCATTTATTGCTTCTTCATTTTTACATCATAATATAAATTATGTTTTTTTAATTATAGGTCTTCCTCTTGATATGCTGTATCTCAACCTGTAAATTTATGGCTATAGCTATTGTGTAAAGTTTATAATCTTCTATCATTTATGTTTATTTAGAATCTTCAAGTTTTTATAATTCTATATTTTTTCAACTAATTCCTGCCCTTCAACTGAGTTAGATTGTTTCTAAATGAGGCTTTACTGTGGTCAACAGGATCAGCCTGATGGAAAAGAAAAAGAACTCAGCAATGTATCTAGTTCTGCTCCTACTGACCCAGGCCTGATTCCACACAATTTGATATCTCAGAGCTAATGGGAATTTTTCCATTAACTAGAAACAATCAGTGCCTCACTTGCATATAGTACAATTATTCTTTATATTTTATAATATATATATTTATTGCACATCCTTGTTTTGTATACTAGTCATGTCTTAAAGATTGACTTAAAAAAGGTTGACTGCTAAAAATAAAAATTGGGGAACTACTAATTGCCTTTTTTTTTTTACTTTACATATATTTAATGAACTTAAATTAAAAGGAATAAAATGTATTGTTTCAAAGGTTATATCAACTCTCTCTGTCTTGTCTGGTACAAGTTTTCTACACCTTATTTTTCCCAAACTCAAGATGAAATTTTGCACAATTATTTCTTGTGCCTGACAAAACAAGAATCAATTAAAAAACAAGGTTACAAAGACACTTTGTGTGGAATAATAAAGTCAGAATCTGCCCCGAAGTGGTCCGCTCAGGTAGGTAAAAGGGCAGGGTTCAATATTTTCTGAAAGAATATCAGAAACTATGAACTATCAACACTACAACACTATCTCGTGTTGAAAGTGTTGCAATACTGTTGTATTGTTAGTTGGACTAACAACTTGATACCACAGGATATGGAGATATATTAATATTATTATTATTACATTGTTAATATTCATATAAATTTAATGAACTGATAATTATGTAGATATAAATAAATCCTAGGTGTGACTTACAAAGACTGCATCACAAATGAAGAGATTAGAAACAGGATTAATACAGCAATTGGACCCCACTATGACCTACCTGCTAACCACTGTCAAAAAATGTAAACTCAAACTCAATGGCCACATCACAAGGTCCTCAAGGCTCGCTAAGACCTTCTTACAGGGAACAGTACCAGAAGAAGATGAAAACAGTGAAAGCGATGCGAAGACAACACTAAAGAATGGACAGGCTTGTCAGTGAATGAAATTCTATCAAAGACAAAGACAGAGAGGAATGGAGAAAGATGGTGGACAGATCTTGTGTGGTGCCCCAATGGTCCAACAGACTAAGGGATAGGGGAAGTTAAATGTGAACCTGGCTTAACTGATGTTATTGAAGGATTATCTCATTGTTTTGTAATGGGCAAATCTCCAATTCAAAGGCTCAACAATTACAAACTTTTCCCTTAAGTTGTTTTAAATTACATTCCACTTATATGCATACTAAAGAGTTTTTTCTCTTTAAAAAAAAAATAAACCTACGTAGTTAGTATGATCAAAGCACATAAAAACCTAAAAACATGAAATAGCACTATAATTGTTAGTCTAGATCTATTACAAATTTAATTAGGTGACTGATCCAAACTAATTAATACAATTACACTTAATAAAAGCTTTTTTTTTTATAAAGTAATTTTTATGTTCTTATTTAAAAAATTTAATTATAGTGGTAATATGAATTGTTCACAGATACAATTAATAGGCCAAGACCTACTTCAAACCTTGTAAAAATATATTTCTTGTGATTAATAAGACAAGTTCATGTCCAGGCATTTAGTATATAAACAAACAGTATTTTAACACATATGAAGTAGTGCTGAACAAAAAAAAATTTTTTTTTTTATCATCCCAGGTTGGTAAAAACAAATGTTATATTTTAAAATTTGCTTCATTATTAAGCTACCATTAATTAGATTAGGTCATATACCTCTGAGATAAGTTATTACCAATACTAAATATTAGTGAAAAAAAAAATTGACCTTGCATAACATAATACTGAGGTTGAGATCTATAATTTTGGTATTGGTGTTTTCTTTTGGATAAAGTAAAAAAAAAAAATCATTGACAATTTACATTAATGTGTTCAACATTTTCTTTTCACCTTTACCTATCCCTTAGTCTGTGGGAACGTTGGGGCACCAAGCAAGATTTGTCGACCATCTTTCTCTTTTCCTCCCTGTCTTTTGCCTTGTTTAAAACCTCTATCAATGGTAGGCCCATCCATTTTTTTTATGTTGTCCTCCCATCGCTTTCTGTCTGCCTCTTCTTTTTCCTGGTACTGTTCCCCGAAGGAAGGTCTTTGCGAGCCCCGTGGAATATGGTCATATATTTTAAGCTTGCGTTTCTTTATAATAGTTAGCAGGTCATCATGGGGTCCTATCGCTGCAGTAACCCTGTCTCTTATCTCTTGGTTTGCGAAGCAGTCATTGAAAGTCATGCCTAGGATCCTTCTGTAGCATCTCAATTCCATTGCTAGGATCCTCCTCTCTAGCTCTGCAGTCAGCGTCCAAGACTCGCAAGCATATAAAAAATGTGGCCATGACCAGGGAGCGCATCTATCTAATTTTGGTGCTGAAGGCCAAGCCCATGTCTTTCCAAATTATTTTGAGTTTTGAAAGGGCTGCTGTGGACTGTGCTATTCGGGCCTGTAGTTCGGGTTATGTTCCCTCATCTCATCCCTATTGTTTCAACATTTTCTATTTTTGCTAAACTATTTTAATAAGAATATGAAGACAGCATAACAAAGGCAAGCAAAGTTATATTTCAAAATTTTAATAGCCAGGGTACTTTCCAGAAATAATTTCATAATTCTATAAAACATAGTTCAACATGAACAACTCCAATCCGAAATGGCTAATCACTTCTTATAGCAACAATGTATAGGTCAATCTAATGGAATATATATTTATATAATGGAGATGTGAGACATTACATATCAGAAAAACAAAACAAAAACATGTATTCTCAATAGCACAGACATGTTATAGAGAAAGAGGAAGGGTAAACAATATGGAAGGCACCAAAAAAAAAAAAAAACCCTCTCATTCACAGTGGCGAGAAGAAATTAATGGAACATAATAATGTTTGGCAAGTTAGTTCCAATGATTGAATGTAAACACACATACCATACTCATTGAAATGTACAGAGAGATGATCATCTAGCAAAATATAAAAAAAATGGCCTGCAGTGCCACAACAAAACAAGTGAGAAAAAAACAAAAAAAATGATTTTATGAGCAATGAGAGAGACTCCAACAATTCAGTATGCTTGATTAATTACACATCATCATCTAGTACATTTAGTCATTCAAAAACATCAGCACAAATTATTCCTGTGCATTACATAGTATAAATGCAATCCTCAAATATACACAAGGTCTGACCTTTTCATCTATTATTGCACAACTGGTTCAGACAGCATTGGCTTGAGGTTACAGTTTGTTATGTCAGGATTGGTAGTGTCCCCTGCAGTATTTGTTTGTTTGCCAGTCTGAAGCAAGGCCCCACTGGGAGACTTACAAGGAGAGATGGTAGGTAAAGGTAAATGTTCAACCACACAGTGCTTCTCCATGGAAGGACTCTTCTTGCCATAGTCATCCACCACTACAGGCAAGGAAGTTGAGCTGCTGTCCACATGGTTGGGCTGAGCCATCAGCTCAGAGTTCCTCTCCAATATTTTGTCACTAGGTGCAGATGATAAACATGGTGATAACCTAGAGGTATCCTCAGGTAATTTTTGCCTCCTAGGTGAGAGCTGATCATTTGGAGATACAGTTTCCAGCTTCAGCCGTTTAGGAGCAAGGTGATCAGGTGAGCTATGGCTGCTACCGTTATGATCAGAATGATGGTGATAGTTTGGCCGTTTTGATGGCGTCAGGTGATCAGCTTTGGCAAGGCCCCTATCAGAATGACGTGAGGGCGACATAATAGTTGTTTTACCAGTACTAAAGATACCCATGGACTTTTCATCATCATTGGTATCTATCTTGACTTCTGAGTTTTGTGGCACCATCAACTGATGTAGTTCCACCTCTTGTTCTTCAAGAAATCGATCCATATGATCACTGTAAAATGAAGAGAAAAGTGGTTTGTGAATAAAAGATTAACCATTAAATTTTAAATCAACTAAGTTTTGAGGACTTATAAAGTCAGAATTTTGTTTAATGTAAAGATTAACATTGACTTACGTCACACCCGGATTTAAGGAATATTTTCTTTTCTCAGCTCTAGTTTTGGCAGCAAATATATCATGCCGCTCTGTTTTCTTCCAAAGGTAATAAAAATGAACTAATTCAAAAACAGAACGAGTTCGAACCTGAAAATAAGAATGAAGAAATTTAAAGTCAAATTAACATTCACCCAAAATGAAAAGACAAATAATGACATTCTACAACATTAGTTAGTAAAACTATCAAATTTTGAGGTAAATATCAAAGTTGATATTGCTTTATAAATTATTTTTTCTAATTAGTAGTTTTTTATTCTCATTTGCTTTATTTTATTAATAAAAAAACCCAACAAAAACACACACAAAAAAACAAAAAAAAAAAATCTAAGAAAATATAATTTGTTAACATATTGTATGCAGAATCATTTTTCATATCTTTTTATTTACTTTCTTCAATCGTGTCAAAGTATCTCCTCAAATCACAGGTTATAAGTCATTCATAACTCAATAAATGCTTCCAAATAGCAAAATACCTTATTGTGATGAATTTCATGGAAGTTTTTCCCATATAATCTCAGACCATCTTCAAAATTACGACATTCATCTTCAGACCACAAACTCATCACATCTAAACAAAGATGAAAAATATAGATTTTAAGATATTTCTTTAATATGAAAAAAAAAATGTTTAAACAAAATCTCAAATGCTTACCAGTAGGAGGTACAGCTTGCATCTTGCGCCTTCTCTCTGCTTCTTCAATATTATTGTCACATTGAAGCAATAAAAACAATGCCTGAAATTTACATCATTAAAACTGTATTCCAAATGCAAAGTAAATATCATACATTTTGGCTAAAAATAAGTCAGAACTGAATTGTTAATACAGGGTTAGCAGCACTATATCAATATAAAATTTGATGATTTGAATGAATGAAAGACAAATCAAGGTTAAGAATGACTAGAAAACAATGAAGGAGTGTGACTACATTATGAGAATAATGCAAGGTCACCACATGGCAAAGAAATGGCAAGATTAACGAAAAAAAAAAGACATGATGAAACAACAAAATATATATATAAAAAAAAAAACTGCCACACACAAATAAGCTAAATGAGCTGTTTCTAATGTTTTGTGAACTAAATGATGCTAAAACTTTTTTTTTTTACGACAGCACCATGTTATTTAATTTTCTGACCATTTAAATGACAACACATAATTATCACATTATCTCCTTTTAATTGTTCTTGTCTTCCAATAAAAAAAACAACAAGTGACTGTGAAGAAACAAGTCCTTTTACGTTTAAAGTGTCTTTTAATTGTGGAACATTTTAATAAAACACATATACACGGCAACGTTATGTACAGATCTCCTGCTTCACTCGCTGACCTTTCTTTCACTCTCTCGTGTTTACACACTAGTCACTTCCCCCAAGTCCCCTAACTCTCGATACTCAACACTTGACCGTGTGTCACGGTTGACCACACAGCAACCGTGTCACCACAGTCCTCCCAGGGCAGAGAAAAATTTTGATCGTATCAAAATTTCATGAACCCAATAGTTTGGGTGTACATTAATAATGTTTAACATCGACAAGAAGAAAAAAAATAATGACATGTAATACAATGGCATCTTCAATTATGAGAGAACTGATAATGCCTATGACGACAAATAAATTTTCAATAATATGTTATTGCAAGGAACATTTCCAATTGAACTATCGTAGAAAGCTTTCCTGTTATATTATACAACTTATATACAAAAAAAAATACACGCATTTAGTTTTTTTCTATGTAACAATAATCTTTTGAATGCCAACATTGTCATGTGAAAAATGCACTATTAGTTAATACTTTATGTTACATCAAAACATCTTCCAAATTAAGGGAATTGTTTACTTTGTGTTTCTTTCATATTAGTTTCTAAAAGTACATTTATGACTACAATCAATGCAACAAACTTTAAAAAACTAAATAGTAGTACAACTTTCACATCTCTGAATGAAATTAAAAAAAAAATAAATTCAGAAGCGTAATGTTCATTCAATTTTGACAAGACAAATTTTAAAGTTATCATACAAGTTATTTGTTAATTTTTCTCATCATCTGATTAATGAATGAACCTAAGTCCAGCGGTCCCTAGACACATCTTGTCAACACGTCAGCAATCACGTTGATTTGTCCCGGAATAGCTTGAGCTGTAAAGCTGAAGTCTTGAAGTTTTAAAGCCCATCTAGTAATCCTCTGGTTAGCTAGCTTATTTGTATTGATATAAGCTAGTGGGGCGTGATCTGTTAACAAGATGAATGATTTCCCAAGCAAGTAACGGGATAGTTTCGTTATGCAGAACACAATAGCTAGAGCTTCACGCTCTATCGTGGAATATTTCTGTTCTGCTGCGTTCAGCTTTCTGCTAATGTAGTAGACTGGTCTTAGCGTTGCATCACACTTCTGCACCAAAGTGCCTCCCACTGCTGTGGAGGATGCATCTGTTGCCAAGTAGAAAGGGTTTCTGATGTCTGGAAGCTGGAGTACTATGTCGTCTGAGAAGACATTTTTAATGCTTTGCAGGCATTCCTGTAGTCTGGAGCTCCATGTGATCTTGTTTGGCATGCCTTTTTTTGTCAGTTCAATTAGAGGTTGTGTAATACCTGTGAAATCAGAAGATTGCGAGTTCGAATCTCGTCGGGGTCGCCAGTTGTGAAGAAACAAGTCCTTTTACGTTTAAAGTGTCTTTTAATTGTGGAACATTTTAATAAAACACATATACACGGCAACGTTATGTACAGATCTCCTGCTTCACTCGCTGACCTTTCTTTCACTCTCTCGTGTTTACACACTAGTCACTTCCCCCAAGTCCCCTAACTCTCGATACTCAACACTTGACCGTGTGTCACGGTTGACCACACAGCAACCGTGTCACCACAGTGACCAACAAAAAAGTGTATTACACAAACATACATACTGAAAACCCAACACTTAAGAAATATTTCTACCTACCTGCTCATCATCACGTATATGTTTACCTCTAGGGATACTAGAGACTGCATATAGTTTTCTGTCCACTTCTCTTTGCACATTGCACAGATAATCATTGAGTGCTTTATTAAATGATAGAAAATTATAGTTCATTAGACATGATATGTTTGCTACTAGTAGATTTATGCATAGAGTATTTTACAATCTAGAACCAAAATAGTTATGTTGAGTCAGAAACTGATGAGGACAGTTTGAAGGTAAACAGTAAATAAAAGATTGCTTCTATATAGACTGAGAAGACTTAATTTCCAGATAGTAAACAAACCTTATTATTTAGTTAAAAGGAATATTTAGAGAATTATGTTTAGTGATTAATCAGCAGATGTTTGACCTCGCTAGTGTTTTAAATTATATCACAACAATAGGTATGGGAAGTAAATGCCCCCCCCCCCCCCAATTGTTACAAAAACATTAATACAATAAAAAAAATGTGTTTATATATATATATATATATAAATATATATGTATATGGTCAAGTAACAAATTGTGCACATTTCGCAAAATGGTAGGCAGGTCTGATATATTATGACTGAATAAAAAAAAAAAAAAAAAGAGTACCCTCTCTTTAGAGCTTAGATGATAGTTTCCATCCACAAGAATTAGATGAAGAACTTAATAGTTGGTGGAAGTAACTAACATAATTGATATTTATTAACTGTCTAGGTAGTTCTTATATCTATTAAAATACTTTTGACTTTAATCATTATGGTCAGAATATTAGACGCAAATATACATAAAGTACTACATTATTGACCAAAAAAAAAATAATATTTCAATTCTCTAATTGAGCCTTCAAACAAACATAGGGATCTAAAAAAACATGATCGTAATTAGAACAATATTTTAAAATACCTGCTTCATCTTTTATTTTTGAAGGATCCCACAACAGACGATCTTCATTTTCATAAGCTGGGGCATCCCCATAAACAGAGAGACCCACTGGAATAACTGCCTGGAAGTCAGAACCTACTTGTATAGTCTGTGAAAAAAAAAGAGTCTTAGTATTAATTTCTTGAGAATCAACAAGAATTTAAGTGTTAAGTAATACAAAATAAAACCTAAATTAAAAAAAAAAAAAAAATATACACCTTCTTATGTTCCTCAATAGGTTCATAATTTTCATCATCAGAAGATGACTCAGAATCACCACTCTCAGGGTGACTGGTGGCTGGGAAAAAAAAAAAAAGTAGAACAGTTAAATTTTTCGCATAAAAAGCACAACATTTAGGGTTAGGGTTATTCAATTTTATTGTTTCAACTCACATCTAAGCAATCGACCAGTTTGTGATCTTGAAGCACTTGGGACTAGATCAATATCATCACCCCCTATGTTGCTGTGTAAACCACTCTGTGAGTTACTACCCTTGTGCAAACTCACATGGTGGTCATTGTCTACAATCTCTTCATCGTCACTTGATGATGATGCAGATGGAGAGTTGTCAGCCACATCTGCAGTGACTGCCCCTGCAGCATACTGGGCCATCAGCTCTTCAATTGGCATTTCACTTTCCTGTAATATAAAGACCACTATGTAAATGCAAAGTGTACAAACATGAGACTAAAGCTAATATACTAGTGCGAGCCAAATTTTTTTGTGCTACCATATTTGTTGGAAATGGGATCTAGATGCTAAAATAACATTTCAGAATAATTGGAAAAACTTAAATTTGTTCAACCTTATTTTGAAACTTCGTTTTGATCTAAATATATATATTGTTTATGCCTATTAATTCTTTTTTTTTCTAGTCAATTTATGCACAAACTACATAAAAAAAGAATAAGAAGGGTGCTTTAAGCTTTTCAGTTCAATACTTATAATAATAATAAAAAATACATATATTTAGAAGCTTATAATAATTATATTGCTAAGAATCTTTTACCCCATTTTTGGGACACAGAAGTAACTAATAAACATAAAATTAATCAGAAAAGGCTGTTGTTGAACTTTACTTGCATGATTAAGCATACTGAAGTCAATATATACAGGTGTATATATATAATTATAAAAACATGTTAGTGTTAAGTATTAAGTCTACTTTTTGTAAATCATCCAATTCTCCAGTGCAGCTTTCTCCACTTGTCATGGCTTCTTCTTCATCTAAAGTTCTTTCATCATCATAATCATGAACCATCATATCAGCTGAAGGATCAAAGTCTTTATCTGTATCTGAAAAACATTATTATAACATAAGTATAGTTAATATAAAAGACACAAGACAATGAAAAATGTGATCCAGTTTTATAAAGATGAAAAACATTAACAAAGAACTATATTTACAAACTTATCAACTGAAAGTTTATATTTCTAATCTTTCACACAGTTTGTAAAGAAAAAAAGGAAACTCAGTGAGATCATTCACATACAATTGATACATCTTTTGTTACCCAATTTCATAGGAAACTACTAGCACAAATAAACACATTTAATACATTTGCTTAGGCTTATGTACTAGATTGAGGGCATTTTGAAAAAAAAAAGTGCTCTTTCAAATTGAAATATAAAAAGATAGTTACCAGGGCTGCTTGTTTCATCTGACTGTACAACCTAATTAAAGAAATATATAAAATATTGCTACTTGTGATTTTCAATATATTATATATTAATTATCTATATGATGGATAGAGCTAGAAACTTCTTAATCTAGATAGAGATCTAGTTGGAGTTTTAAAATTTTTTTTTTTACTTTCATTATCATTAGTATAGCAAAAAATAAAAAAAAAAATTTTTTTTTAAATTTGAAAGAAATTTTTTTTTTTAATGATCTTCATAAATTAAGATTTGACTTAGATTCTATAAAATGATAGGATAGATATAGACTTTATCTAGACTGAAATATTTAGGTCAGCAAGTTTGTTTATATAAAATTTAGCAATATAAAAAACTAGACTAAAATTTAGCCTACACTTCACTAGGAGACTAGCCCACTAGCTCAAGCTTGGTTCTAGCTAGACAGATTCTAGAACAAGTAGATCTCTATAAATAAGTATAAAAAGTATCTAGACTAAGTCACTAATAGATGGGGGTCTACCATTCATATATAAAGTTAAGTTAGAAGTTTAGCTATAGATCTAGAATCTACACTACTAGAATAGTTTTCTAGAATATTTTTTAAAAACAAATTTTGATAATTAACTGAAAAAAAAAATAGAGAGCTAAAATTTAGATCTCTAGTATTTTACTAACATCATTAACTATTGACATAACTATTGATATATTTTTGTGTAGCAATATTGAATATATTTATTATATTAATATATCTTTATAGATTTTAGATCTAGTCATAGACATAGTCATGTCAAATGTGACAATACTAACAATACACATAGTCACATAGATCGACATAGATTTATAGATCTAGATCTAGACCTAATCTAGATTCTAGATCCTGAATTCTATCATGAATCATGATCATCAAGAATCTAGACTTCTCAGTCTTCTGTAGATCCAGTAACTGTAAGAGTGTAAGTGTAGATTTAGAATTTAGATATTTATTTAATCTAGATCTAAAATACTGTCTTAGTGTCTCTTAGTTACTTAAGTTATACAGTTATAGACTAGTAATTTAGACTTAGGACTTAGTCTTAGAGAAAAAGAGTAGGTCTAGATGGAAAAAAAAGTATTTAGATCTAATTATTTTAATCTTCTTTTCTAGAATCTAGACTAGATTAATTTATGTAATAAAAATAATAAAATAGACATTAGTCAAATTTCTAACACTAGTACTCATAGTGTCACTAGGTATATTTTTAAATTAGTCTTTTTTTTTTTTAGATCTTGATCTAATCTTAATCTAGATCTATATTATTATTATCTTTTATTGTTAGATACCTATTTTCGATAACTCCTAACTTACAACCTTAGTTCCATGTTACAACAAAAGACCAAGCCCACTTTTACGGCTCAAAAAACATAACTTGCAAAGTGTAGCGAAATAGGAGATAACGAGATATAAAAAAAACTTGTCAAATCTAGTAGATCTAATTTACTTAAAAAATAGATCGTGCATAGATCTATATTCTGCAAAGATAATAATTAACAACTGCAAGAATTAAAATAACAAAGATTAAAGTTTTATTGACAGAAAAAAAAAGTTGAAATTTGACAACTGTTACAACCTCCGCCATTCTTTGACAAAAAATTGTCTAACCACATCCAAAACGAGGCTGTCTCTGACAGTTTCTTGATATTATTATTTTCTGCGCTTCAAATTTATGTTATGGAAGATTGCATTGGGTGAAAATGAACTTTACCCAAAGTAATATATAGCAGCTGCCAACGTTTAAAACATATATGTAGAAATTACAGAGGAATCAAAAATATTTCATATAAAGTATTCTTGCTGTTTTGTAAAATTTCTTCTTCCTTTTTTTTTTTTGAACTAATTATTTAATCCAAGCATTTGGCTGATTGTCCAATGAAAAAATGGAATACTTTAAAGTGATCGTTTCTACTGACAACAAGAGCACGCTAAAAGGGAGCTAACTAAATGTTATGTTTTCAAAAGCATTGACCAAGAAATGAAACATTAGAGAGAGCTTATTCATTTTGATCTAGTCTAGATCATCTAGAATATTGAAAAAGATCTAGAATTTGTATCATTATTTTTAGCAGACTTTGAATCTATAACTTGCCAAAAAATGTCGACATCCAAGTCAAAAATTAAACCTGTTGCTCCAAAGTATAAACTAGATCTTTATAAACTTTATTATTCTATAAATAATAACTTATAAATCTAGATTATTTAAAAAAATATATATTATAAGTCTAATAAGTACTATAAGTCATAACAACTTATATTATAAGTCTATATAAATTAAAAAAAAAATATAAACTAGCTTCTAGATTTAGAAGTAGATCTAGAATGTTACTAGATTAAAAGTACTATAAGTATAACTTACTGTCTTACTAAGTTAGTAAGTATAAGTATTAATTAAAGTATATTGTATACTAATGACTAATGTATACTATTATTTTATTACTATAACTTAGTTATAGTTACTAATTATACTTATGTATGACGGTACTATGAGTAATTATGATAACTATGATATATCATAATATATGTGATATAAATATAGAATGAGTATGATAAGTAACGAATAGAATATGATATGAATAATATAATATTAGGCTATAGTCTACATAGACATACTATAGAATCCAGAGCATGCCGAATCCAGATCTAACTAAAAAGGTCCATAGTCCATACTATAATAGTCCATTCATATTATATTATAATTATTAAGTTTAATTTAAAAAAAATGAAATATAGATATTGTTATTAAAAAGTTTATTTCATTCAACAGAACAGTTGAGTCTAATCATACCAAAAGCAGCACAATGTCACAAAAAAATGTTAAAGCTTCTGCTATCCGAAATCCACCATTTGCCAGCTCAAGAAGTGCAGCTTCTGCATCTGCTTTAAAAAAAGGGATTATTCAAGAAAAAACACCTTTGCAAAAAATTATACAGGTACTAAATAATGATTTTTTTTTCACAATGCATTTTGTGTCTCTTTAAGTGAGTATTATTAAGGAATCAAAATTTTTTATTTGGCCTATATAAACCTTTGAGGAACAACATCTTAGGTTTATTATAAATTTCATGTAACTGTAATGTTCTCACAGAGTTTACCAGCTACTCAAAGCACAAATCATAAAGGCATAACGGTGGTAAAATAAACATTTCTGTTTTCATCAAAAGTCAATGAATATTAATATCAAAACTGAAAATATACATATTTATAAAATATTTTATAATACTTTTTGAATTAGTATCAGCAAAGTACCTTAGAAAATTCATAACAGCACTATATTAAATTATATAAACTTGTCAAAGCTGTTAACTCATAGATGAAGTAAATTTAAGATTTAAAAAAAATCCAAAGTCCTAAACTTCTGAATGATGGGAAGAGCACTAGCCAATATGGAACTTTTGAGAGGGGGGGGGGCGATTTTTTCCAAACCCTAACGTTCAGTAAACCCTATGTATAAATGCATACACAAGGCACACACATAAGTAAAAAAAGGTGATCTATATTACAATTAAAGCAGTGTTTTTCAACCTTTGTCACCCCCCACCCTCGAAAAAAAAGTTGTTGATGCCACTTCTCTTGACAGCTAGGTGGTTTGGGGGAGCGCTGTAAGTTCTCCAGGCAGGGTTTGGGGTCGAGCTCCGGGGACAGAGTTTTCTTGCATTTTTAAATGTTGAAACACATTTTCCTGACATCTAAAGCTCATTATTCATCCAATTAAAAACGTCAGGCCAAATTAATTAAATTAAGTACTGAAGTGTAACTGATAATCAAGGCACGAGTAGCAAAAGTATGTCTTTGTTAGGTGTACTTATCCTAATATTATCTTCATGTCAAGCAAGACCTCTTGTAGTAGGCCTGTTTTGGTCAGAATAAGAAGCCAACAGGATGAAGGTTAAATGCTCACTTTGACAGTTTTGACTTGCCCAAATGTCTAATTTTAAATTTTTAAATATTTTTTACTTTAGAAAAGATTCTAATATGAATTTATAGGCCCTAGCTTTATTGCACATACAACCGATCTGTTCCTTGAAAATAAAAGATATCCTACTACTTCCACCCAGAAAAACATGAAGAAACTGAGTCTAAATAGAAATGGTAGTGCAAGTCTTTTCACTTACAACACCTAAGTAAACATAGATGCTAATCTTAAGTAGCACATACAACTAAGTCTACCTAGGTATTGTACCACAGCAACTCTTTCCAACTAGTTTCTAAATTTAGTTTGAATATTGGTACTTGGTGGTTTCTCATTGTGTTTTTTTTTTTCTTTACAGATTTTTGATGATGCTGGAAATGATGTCACTCCTTTGCCATTAGTTCAGTTAGATTCAGTCAATGCCAAAAAAAACCAAACCAATATTTTAGGAGATGGCTCTATTGGAACTGTAAGCAAATTTTAATTACATGAAAGTTAAATTTTTTTTTAGAAAAAAAAAACATATTATTAACATTTTAATCTTATGTTTTAAAACATTACTGATAATATTATAAATTATCGTATGACTTTCAAAATAAAGGGATTCTAGTTATGTCCTATGTTATTATAGTCAATTAAAGATTTTTTTCTTCTGTAATATTTGTTTAATGTTACTATTATGACTTTCTTCGTCTCTTCCGATTGGAAGAAAATGTCTGACTGCATGATTTTTTACCCGACTTTTTGACAGCTGTCTTCCATTTCATCTCCTTGGTTTTGTGTGTGTACTAGGAGCCATTGTGGGTTTGGTGGCTGAGTGTTAAAGTGCTTGGCTTCTAAACTGAGAAGTCCTGGGCTCAAATCTTGGTGAAGATTGGGTTTTTTATTTTTGGATTTTAAAGATGCCCCTGAGTCCACCCAACTCTAATAGGTACCTGACTTAAGTTGAGAAAAGTAAGAGTTGGTCATTGTGCTGGCCACATGGCACCTTGCTTGTTAACCATTGGCGAAAGAAACAGATGACTTTTACATCATCCATAGATTGCAAGGTCTGAAAGTGGATACTTTAGTTTTTATTTTTAGAAGCCATTAAACACGAAGAACATTTTGCATTTTTAAGATTGTTTTATGCTGTCTAAAGTGTTTTGATATAGGAGGAATTTATGATTTGTTAATTGTTCAGGAATTTTAACAATTACTAAAAGCCCATTTGGTAAAAAAACAAAAAACTTAAATGTGTGAAAACTTAAATGTGTTTATTTTTTAAAATTGTCAAGAAATTTGTTTTTATCTTTGTGCCTTTCTTCTGAGAATATTTTTTTTATTGTTTCTGGGTTTTTTTAATTATTAAATATATTGCTTCCATTAAGCCTTAGAACAAAACAAGTACCTAATTAACAGCATTAAACAATAAATTCAGAATATCAACTTAAGTGTGAGGTGATGGGGAATCCATGATCTTTATGTGTTTTATATGGAGCTCACACTTTTGTCTAGAAAGAAAGCTAGTTATTTATTATGTTGATTAACACTGGTATTAATCCTTGTTTAGCTAAATTGGTGAGCTCATGCAACTCCACAACAATTTAATATTGCTAAATAACATAAAAAGACATGCATGCATGAAATTGCTTTTAAAGTTCTTTGTAGCTAGACAATTAAGAAAGTCATTATAGTAAATGTTTGTTCATAGCCAACAGATTTGATGTCCCAGACTACAGCCTCAATCTATGGACAAGGTACTCAAGGAACAAGTGTTTTTGGTGGTGGGCCTTTTACAAGGTGAATGCTTTTTAGATTTTCATACTTTAAAATAAAAAAAAAGGCTTTTACATTTAACTGCCTCAGAACTGGACACAACAGAATGAGACAGCACATGTTCTGGAAGCTGAAAATTGAGACCAGTGAAGTTTGCCCTTGTGGTTACCTGAGATGAACTCCAATTGGTGACAAGGCAGTTGCATAGAAGTCGAAGACCATTGGCGGCCTTAGTTATTGCCGATTAGAAAGTAGTGTACACAGGGCCTGCAAGAGGGTCCGAGGTCTTTGGGTGCGGGAAGTCCGCACCACTGGTCACCACCTCCGTATGGCAAGATCTCACCTACAGGAGGAGTGGTTGTGTAAGGATTGTTCGATATCCCCAGTATCGAAACTGCTTATTGGGCTAGATAGAGCCTAACTCGTGGACGCCGACCAGTCCACCCGACGCAGCCCGCTAAGGCCGCGCCAGTCAGTCCAGTCTTTGCCCAATGGGAGACTCGCGAATCAGCCGAGTCCCAGGAGAACCCGACCAACCCTCGAGTTGGTGTCCAGCGCTATCCGCTTTTCGGAGAACCCGTTAGGTCTCTTACTCACCGTTGCCCTGGGGCCCCACAGGGGGGGGGGGGGGCTGGACATAACCCCTTTGAGTTCCTTTTACACTTGCCGGCTGCTCATTCATCAGCGGCAAGCAACCAGTACCCTTGGCCACTCCTAAGCGAGCAGTAGTGTTCACCCGGCGACCACGATGAGGTGGTACTGGAACGCCGAGCTTGTGGTTACCAGAGAATGCGACCATGTCTTTCAAAACTGCATTCTCCATTGAACGGCCTGATTAAGACACTGGTTCTTAGACACCCATGTAGAAGAAAAACTATATAGAGAACTGGCTTATATGGAAACTACTGCACAGTTTATCTTAGATATTGGGCTAGTCATCAGAACTCTCCAACATTATAAAGAGAATGTAGAAGAAAAAGAAGAAGATGGTACATTACAATGGACTATGTTAGCTGCATAATTGAAGTGTTTTGATTTTAAATGAGTCTGTAATGAGAATCCTGGTGGAGACAATATGACATCTGTTGGGTAAATTAAAGCTGTTGCTCATTATCTATCCCCATAAATTCATTATAACCATTTTCTGCTGAAATAATTGAATTTAGATTTAGCCTAATGTATGTACTACAAAGTGTGAGACCAATATTTAGACTCATTGAAATCAACATGTAATAAGAATTACTAGGTAAAGATTAACAACAAGACAGAAAAAAACTAACCCTAAGCTTTATAATTGTCCTTGCACAAGACTAGTAAAAATTGTTAAGAACATATTCTGATGTTACACAAACATAAAAAAGAAAAACATAAATACCTTTTTAAAGAAACAAGGCTTACATGAAGTATAACTGTATCAATTTGTTTGTATCAGTAATGTAATTAAATTAGTAATAGATCTACACTAATAATAATACATCTGGGTGATTATAAATATTTTTACTAATTGATTTTTGTTTAGCGCAATTTCATGCTTTTAGCTCTCTCAATGTGCTATGATCCTATCACTCGTCTGGACCAGTTGGGAAAAGAAGGGGGTAACTATATGAATGTTATCATAATCACTTTTAAAATGCATACAAAATAACTAGTTCACTTGGGGCTCAAACCTCCTCAATGGGAATAACTGAACTTGTGCCACCACTTCTGTCAAAGCATGATTTCTTTCCCTTGTTTGATACCAAAAAAAATATATATTACGGTACCATAGTTAATTAACTTATTGGTTATTTTTTTATATTGATTCTTGTTTTCTCAGGTACAAGAAATAATCGTGCAAAATTTCAACTTGGCTGTGGGAGAAATAACATACAAACTTTTTACCAGACAAACAAACAGATATAAGCTTTGTAAAAGAGTATCAACAATATCACTACACAGCATCTATTTTATATACATATTTTCTTTTAATGAAAGGGTATTTCAAATATACTATGTCTTTTATTGATTGTGTAGATAATTTAATGAATTAAAAGCAAACTATATTAGTCATTATTTTTTAAATGTATATTTTATTTTATTATTTTTTTTTTACATTTTTATTGACCAATCTTATAAGGTTGGATATTATTTACAGCATCATGAATCAGATGTTTTTTAGTTTGTTTTTATTGTTAGATCTGTGTTTACACAGTCTTATGAGGCTGGGTCTGATTCACTACCTGATGATTCTGGCCCTGGGGATACACCTTTTACAGGTAACATTTTATCATACTTTTATCTTACAAATGACAACACAAAACTTAATATTAGATAACTTAAAATTTTAGTTCAGTGAAACTTAGCTTAGTCGGTCAATAAAACTGAATACATTTGTATATAATTTATACTGGTCGATGAGCGTGTCACACGACCACCATCAATTCATCTTTATCAGTGAACAGTGCACAAGAAGCAACATTTGCAGCTTAAATAAATCCTGACCAGTTTAAAACAGCTGACAGATGTGCGAGACATCCTTGGTACATTCTTGGTCAATACCTACCAAAATAGTGTAAATGTTTGAGACATTCTTGGTCGGTACCTACCAAAATAATTTAAATATGTGAGACATTCTTGGTCAATACCTACCAAAGTAATTTCACCCCAGCCATAATCACTTTTCTACTGAGGCAAAACAGACCTGATTTGCTTTTCTTGGTATAATTAAGAAAATAAAGCTAGCAGCTAAGCCACTGTTAATAATAATGCACACAGCCAATAACTATGAAATCAAAAGAAAACTACACACTGCCAATAACTATGAAATCAAAAGAAAACTACACACTGCCAATAACTATGAAATCAAAAGAAAACTACACACTGCCAATAACTATGAAATCAAAAGAAAACTACACACTGCCAATAAGTATGAAATAAAAGAAAACTACACACTGCCAATAACTATGAAATTAAAAGAAAACTACACACTGCCAATAAGTATGAAATCAAAAGAAAACTACACACTGCCAATAAGTATGAAATCAAAAGAAAACTACACACTGCCAATAAGTATGAAATAAAAGAAAACTACACACTGCCAATAAGTATGAAATCAAAAGAAAACTACACACTGCCAATAACTATGAAATCAAAAGAAAACTACACACTGCCAATAAGTATGAAATAAAAGAAAACTACACACTGCCAATAAGTATGAAATCAAAAGAAAACTACACACTGCCAATAAGTATGAAATCAAAAGAAAACTACACACTGCCAATAACTATGAAATCAAAAGAAAACAACACACTGCCAATAACTATAAAATCAAAAGAAAACTACACACTGCCAATAAGTATGAAATCAAAAGAAAACTACACACTGCCAATAACTATGAAATCAAAAGAAAACTACACACTGCCAATAACTATGAAATCAAAAGAAAACTACACACTGCCAATAACTATGAAATCAAAAGAAAACTACACACTGCCAATAACTATGAAATCAAAAGAAAACTACACACTGCCAATAACTATGAAATCAAAAGAAAACTACACACTGCCAATAACTATGAAATCAAAAGAAAACTACACACTGCCAATAACTATGAAATCAAAAGAAAACTACACACTGCCAATAACTATGAAATCAAAAGAAAACTACACACAGCCAATAACTATGAAATCGAAAGAAAACTACACACTGCCAATAAGTATGAAATCAAAAGAAAACTACACACTGCCAATAACTATGAAATCAAAAGAAAACTACACACTGCCAATAACTATGAAATCAAAAGAAAACTACACACTGCCAATAACTATGAAATCAAAAGAAAACAACACACTGCCAATAACTATAAAATCAAAAGAAAACTACACACTGCCAATAAGTATGAAATCAAAAGAAAACTACACACTGCCAATAACTATGAAATCAAAAGAAAACTACACACTGCCAATAACTATGAAATCAAAAGAAAACTACACACTGCCAATAACTATGAAATCAAAAGAAAACTACACACTGCCAATAACTATGAAATCAAAAGAAAACTACACACTGCCAATAACTATGAAATCAAAAGAAAACTACACACTGCCAATAACTATGAAATCAAAAGAAAACTACACACTGCCAATAACTATGAAATCAAAAGAAAACTACACACTGCCAATAACTATGAAATCAAAAGAAAACTACACACTGCCAATAACTATGAAATCAAAAGAAAACTACACACTGCCAATAAGTATGAAATAAAAGAAAACTACACACTGCCAATAAGTATGAAATCAAAAGAAAACTACACACTGCCAATAAGTATGAAATCAAAAGAAAACTACACACTGCCAATAACTATGAAATCAAAAGAAAACAACACACTGCCAATAACTATAAAATCAAAAGAAAACTACACACTGCCAATAAGTATGAAATCAAAAGAAAACTACACACTGCCAATAACTATGAAATCAAAAGAAAACTACACACTGCCAATAACTATGAAATCAAAAGAAAACTACACACTGCCAATAACTATGAAATCAAAAGAAAACTACACACTGCCAATAACTATGAAATCAAAAGAAAACTACACACTGCCAATAACTATGAAATCAAAAGAAAACTACACACTGCCAATAACTATGAAATCAAAAGAAAACTACACACTGCCAATAACTATGAAATCAAAAGAAAACTACACACTGCCAATAACTATGAAATCAAAAGAAAACTACACACTGCCAATAACTATGAAATCAAAAGAAAACTACACACAGCCAATAACTATGAAATCAAAAGAAAACTACACACTGCCAATAAGTATGAAATCAAAAGAAAACTACACACTGCCAATAACTATGAAATCAAAAGAAAACTACACACTGCCAATAACTATGAAATCAAAAGAAAACTACACACTGCCAATAACTATGAAATCAAAAGAAAACTACACACTGCCAATAACTATGAAATCAAAAGAAAACTACACACTGCCAATAACTATGAAATCAAAAGAAAACTACACACTGCCAATAACTATGAAATCAAAAGAAAACTACACACTGCCAATAACTATGAAATCAAAAGAAAACTACACACTGCCAATAACTATGAAATCAAAAGAAAACTACACACTGCCAATAACTATGAAATCAAAAGAAAACTACACACTGCCAATAACTATGAAATCAAAAGAAAACTACACACTGCCAATAACTATGAAATCAAAAGAAAACTACACACTGCCAATAACTATGAAATCAAAAGAAAACTACACACTGCCAATAACTATGAAATCAAAAGAAAACTACACACTGCCAATAAGTATGAAATCAAAAGAAAACTACACACTGCCAATAACTATGAAATCAAAAGAAAACTACACACTGCCAATAAGTATGAAATAAAAGAAAACTACACACTGCCAATAACTATGAAATTAAAAGAAAACTACACACTGCCAATAAGTATGAAATCAAAAGAAAACTACACACTGCCAATAAGTATGAAATCAAAAGAAAACTACACACTGCCAATAAGTATGAAATAAAAGAAAACTACACACTGCCAATAAGTATGATATCAAAAGAAAACTACACACTGCCAATAAGTATGAAATAAAAGAAAACTACACACTGCCAATAAGTATGAAATCAAAAGAAAACTACACACTGCCAATAACTATGAAATCAAAAGAAAACTACACACTGCCAATAACTATGAAATCAAAAGAAAACTACACACTGCCAATAACTATGAAATCAAAAGAAAACTACACACTACCAATAACTATGAAATCAAAAGAAAACTACACACTGCCAATAACTATGAAATCAAAAGAAAACTACACACTGCCAATAACTATGAAATCAAAAGAAAACTACACACTGCCAATAACTATGAAATCAAAAGAAAACTACACACTGCCAATAACTATGAAATCAAAAGAAAACTACACACAGCCAATAACTATGAAATCAAAAGAAAACTACACACTGCCAATAACTATGAAATCAAAAGAAAACTACACACTGCCAATAACTATGAAATCCAAAGAAAACTACACACTGCCAATAACTATGAAATCCAAAGAAAACTACACACTGCCAATGCTATGAAAACAAAAGTAAAGAATCATTCAAGTGAGACAACTCTACATGCTGTTTTAGAACTCTAGTTGTCTGGTTGTTTTTCATAAATTTAAAAACAGTCATATCAGATTCATTCAGTTTAAATGAGCTGGCCATTCTAAGTGTACATGAATCACTTTATTGTAAATAAAAAATTACATTTAAATTTTGATAAGATCATCTACTGATTCATAAGAAATAGATTTAATAGAAATAAACTTATAACACAACAAATCTTTACTTTTTTCAAGAATATTTAAAATTACATTCTCTCTACTAAAGCTGGTTAGTAACAGATGCTTGTAATCCATTCAACAGAAATAAGACACAAGCGTCAAGAAATACAAGAAGTGCCAACAGAAGCAGATCTAGAGAAGATTGTAGACATAACTCTCACTGAAACTGAAACAATTTGGATGTTTGATTTGCCTGATGTGAAAATTTCTACAGAAAGTGAAGAGGTGCATGATATAGAAAAAAGAAACAAAAGCTATGCAGAGGTAAATTACAACCACAGAATCATGTCTGTAGACCATTACTATTTATGTCAAATTAGATTAAGATTTCAGGTATTTATGATTTCAAATTACAGTGATACTTTTTAACAAAATATTTTACTATTTCTATTAAATATTTCACAAGCTTTGAAAATTAGTTAAAATATATTTGGCTTAGATCATGTTTCTAGCTAATCAGAAATTATATTTTTAGCATTATAAACCATTAGTGAAATCATTTGTCCTTTGAATTCTGATAACTCTAATGCGTTACTAAATATGTGATGCTTAAAAATTATAAGCTGGAGGATGAGCAAGTTACTGATTTTTTTCCCAACAGAGAAAAAAAGATGGCTGCTGGCTGTTGGGCTGTTTGTCTTGTCTGCACTGCTTTCATTAAAACTTAATCTCAAAGAAGAGCTTCTTAATCTCAAAGAAGAGCTTCTTCTTCTCTCTTCTTCTTTGAATAAAAAAAAAAAGGATCAGGAACCAGTCATATACTATTGTTGAACTATGCTGTATCCTTCTTTAGATTAGCAAGCTCTATTTGAGTTTTGCTTTGTATTCTTACTGGGTTGAATACTTGGCTGACATCTTCTGCGACCATTTCACAAGTGTATATGTTGATGGTTCAGACTTTTATTTTTAGAGCTTGATTTATTTCATTCTATTGCATAATGTTTTAGATAGACTATTAATCTTTGGTTTAACTAAACTTAGAAGTAATCTTTACTCTTGATTGATCTAGAAATTAACAAAAAGCTACATAACCCGAAATTAAATTTTAAAAGGGGAAGTATTGTACCATTATTTTTCTAAATTAAGTTAAATAAAAACACTCAATTTCTCTGGGTGTTCTATAAATAGTAAAATTATTTTCAGCTCTTAAAAAGCCGTGTTGGCAATGACTTATATGTTGAGAGAGGAATGAATACATTTAATGAGCCTCCAAAACTGAAGAGTGTACAGACCAACAAAATAGAGCTTATTGTAAGTATAGCATTAGTATATCAGCATATTTACTTTTTGATGCTATGTTATACATCAATCTTTAATTGAAAGTCTTTAGAAAAAGTTTAATTACATAATTCATAATTCATGCATAAATATTGATCTTTTTCTAAGCATACTGGAGTTGAATGCACTTACTGGGATATGTATGATACCTATTCAGTAATTGAAAAAGAAAAACAAGGTATGTTGCCTGTTAATTTTTGTATAAGATAGTTATCTATGAAAGAAAATTGAGTATTGTGCCTCAAAAATTCAGGTTCATAACAGAAGAAGAAATCTGTCATGATATAAACTTAAACAAAAAAAAATTACATTCTGCATCATCTATGTTATGTGTACAAGATTTGTAGATCAGAAACACAGCTGGGTCTAAGTAGTCAACAAACAATGCAATATTCCTGAAACCAGAGGCTCAAAGTCAATGTCATTTTATTATCATTATAGTCAGGGGGCTTTTTTTTTGGCAAGGTTTTCTTTTCCTTGTTAAACTAATTATAGAAATCTGAAAATATTTTTTTGTGGCACTCTTGTATTCAGCGCATGGTATAAATGTAACATGTTTGACAGAAATACTAATGAACAAAGTTAAACTATTTTCTTGCATGTGTTTGTCAAACATGGCATCTACTTTGATAACTTGAAATAGTGAATAAAGCTCATTACATAATCATTTTAATTTGTTTATTACTATATACAGTTTTGATGAGCATTTTGTAATTTGTTTTTAATACACATTGAATGAAAATGTGCAACTTAATTGGTTTAGCAATCATTTTCTCTTTTGACTTTTTAGCTGTTTTTATAGGAATGCTTAGTTAATGAAGATCTGCTCTTTTAACAAATTGCCATCTAACTGGGCTTTATTGCTCTTGTTAACATAAATAGCACTTGCTTCAGTAACAATGAGCTCTATAATGGTCTGAACAACTTGAGATGATCTAAAATAGATTTCTAGCATGTAAGGAATACTCCTCTTATGCTTTGTCAAGAAACTGACATTTTGCGGATAAATTTATCACTTCCATTCAGGTTCAGTGAATGGACAAACATGTCCCCTCCTGCGGGTGGGACTGCCACTTCTGTTTCCTCCAAGAAAATATAACAAGATATCTCAACTTTTGTACATATCAATCTGTTTTTTTTTAAAATTAACTTGTTTATGACTGTTTGAAACTTTAAGTACAACAAAGGAACATATTTTTTTTTAATGTAACCTATTCAGTTCAGAAAGATAAAAAATGCTCTAAATAGCTATACATTTTCAATTTAGTTTTATAAAAAAAATACTTTGTGACTTGTCACATGTCACTTAAAGCTAAAGTAGTTGCAGAGAATGAAGTATCATCTGATCAAGACTTGACTGATATACTTGAGGGTAAAATTTTATGTTGACCATTAAAAAAGTTGGTGTTTTGTTTTTTGTTTTTTTCAGATTACATTTTTGTATAATTAGACTTTTACCTTTTTTTTTTTTTCAACAAGCACTAATGTTCTGTTATAAAATCAATTTAATTTGTTTCTTTCCTATCCTAGGTTTTAGTTTCTCATGAAAAAAAAAATTTAAAAAATGTAGCCTACATTTAAATATCCATGTTTGTAATGCAATGCTATAGAGATATTTTTAAAGGGTATAGAAATGTATGTTTATAAAGAGTGATTCTGTATTTATAGAGATGGTGTAGGTTTAGAGAGTAATAGTTTGGTATATAGATGGTTAGGCTTTGTGATGGTTTGGATATAGAGATTGGTAGGCTTAGTGATGGTTTAGGTACAGAAATTGGTAGGCTTAATAATGATTTGAATTTAGAAATTGGTAGGCTTAGAGATGGTTTAGGTATAGAAATTGGTAGGCTTCTATTAGGTATAGAAATTGGTAGGCTTAGAGACATAATTTGGGAATCAAGAAAATTAAAAGAATAAATAAGACACTGCACAATATTAAATTAATTAAACTTACAATAATTAAAAAAAAAAATCATCTCTTACAAGTATTTTGTACAAGAAATTATTGTTAAGCTTATCCACATACAGCAGAATCCAGATAATACAAACTCATGTTAATCAAAGTTCTGCTTTATTCAAATTCACTTCATTGCTTTTTCTTTCTTTTTTTATTATTTAAAAAAAAATGCCTCCTCATTTCTGCCTGTGGTCCCATCAGCTCTGTCTAGTTTATGATAATTCAAATAAACATTCCAAAATGTCTTAACACTTTACACAGACTTCTTACACTCACAAGAAAGTGGTCCCCTCTGGCTCTCACCAATCCTTTAAAATGCTAATGATTGCCTACACTCACAAGACAGTTGTCCTCTCTGGCACTCACCAATCCTTTAAAATGCTAATGATTGCCTACACTCACAAGACAGTTGTCCCCTCTGGCTCTCACCAATCCTTCAAAATGCTAATGATTGCCTACACTCACAAGACAGTGGTCCCCTATGGCACTCACCAATCCTTCAAAATGCTAATGATTGACTTCTAACATCTTATAATCTTCTTAGGAGAAACAGTGAGTTGTGGAGCTAAGAAGAATGAATTTCTAAAGCTCAGAATGCTTGAAAAAGGTTGATGCTGGGACTACACCTGGGAGCCCTTCTTAATTTTTTATTTCACCTGCGCTTTTTTTATTAGGAGGTAGAGCCAAAGTGAATCATTTTTTTAAAGCTCAGAATGCAGAAAAATACTTGGCACTGTCACTACGTCTCGAACCCTGCTGGGGGAGCTTAAAAGTTTGAGAAACACTGATGTATACTGTTTAATCACAGGAACCAAAAACTAAAGGAGACCACTAAACACACTTTTTCTGTTTGGGACAGTGTGGTAGCTTTTGCTATTTTCTAAGTTCTAAACAGAATATCATCACCAGATTTTTTCAAAGAAAAACTACACATTTCAAACATAAAACAGAAACACCCTCATGTATTTCATTATCAAGGGAGGTAACTGTAGGAGATCTATATTTGTTACGTGCACATGCGTGAAAAAGGGAGAACCAAAATGGAGGAATAGAAGCAAAATGGTGGTTTTAGTGTTCATGAAGATTTTGTGTTTTGTGTTGTTGTATTATTAAAAGAGTCTCATCATATAACAAAACATAACAATATTATTCAGCTTTTTCCTTTTTGAAGTGTAAATCAATGTCTTCTAATTCACAGTCACTGCCTGTTGCTTTTTGCTTCAAATCAAGCAGTTTCCACTATAATTTATCATAAGTGTGGTGTTAATTAGAAAATCACAGATTCTGCCTTCTGAACATAAGAAAATAAGATAAATACTTTTGCCTACAGATATTGAGGAAGGGGAAGATGATGAAGGTACAATTAGTCGACCAGGCAGCGCCAAGATCTTGGCAGTGGATGTATCTGCAGATAAGGTGGAAGCTGATCATCCCTTGATAAGCAAATCATCTGCTAAAATAGATGCAGAAGATGGAAGAGGTAATTTGTTCAACTTGTCATTACATCAGACATGGATGGGTTACATAACATTCCAAGGAATAAATAAAAAAAAACTCATCATAATTTAAATCCTAATTAAATGAATAACTAATTTTATTATCTGTGACAAGTCAAAAACTCGCTGTCAGAGTCACTCAAATTTATCACAGCATTAATTATTATTTTTCATTATTTATTTATTTTATTTTAATTATTTCCCCATCCTACCCCTAAATTCTCCACCCGCGCCACCTTTTCCTCTCCAGGCTAGACTTAGTTGACCACATTGGAGATAGCTAGGCCACGTCTTTCGATTTATCTTCCCTTGACTGGGGCAAAGATACGCACAGACTCTTTGATCTTATCGGCAGGATGTCTGACAGCCACAGTGGACACCACCTTGTGTGGAATGCAAGTCACTCCTCCCCCCCCCCTTTCTCCTACGTCTCTCTTTGATCTAGGAGATTACTCGAGTCAAAGCGCCTCTCGACGCTTCCATCTTAAGTCTAATTCACCCACGTGTAAGATAATTCTTAGCCTAGGACATTTCCTGTTTCCGCCCACATTTTCCAGGCCTATATAAAGTAGATCCAAATCAAATCAGACCCTCTTATTTCTCTATCGCTGAGCAATCGAGTCTGGACTACTTCATTTATTCTCACTCCTAGAGGAATACCTGGTGGTAAGCCGAACTTAATCACAAGTTCCATCTTAATTACTTTTGTGCTATTTCTCACTGGATATTATCATGTGTATTTTGCTTAGTTCATTTATATTTAATTAGTGCATTGTGTATTTCTCACTGGCGTAAGTAGAAAACATAAACATGTCCTATGTATGTATTTAAGTATTGCATTAATCTATTAATGCTACGTTGCTCAATTGATCGTTGATGCAACCATGTATATATTTGTACATCGTATTTTATTTCCTTTATCTCGGTTGGCTGCCTTGATAATGTTACTAGCGCACTGATACTGCGTCTAGAAAGGAGATATGAAATATCTCCCCTGTATTGAATTATCTCCCATGTAGTCATTTCACTCTAACGAGAGTTGCGCCGCCTGAATGGACACCCTCTCCATTCAAGCGCACTCCATTGTTCTCGACCGACGGTCGTATGTAAACAAACCGTCATGGTCGCTGACCACCGCTCATTCCCCCCCCCCCCTTTTCTCTTCCAACTTGTGTTGTCTATTTGAGTTTATTATTCCCCTTATATGTACATTTTTATATTGCTACTATCAGCCATCTGTTTTTCAAATCCCATTTGTCATCATCTCCTTATTGTGCTCTAAAGCAATTTCACCAATCTGACGAATGCACCTCAGTCGAGGGCATTGATAAGATGCATGAGAGACATGTCCTAACTTATCTTTATTTATCCGCAGCCTCCCTCAGGTGTCTGCCTATTTAGGTGCTTAGTGCTATTCAGCACTGTATTTGCTACCGAGAATCACCTACTGCCTATTTGCCGCTTAGTGTCTACTCGACACTACTCAACTATTTGCCATTTGCTGTTCAGTGTCTACACGACACTACTCAACTCTACTACTTGGCGCTATCGGCCTTGCCCACCTATTCGACAGCCCACCTGTCAACTTGTTAGGTGCGACGTCCCTATAGACCCAGATCTCTGTGAGACGTCATAGCTACGCCAAACCCTCTGCAACTCACTGGACTTATCCTGTTCACTACGCTGCCCACGGCAGATCCGCTCTGCCCGCAGTAACCTTGTGCCCACGGCAGCCGGCCACCCGCCCTACTGTGCCCACTACAGATATCAGAACTTTGGATTGAAACTCCACAAGAACTGAATCACCGGCGTCCCTCTATCCGCTAGAGCGCCACCTCCAGCTGCAGAACCTCAAGCCAGGACACAGCCAGCTGCGACATCAACAGAAAAACCAGCTAAGTCAGAGGACAAAGTGACATACTCTCTTATTAGGTGCAAGAGTGATGATTAAATCTAGTATTATTCAGAGATAGATGCAAACCCTCCCCCTTTTTATTCTTATATGTATATTTATGTAAATAAATATTCTTCATTTTTAACTTTTGTATCTATCTTTCATTGCTTGTCTCGTTGCATGTCTGCTCCCGATTCATATGCTGATAGGTTTGTGTGATAGCTTTAAAAATAATCATCCCCTAGACATTAAACGCGCCAAACACACGTCACATTTCCCCACCTGTCACATTATCTTTTTTTTAATAAAAATATTTTGAAGAATATCTCTATCTAATGCTATAATGTTTCATAACATGGCTTCAAAGTAACATATTTAAGTATTTAATCAATTATATCAGTTGAAAGCCGTGCAACAGGAGTTTCCTCTACATACGGCTCTGAACTCCAGTTATCTCTTGAAATAGCAGTAGAACTTACAGAAAAAGAGAAACTCTCAGCAGAATGGGAAGAGATCCTTAATGTAAGTTGACCTAATAAAAAAAGTAACATTCTTTTTATTTTAATTTCATCTATATCGTAATAGCTAAAAGTTTGGAGTAACTATGAAATTAGTTACCTAGTTGTAGTCTTTTTAAGAGAAACAGATATATTTATATTTTTTATTGTAAAAAAAATTCTGAAAAAATTTTATTTTCTAGTCAGAAAAATTTCATCAACATTTATTTCTTCTGGAGCGTGTCGTAAACTTAAACACTTATCAAACCAAGCAAGCTTTGTACCGAGGATTTCAGCCAGTTGTTGGTAAATATGAATATTTGTTCAGATAATTTCACATATTATTGACAAAAATTATATTAATGATTTAAAAGAAGATATTGAAAAATATGTAATTTTGTTTTTGAGAGACATTTTTATATTATAAACCCATTAAGAGAAATAAAAAAATATGGTTTCATCTTAATTTGTTCAATTTAACAGTCATATTAAAAAAAACGTAATAAACTTAATTATTTATCTCTTATATCTTTTAACAAAGAAATTGTGCGTGCAGAGAAGAAACGACATAAAGGTTTTGCTAATTTCTTTATAATTCAAAGTTTAAGGAAAATTCCTGCTTAATAATAAAATGTTGCAAATTTTTTTTTTGAAAGCTTATTAAAAGTAAGCATACTAGTTCTTTAATGTATGTTATTTAAAGGTAAAGTTTTATATATATATATAAAATAAACACCAATAAACACAAAAAGTTTAAAAAATTTGATTTCAATTAACTGCAAATAGCCACCATCAAGCCCCATTATCTTATGGCTAACAAAGACCTAATGTTAACCATACAAAGCACCAATTGTTGCTTAGTAGTTTATTTAACACTAAACTAACAGGGCATTGTTACTGAACTTCTCAATACTGATGTTTGTGCTTTACTTATTCATATATTGAACATGAGATTCACAACACAATGGCCAAATTTGGTTAGCTTGTGGACTATCTGTAGATAGAAGTTATTTACCAGAAATCTCCAAATCCTAACATAATTTACTTTGTCCCTCAAATAACTGTTAAGGGCCATTCTCTTAACATAGCAGATCAAATGATGCATCACTGTTGAGAGAAATAACTAAATAACTGCTGTACTAAAGAATGTGGCTGCCTCCAAATGACAGTGGGGCAGCCACATTTCATTTTTCAAAAAGCCAATTGCGTCCTAAGGGCTAAATACAAGACATCTAAAGCTTCCAAAATGAATCAATCAAACCAAAGATAATATGGAAAGTTTACACAACAGATAGTGATGCTGTGAATGTCAATGGGGAAAGTATATCGGCAATGCTAATTGTTTGACAGCTGCACTGGTTGGAACATTTATCCTTTTACTCTTACTAGCATAGAAAGGAACCCTTATTAGTTACTCACTTTAAAAAGGGATCTCAGAATAATTCTAACAAAGACTGTGGCATAAAGACTTTCAGATTGAAATAATAGCTACTGTTGAAGAATGAATGAAAGTATAGATGTGGAATGAAGAAATTGAACCTTCACCAGACTTCTTCATGTTTTTGTATTGTTTTACATGTTTTCGGATGTTTCTTCAAAGCTGTAGATAATATACTTCCTAGGCCATATTACCGCAAGATGATGAGGTATGGCCACAGTATGAATTTGGCACAATTGAGATGACTGAAGAACTAATTAGCATGTATATTGTATGACCATGTAGCCATCTGTGTCAGATGTGCACAATATTTAGTTCACAGTTGATCTTTGTAGCAA